>NC_057343.1:134117045-134420075 GCF_016509475.1 Prionailurus bengalensis
ATGGATAAAGAAGATGTGTGTGTGTGTTTGTGTGTATATAATAGTGGAATATTACTGAGCCATGAAAAAGAATTAAATCCTGCCCTTCGGGAAAGCATGCGTGCACCTTGAGAATATTATGCTGAGTGAATTATATCAAAAGGAAAAAGAAAATACCGTATGATCTCACTCATGTAGAATCTAAAAAAACAACACCCCCAAACAGGAAGCAAGCCCCCTAAAACAAAGTAAAAACCCAAATGATCAAAACAAAACAATAAAAAGTCATAGATACAGAGAACAGATCAGTGGTTACCAAAGGGTGAGGAAGTCAGAGGGATATGCAAAGGAGGTGAAAGGGGATTCAACTGGGAGGTGATGGATAGTAACTAGACATTTGGGGATGATCACTTTGTAGCATACACAGATGTTGAATTATAATTTGTGCACCTGAAACTTATATAATAAAAAAGGTATATTCAGAAAGGTGATTGTGACATTATTAGAAACAGATAGGACTAAAAAACTGAGTAAAGTAAATGAAACTGTCCCAGAAATCCTTATGTGATTTTTTAATATTCAGGTGATCAATATAAAGAATTGTTAAAAATTTAAATTTAAATGTACATGGATATGTAATTTTATTTTGGATACATTAATCTAAATTTTCTTGGAAGTTTTTATATTGAAAAATAATTTGGTTAGATTTTTTGGTAGATCCACTACTATATCAATTTGTTAATAAACAGTGTCTAAAATTATATAATAGTAATTTTTTTAGAGACTCTTTCACTCTCAGTGATGTCCTCATTTGGATGACAAATTACATAACCCTAATTATAGTATTAATCATGTACTCACCATACCTGGACTTCTGGGTTATCATTGTAAATCGATACATTGTGTAATCTCTTATCCTATAAATTCCACCAAAATGACTGTAAGGGAATAAAATGCTTTAAAGCCAGAAAGCTAGATTAGAAGCGCAGAGACACAAAAAATGTGCAATAGCAATAAATTGCTACAAGATTTAAAGTAGATCGGTGCAGATATCTGATCAAAAAGAGTCCAGAGGCTTCAGCCTAAGTGCCTACTGAGGGGCAAGCCTGTCCTGTGCAGAACCCTGACAGCTGCAGGACTCATAGGAAGATGGGGTAAGTGGTGGGGCTGAAAACCAGAAGAGAGTCTGAGAGTCTTGACATGCAGTCATTACCAGCCTTTCTCACGTAGAGTTCTGCAAGAGAATTAGGTCCTACAGAGAATAGTTTGAGTGACTAGTCTTTCAGTTCTTCCAAGAATGGCACACAGTGCTATTTTAAAAATTTTTTTAGTTGTTTATTTTTGAGAGAGACAGAGGGAGACAAAGAGCAAGCACAAGTGGGAGAGGGGCAGAGAGAGAGGGAGACACAGAATCTGAAGTAGACTTCAGGTTCCGAACCATCAGCATAGGGCCTTGTGCGGGGCTCAAACTCAAAATCATGACCTGAGCTGAAGTCAGACACTTACTGGGAACCAGTAGCCAGGCACCCCAGTTAGTGCTATTTTTATGCACAAGAGAGAAGTTCCTTCATTAACTACAACAGATGTCTTAGTGCATCAGAGCTTGAGTGTCTTGCAGTGTCCAGCTGAGAAGGAACAGCTGGACTCTCCAGGGCTTTCTGTACCCTGAGCAGTCACTACTGAAAACACTGACTTCTCAGGCCCTCTGACTCTTTCTCCACCCATCGACCATATTTATACTTTCTGAGGCAGAAGATTAGAAGATGATTCCTTGGGGAGATTGAAAAGCCACAGAAGAAAGAACTACAAATATTGACAGTGAAACCTAGTCAACAAACCCTGTCAGACCCAGAGTATTTCCAAGCAGCATTTTTGTATCTCTTTCTCACGTAGGAGCAATTGTACTGATCAGAGCTCTCCAGAGGAACAATACCCAGAGATGTGTGTGTGTGTCATGTGTGTAAAGAGATGACTTAAAACAAATTAGTTGACACACACACACACACACACACACACCCCACCACAGAGATGAGCAAGTCTCAGGATCTGCAGGGGGACTTAACAAAATGGAGATCCAGAAGGACTAATGGTTTAGTTCCAGTGTGTGTCTGAAGGTCTGAGAACCACGAAAGCCAATGACATAGTTCCCAGCCACAGGCCAGCAGACTCAAAGACCCAGGGAGAACTAATATTTCATTTGGAGCCCAAAAGCATGAAAGAATGACCTATTACTGGAGGGAAAGTCAAGCCACTTTGTTCTCAAATTTTCAACCAGTTTCATACCAAAAGTATGTGATAATTCCTACGACTGAAAGACTACATCTCTAGACATAGAGGGTCCATCAAGTTCACTGCCCAAAGAATAACAATATTTTTTAAAAAGATCCACATCAGGGGCGCCTGGGTGGCGCAGTCGGTTAAGCGTCCGACTTCAGCCAGGTCACGATCTCGCGGTCTGGGAGTTCGAGCCCCGCGTCAGGCTCTGGGCTGATGGCTCAGAGCCTGGAGCCTGTTTTCGATTCTGTGTCTCCCTCTCTCTCTGCCCCTCCCCCGTTCATGCTCTGTCTCTCTCTGTCCCAAAAATAAATAAACGTTGAAAAAAAATTTTTAAAAAGATCCACATCAGTGTACATTAAAGGAGGGAAAAAGCAGGTCACATACAAAAGATCAGGAGTCAAAATGACATCAGGTTTCACAGGAGCGTCTAGAAGTCTTGAAGGCACTGGAGCCAGACCTTCAAAATCCAAGTAAAAGTGACTATCAGCCTAAAATTGTTAACCCTACCAAATTACCAATCAAATGTGAGGGTAGAAGAGAGACATTTTCAGACGCTTATATTCCATGCACACTGTCTTAAAAAACAACCAGACGATGTTTTATAGCAAAATAATGGAGCAAAATAAACAAAATCAAGACAGGAAAGGACAAGGGTCCAGGAAATGGATCCCAGGGGAACAGTGAAAGCCTGGGTGTGAACCAGCTCTGAAGGGGGAAAAACCAGGGGATGTCAGGAGGAAAGTTTCCAAGGAAGAAATGGGACCAATAGACGACATGGTGAGGTTGACCTAGTGAAGAAGAACACTGAGAATGATTCTGTAGAACTGTTAGAACTATAGGAAGAATCAGTGAAAGGTATGTGAGAAATTAAGCAAATAGAAAAACAATGAGATCGATGAAAGGAAATTCGACACATTAAGTGGCTGAGCAATACACAGGGTTTATGCATCCATAATCGTTGGCAGATGGACAGTAGAAGGGAGGAACCACAGAGAAATACATATGTTTGTAAAAGAAATATATTCAGCAGTAATTTCCCAGCTCCAGGGGTGCGTCCAGCTCTGTGCTAGGCTAGAGACAGCAGGTGAGGAAGATGTGCCTGCAAGGATCGTGCAGCCCAAAGGGTTAGATGGAAAAGTAATTTTGCTAGTAGGATGTTCCCAGACTTTTCCTCAGCCCTTGCTTACAGGTGTGCCTGGTTCCTTTTTGAAAGCCTTGATCTCTTAAATGGTTGGCAATTTACACTTGAAAAATGATCCTTGGATTTTCACTGCAGGGTTCTCATCATTGGGAGCTTCCATTCTTTACCTATTTGTTTACACACCATTAAGTGTTGCATAAAGTGAGGTATTACTGGAATTCTAAATTTCCTCCCCTGACAAGAGAGAGAGAGTACTATATCTTTGAATCTGTAATATGCTCCCTCAATTGTTTCACTGTCCCTTCCCTGCTCTTTACTTATCTTCTGGCAGAAGGTGAAGAAGCTCCTTCAGGCGTGCCGACTTCCTTAAGTCTCTGGGGGTACAAGCGTTCCCCCGGCATTCATTCATGTGAGGCAGTCATGATGGGTCTCACAGGGAGGCATATCTGATCCACTTGATTCAGAAACAGGATGAGTGTCCTTCTTGAATACACCATTGGGAGGAGGACTGGTGAGGCCTGACGGTGGATGACATCCTTAGCAAGAGAGAAGGACATTTGGTGAAAGGAAAACATGATAGAATAAAAGCATTCATGCTCTTCTTCAGAGAAGGAAATCTAGAATAACTCTGGTAGAACTTTCTGTGATGTTGGAAATGTTGTGTGTCATCCAATACCTTAGCGGTGGCTATTGAGTACTTGAAATAGGGCTTGTGTATGGGGCCTGGGTGGCTCGGTCAGTTAAGTGTCTGACTTTTGATTCTGGCTCAGATCTTGATCTCGTGGCTGTGGGATCGAGCCCTGCATTGGGTTCTGTGCTTACAGTGTGGAGCCTGCTTGGGACCGTCTCTCTCAAAATAAATAAATAAACCTATAAAAAATGTTCTTCAGAGAGACTAGAAATTGTATCTTTTCTCCGTCCACTCTTTCAGTTCTTATACTAGAGAATTACATGGGTCCAGGTGCCTGTATAGGCACATACTTCTGTCAGTCAGTGTCATTTGTTGGGTCTGTCCTCTGTGCCAAAGTGCAAACTGACACAGTGAGAGGAGTTCCACAGAACGCTGTGCATTCAGATCTTCCTCTCAAGGAACTGCATATGAAAAGAAATGAAAGCATATTCATAGAATAATATAGTGAGAACACATGAATAGAGTAAAATCTCTAGGTACATAATTAATGAAGGTTCATTAAGTAGAGAGATTAAGAGAATTGGGTCGCATTAATCAGGGGAAGTTTGTAGGGAATGATCCAAAGCCAGATTTGGAAGGTGAGAGAGAGTTTAATGGAATGGCATGGGAATGCCTCCCTCATGGCTTGCCCATCTTGTCTGAGGATAGGCGTGGCTGGGGCTTGTGTATCTAGTGTTACTTGCATTGGTTGTTGGTGTGACTGAAGCAAGATGGCATTACAGTGCAGGTCCTGTTGTGTTGAGTACAGGGGAGGCAGGGGGCAGGGTGGTGCTCTAGGATCCTTCTTTTTGAATGCCAGTTTCCAAGCCGACTTCAGATCAGACAAGGGTACAGATCCTTCTGCAGAACAGAGTCAGGTTGTGTGTTTTGAAACAAATGACTTGCTGAAGAGCAGGTCCCCTTGCAAGTGCCAGGAAAGGAAGCAGAGCCCTTGGGGGAGAGGGGCCCCTTGTGGACCACTGGGTGGTAAGGGAGGGTTAGGGATCCAGGCGTTGCCTACAAGGGGTGGGTGGAGGGGTGTTGCCCACAGGATGGCTGCTGCTTTCAAGGGGCGGCGATGGGGCTGGGATGGTGGGTGGTGGAGAGGGGCATGAGTTCACGCAGTTAGGACATGGTGTAGCAAGTCCTGTGGGGGGAGGGAACACACTGGGGCCCCGGTGACAAATTTTGCCGAGGGCACGTGTGAAGACTTCACAGAATTGTGAGTGACATGCGACTTTTGAATTGGGTCCTGAGGACTGTGCGGTGGTTTTCTAGGTGGGAGGGCATATCAGGCAGTGGTACAAGCTGGTAAGAAAATATAGTAGCATGAAAAGGATGATGTGTCCAAGGAGGCTGAGTCTGCACTTTGGCAGAAAGGCCCTTCCTCGGGGGCTGGAGAGAGAAGGAAGACATTCTGGTTTCCAGACTCGTTTAACTTCAGGAGCAGAGAAAACCCAGGTGCTGCTTCTTCTTCTTCTTCTTCTTCTTCTTCTTCTTCTTCTTCTTCTTTTTAATATGAAATTTATTGTCATATTGGTTTCCATACAACACCCAGTGCTCATCCCAACAGGTGCCCTCCTCCATACCCATCACCCACTTTCCCCTCCCTCCTACCCCGCAACAACCCTCAGTTTATTCTCAGTTTTTAAGAGTCTCTTATGATTTGGCTCCCTCCCTCTCTTTTTTTTTCCTTTCCCCTCCGCCATGGTCTTCTGTCAAGTTTCTCAGGACCCACATAAGAATGAACACATATGGTATCTTTCTTTCTCTGTTATGACTTATTTCACTTAGCATAACCTTCTCCAGTTCCATCCACATTGCTGCAAAAGGCCATATTTCATTCTTTCTCATTGCCAAGTAGTACTCCATTGTATATATAAACCACACCTTCTTTATCCATTCATCAGTTGATGGACATTTGGGCTCTTTCCATACTTTGGCTATTGTTGAGACTGCTGCTATAAACATTGGGGTACAAGTGCCCCTAGGCATCAGCACTCCTGTATCCCTTGGGTAAATTCCTAGCAGTGCTATTGCTGGATCATAGGGTAGATATATTTTTAATTTTTTGAGGAACCTGCACACTGTTTTCCAGAGCGGCTGCAGCAGTTTTCATTCCCACCAACAGTGCAAGAAGGTGAGAGAACCCAGCTTCTAATTTGTAGGAAATCTGGCAGTGTGCTGTCAATCCAGACTGTGGCAGACTCTCCCGGCCCAAATTAGTGAGCTCTTCAATTATCATTTATAAGGAAAAGAAAAGGATTGAGGGGGTATTTGCAGGTTTAAAGGGACTTAAATACATCTTTTTTTAAAAAATAGGCAAGACTAAATTATAGTTTTATCACATGGGTGAAAATCTGAAGGAACCAAAAAAAAAGACTTCTCTAAAAATCAGAATGGTAATTACTTTGGGAGAAATCAAAGGGCTTTTGACCAAAGCTTCTGGGGTAGCTAGCACATTTCTGTCTACTGACCTGAATGGTAGTTATAATGGTGTTTGCCTTAATGATTTCACTAACGTATACATTTATTTGGGGGGTTTGCTGAATTCCTGGGTGAGAAGTTTTAAAAATGAGTGATGCTTCTCCAAGAGTGAACTGACTTTCCTGCCGAGGTGGGTGTTACAGATGGAAGAGATCTTGCTGGCACCAACCCCAGGTCCATCTTAACTGAGCCAAAGTGACAGGGACAGGCAAGATGGGGCATGATGACTATGACAGGGATCAGCTAGGCGGCATCCTGGCTGCCCAGAGCTCTGGAGCTGAAGCCATAGTGTGCTTTGCCTGGGGAGCCATTACCTTCCAAACTCACCTTTCCAAAAACAGCAACTTGTATTTAAAAAAAAAAGGGGGGGGGATAACAAACAATATCCAGGACATCAGTTTCTCTTGGCCAAAAAGCCTCAGATCTGTGCATCCTACTTTGGATGAATAACTTAATTTTAGGTAACTTGGCTTCAAGTATATCCATTCACTCTTCAGTTTGCCTTTAAAAAATTTTTTTAATGTTTATTTATTTTTGAGAGAGAGAGACAGAATGTGAGTGGGGGAGGGGCAGAGAGAGAGGGAGGCACAGAATCGAAAGCAGGCTCCAGGCTCCAAGCTGTCACATCAGCACAGAGCCCAACGCGGGGCTCAAACTCACGAGCTGTGAGATCATGACCTGAGCCAAAGTCGGATGCTCAACCGACAGAACCACCAAGGCACCCCTTCAGTTTGCCTTTTTGAGATGGAGATTGATGTGGTCCTGTGGCAGGAAAAAAAAAAAAGCCATCCATGCAAACCCTCTGCCTTTTTCTTTTACTAATAATCTATGCATCGTGCACGCCTGGTGTTAAGTTTCAGATCACATCTCCCAGTTCCTGAGACCCTCACATATGTTTGTTTTGTAGCAAGGAGTTAAGCATCTCACACTGTGGATTCCGGCACGGAATGTACATGACCACAGCTACACTACCGATATTAAACAGGAATAATAATATAGCCATAGGTAATGCGGTTAAACAAATAGGTCTCCAGTTCTTTGTCTTCTTCAAACACCTAATGCAGATGTCTTTCTCTTTATTAGCCGAGTGCTTTGCTTCTCTGTCTGCCCTTCCCCTGGCATTAGTAGAAGCAATGTGTCTTGAAGAGTGCTTTCCCATAAGGAAGGCTGTCAGGCTCTCTTAAATATAAACAAGTGAAAGTAAGGACTGTTTTTGTGCATGTGGTGTTTTTGATACTGGTCCCTGTAGTAATTCAGGCTTACTTGTTTTAATGAGTAAGGTTTGGACCTTGCTCTCCCCATATGTATATTAACTCCTCACACAAAGGCAGGGTGGATATGGTGTGAATAACAAATCAAGGATCAGAGGCTGCAGGTCAATAGGGCCTTCACAGATGAACACTGTTCAATGTTACAGCCAAGGTCAATTGAAACCGTAATGCTGCTTGGCAGAGGGAGACAAGACCAAGAAAGGGCCTTCAGAGTTGTAAAGAGATTAGCTGTCAAGAGTTAACCAGCATGTGTTAGCTATTTTAATAAAAGAGAGCTCGCTTTGTCTCCCAGTTCATGGGTTCAAGCCCAGCATCAGGCTCTGTGCTAACAGCTTGTAACAACTCTACAAGTTTGATACAAAAAAGAAAAAATAAATGAACCTCACAGGAGTCAGGTAACTTGCTCAAGCTAGTGAATGGTGCAGTTCTGTCTGAATATAGATCCCTTGCATTGAGAAGTCTCCGGAAAGAATGAGATGAAAATTTATTACTTTTTTTTTTGTCTGCTTGTCATCTTTAGCCTTTGGAAATGGGCTGTCATGTAATTACCTTTCTCGTTATGGGGGTGGTGATGGGAAGGGAGGGCCGGGCTTGGGCCAGCCTATCAAGTGACTCAGAATCCTTAGGCCTAGTGAATTTTCTGGGGGGGCACGTGACCCAAGGGGACCATAGTTTTCAGTGATTGATACGGATGTTCGAGGCCTGGGGGTTCTCTTTCTTTTTACTGGGATTGGAAGCCAAAAGAGGGTGTAAACCTGCGCTACTGGGGGCATCTTTCCCATCATGTGGAGAAAGCCTGTCTGAGGATAAAGGCTTCATGATGCTAGAATTTGAGGACACTTTATTTTTATCTTTTCTAATTTGAGAACACTTTGGGTACATGAGAAAAATGTATTCTTTTTGATTCCTTGAACTATTTTTGAATCCCTTCTATTTATTATTGCTGTGTGTTTTGACTAAAACAATGCCAGTTGCCCACATCTATCCTGTTGCTAAAACTGATATTGCCTCTGAAAAGTGTTCAGCTGCTAGTCGAAAACTAATGTGATTTTTGGAAAACAAACATCTGTTTCAAGAAAAGATGGCCTAATATGGTTTACTTCTTAACGAGAGACCAATTATAAACTTGTTTGTGAGTCAAAAATAGCAATTTCTCTTCCATTTGTCAAGTTCCATAATACCTTATTCTGATGTAGGGTATTTTAAAAGAGAAATACCTAATTTTGCAAAAAGTTGAGCATTACAGAAATATAATTGCATTGTGACCATTGGGTAGTCACACCGAACAGGGTTTCTCAGGGTCTGAGAAAAAATGAAAATGAAGATGGTTTTAAATTCTAAACCTCTCCAAAATGATGTACTTATTTCTGATAAGTTAAAACAGTGTCACCCTTTGTAATTGCTCATTAAAGTTAGGGAGAAGTAGACATCTGGGAAAATCATCCCAGGAGTTGGTCTGCCTAGGAAATGATCTATTAGTGGCAGTAACACACAGACCCAGGTGTTTCCTACTTTCAGAAAGGGTTTTAGGTGATTCCCTTCAGAGGAACCTATCAATCTGATAACAGTACCTGTTGTCAACAGATACTCTGTAATTTTGACAATGGGGAGGTGCGAAGACAAGTCTTAATGACTCAATACAGAATATTACAGAAGAAAGGTGGTTGAATATTAATCTCTACATGGGATGAAGACGCTGTCTTCAAAGCATCAAACCATTTTCTGGTTTGCAGATGGTGGCTTTTTGCAGTATGTTCACAGAGTGAAGAGAGAAAGAGAGCTAGATCTCTGGTGTCTTATAAGGGTAGTCTCCCATCATGCACACTCCACCCACATGACCTCATCTCAACCTGATTATCACCCACAGGCTCTACCTCCAAATATCATCACATTGAGGGGTGAGGTATCAACATGTGAATTTGGAGGGGAGAGAAACACTCTGTCCATAGCACCATCTCTTGGTAATTCTAAATTTCCTTTGTATATATTGAGACTATGTTGTTAGATGCATATTAGTTAAAATTTTTAAAACATTTTATTTAATTTTTTTCTTTTTTCAGAGCATAATGGCCTGTTTTATCCCTAATATTTTACCTTATTTTGCCTTAAACTTTATTTTGTGTAAGAACAGTATTGTCACCCAACCTTTCTATTAGTATTTTCTTAGCACATCATTTCCATCTTTTTAATCTTTATTTGTTGTTAAGTTCTAGGTGTGACTCTTTCTAATAGCTTGTAATTGGATTTAAATATTATATTTTTTAAAACACAACCTGAATACTCTTGTCTTTTAAACAGAGATGTTTAACCCATCTATATTTGATGCAAATTCTTATATATTTAAATGGATTTCTGCCTCTTATTTTGTGTTTTTAATATATTATTCTTTTGCTTTTTTTGTTTCCTTTTCTGACTCCTATTGGATTTCAACTTTTAAAGAAATTAACTTTTCATCCTTTTACTCATTTTGGAAGTTAAACATTTCATTTATATTCTTGTGGGGTTTTTTTCTTTAAAGTTTTTGACATGAACACCTGACTTAAAATCTAAATTATTGTTGGCTGGTATCTTGGTTCCATCCTATTTTAAGAACAGTCAATATCATTTATTATTAAGGCATATTGTAAAAAAAAATGTTTATTTTTGAGAGCACAAGCTGGGGAAGGGAAGAGAGAGAGGGGAACAGAACATCTGAAGCAGGCTCTATGCCGACAGCACAGAGCCCAATGCAGGCTCAAACTCGTGAACCATGAAATCAAAACCTGAGCTAAAGTCAGACACTAAAATGACTGAGCTACCCAGGCACCCCTATTAAAGCATATTTAATTTGCCTACAGAAAATGAGTCTCTGCTCATCATTGCACCCAACGCCTTCTCTGTGGATTCACTTTCCTTCTTTCTGAAGTATGCTTTCCCTTGGTCCTTTCATCGAGGGCTTGTTAGTTGAACACTTTTTCAATATTTGTTTTAAGATATCTTTATTTTGGCCTCATTCTTGAATTATAGTTCCTTTGGGTATACAATTATAGGTTGCCTGTTATTTTCCTTCAGATCTGTGATATGATCATCTTGGATTCTATGTGTTAGTGATGAGAAATGTACTATCTACTGTTCTATTATAGACCGTCTGTTCTCCCTGGTTGTTTATAAAGTTTTTCCCTTGATCCTTGCATTCTGAAATTTCATTACACCGTGATTCAGTGTACTTTATTTAAATTTATTTATATTTAATTTGCTTGGGGCTCAGTATGGTTATTCAGCTTAAGGATCAGTAATTTAAAAATTCAGGAAAATTAGGGGTGCCTGGGTGGCTCAGTCTGTTAAGCATCCGACTTTGGCTCAGGTCATGATCTTGTGGTCTGTGGGTTTGAGCCTGTGTTGGAATCTGCTGACAGCTCAGAGCCTGGAGCCTGACTCACATTCTGTGTCTTTCTCTCTCTTTGCCCCTCTCTTGCTCACACTCTGCCGCTCTCTCTCCTCAAAAATAAATAAACATTAAAATTGTTTTAAAAATCAGGAAAATTAATCTACTCTTGTCTCAGATAATGGCTTTCATCCATTATCTCTAGACAAGTGGTCAGTAAACTATGGTTCATGAACAAATCTGGCCACTGCTTGTGCTTGCCAATAAAGTTTTATTGGAATACAACTACACCTATTTGCTTACCTATTGTTTATGGCTGCTTTTGTACTACAACTGCAGGTTTGCGTACTTGTGACAGAGACTATATGGCCCACAAAGAATAAAAGATTTACCATTTGTAAAAATTTGCCAGTCTCTGCTGTAGATTTTTTTTTCTGGAGCTTATACTGGACATAAGTGGACTTTTCATTCTATCTCTTGGGTCTATTAATGTCTAGTTCTACATTTCTACAACTTTATTTCTCTGTGCTGCATTCCGGGTAATTTTTTTCAAGTTCAGTATTTTTCAGTGTGAAGTTCAGTATGTTGTATTTTGTGTAACGTTTCTGTGAATGTGTATCAGGATTCAGGGCTGGTTAGCTCAGTCTGCCAGGTTTCAAAACCAGAAGTCTGCCTACCCTGTAAATACAACATGCTAACCCAAGCACTAGTGGCAGTCATAACAAATAATCTATCTAATCATCTGATGTATTAGAGTTCTCCAGAGAAACAAAACTAATAGGATATTTGTTTGTTTGCTTGTTTGTTTGTTTTATAAATTGTCTCACAAAATTATGGAAGGTGGCTAGTCCAGAATCTGCAGAGTGGGCCTGCAGCCTGGAGATTTGGTGAAGAGTCAGTGTTGCAGTTCAAGTCCAAAGGCAATCTGCTGCAGAATTCCCTCTTGCTCAGGAGCAGTCAGTCTTTTGTTCTTTTCAGGCCTTTAACTGATTGCATGAGGCACACCTACAGTTTGGTGGGCAATTTGCTTTACTCAAAGTCCACCAACTTAAATGGTAATCTCGTCCAAAAACACCCTCACAGAAGCATCCATAATAATGTTTGATCAAATAGTGAGCACCATGGTCCAGCCAACTTGACATGCAAACTTAACCTTCTCAAGTCCACCTTTTGTCAACTTGGCACCCATATTCATCTTCTTAAATCATGTTTAATCTCCAAATAAAGGTAATAAGGTCAGACTTATGCTTAACATGACACAGCTATCCTGCATGCAATCAAAAATGCACTAACCCTTTCCCCAGAAAATGATGCAAAGTCCATGGTAATGTGTATTTTTCTCTTTGATAACCCATAACTGAGATATTATGATGTAAAGTTAACAATTATTAAATACTATGATGTAAAGCCAATATATCTTATGTGATAAGGGAATAGGAGAAGAAAGGCAAAGACATTTATTATAGACACACACAACATTATATGTACACACAAACATATTCATAACAAAGTAAAGAAATTCTCATTTATAGTCCTTGTTTCTTTAACTGGTCACATAATTATAGCTGATATTTAGAATATTATCTTTTACTACCCATTCTATCTTCCCTTCACTCTCAGCAAATACCTCATCTAGTCATGGTTCTTGGCTTCGTGGGATGATCCAAATCTTCATTCCTGAGTGATATGAGCCATTAGTAGTCCTTCTTGGATTAGATTGTTGTAGTTTTCCATTGACTATAATCGCAACACATGGTAACTCTAAGAGATATCCTAAAGGATCTCCTGTATCCCAGGAATTCTTCCTAATCTCCAATGTGGATTAGCTGTCCAATTTCTCCTTGGTCATCAGGATCAGTTGCCCCAGTCAGATTTCTTTCTTGCTTGTTGATTTAGAGGCCAGAGTAACTGGGTGGCACTCTTCATTTCTAGTTCAGTGCCTAGATCATTATTCAGTGCACAATCATTATTGTGCTTCCTGGTGGAAGTGTTCCTCCTGTGGGAATTAAAACATCTAGATCAGCAGAGCACAAAGTTGTAGAGACAGAAATAAAAAAATTTTGCTTATCATTCTCCTGGGGTAATCCTAAAAGGTACCATCCCATTTCTATCCCTGATTCTTGGACCTGTGAATTTTGGTGATAGGACAAAAAAATATCATATATTGCACACTTACACACAGCATGTACAGCCTTTTGGAGAACCTTTCCCCAGCCCCACAAGATAATGCCATCTAGCTGGTGCTGTAACTGAGTCTTCCAAAGGCCATTCCTCTGTTCTATCACACCAGGTGCTCCAGGATGATGGGGAACATAGAGAGACATGGATTTCATGAGGATGGACCCATTGCTACATTTCATTTGCTGTGAAGTGATTCCCTTGATCAGAAGCAGTGTTGTGTAGAATACCATGACAGTGGAAGAGGCATTCTATAAGGTCATGGGTGGTAATTTTGGAAGAAGCATTGTCAGCAGGAAGGCAAATATGTATCCAGGGTAACTGTCTCTTTTTTTTTCCTCCTGGAACACAATGTACTAAGTCAAGTCTCCTTTCTAAAACTGTGTATAATCATAAACACAGCTGGTGGACTTGTTGCAGGTACCAGAAATAAACGGGAACTATGGGAAGCCCATGAAAGAATTAACACTATTTAAAAACCAGGAAAAATGTACTAAGTCTACATGATACCACCGAAGTCACAGAAGTATTGAAGCATTCATATTCCAAAAATCAATCTGAGCTACAGAAATGATTAAGTAAAACCTGTACAAATACATACTCATTTCCCCTTGCACTAAACATAGCCATCTTCTAAAAGGAAATACCAGTGACCCGTATTTATAAATGCAAATACTACTTTTAGTCAAAAATCAAAGTCATTTAAAGCAGCTGATGAAAATGCCACTTAAGCCATTACAATGGGCAACAAGATCACAAAATCACTGTCAAAGTAGAAGCTGTGTGTGAAGCTTCTATATCATCCCAAGGACTAGTAGACTGGTCAGGCTTCATAGACATCAGATCATCATTACATCCTCACATTTCAGGGTCCTAGTTCTTTTCTGAGCAACACTGCAACAAAGAAGAAAAAGCTGTGGTAAGGAAAATATACTATACCATGGTAAGGATTGGTCTAAAGTGTTAGGTGTAAAAGTTTAGTATTGCTGTATAGATGTAAGCCATTTAGGTCGAGTACCTACTGAATACTTGCATCTGTTAGTGTTTTGTGGGTGACTCTGGGGAAGGGCAAGAGACATTAAATACTGTGAGATGCTTCAGCTGAAAAGATTTGGATAGCCAACCATTAAAGCCCAAGATGGTGTGCATCTCAGGGCTCAGTCATGCAGTATCAGCTAGTAAGGAGTAAGTGTCTTCTACACAACAGAGCACTGATTAACAGAAGAGGCGGTGATTGCAGCAGAAAGTGGGGAATTGTGGGGTGCTGACCAGAAGGCTCTCCACCTTTGGTAGCTCACATCCGGAGCTCATCCAGGGCTAAGCTCACATCTGGAAATATTACATATTATTTGATTCTAATTTGGATAAAATCTTTTGATCATTGAAACCACCAAGTCATTCTGCTGCCTGGAGTAAGAACTTCCTAGGAGGCTTAGCCCTCCTTCCCCTCTTCACTGATAAATGCCATGCCCCATGGGGCTCTTAATCTTTCTTTGGCTATAAGTACGTACCTTTAAGGCCTGGACTGGGCACCCTGGAGCAGGTGGTATAAAGGGTGTGAACGGATAGGATGACAAATAGCTTCTGCTCTGGGAGCAGCAGATTTCCTCGTGTGTCCTCCTGGCCAGTGCATTCTCCCTAAGTCTACATTCTAGGCATCCCTGTGCCTGGGACTTTTAGCTGTGCCTCATCCTTTCTGCGTCTCCTGTTCTCTGCTTGCTACTTGCTTGACTGCTGAGGTAGGCCTTGTGCTTCCAACTCTGTCCATTGTCCTTGATGGCTTTCATGGTTTCTCTGAACTGTGATACCAACAGATCTGTCATATTAGTGGGACTTTGAATCTTAAACACCACTGACACCTGAATGCCCTGGATTATTTCACTGGGGAAACTGGCACAGGAAGATAGTCGTTGAAGTGGTGCCCTCAGGTGCATAGGGCTGGCATTCTGCTCTGCTCGGCCTTTCCATGTGGCTATTCCTCAGAGCCCTGTTCTGAGCCAACTTCTTTGTCACCTTGACCTAATTTAATCTCATTGACCCCTGTGGCCTCCACCTCCATCTTTTCTCTTATGGATCCCCAGTCCCTCCTTCAGGTTCCAGATGATGAGCTGGCCAGGGACCCAAGTTATAAGCCACACAGGCTCACTCAAGCAAAATGTAAATTACCAAAAATACATTGTGTAGCTCCCAGAGTTGTTGGAAAATCTAAAGAATAAGACTCAGCAAATGAGCTAGAAGAAAGGGAAGCCAAAGTTGAGCAGCATTGTGAGTCTAGGGAGGTCCCTGCTGCCCCAAGTACTGGACACTGCTGTTTGCACCACCAGAGAGGATTTTCCCTTGGAAAATGGGAATTGTTGCTGTCTGCAGAGTGAACATCATTGTCCTTATTTCTTTAAGTTACTCATTCCTAATTCAAAGTCTCAGGTGGGTGCATTTGATTGGCCAAACCTGCATCATGGGTACATATCCTAGGTATAAGGGGGCTGAAAAAGCAAAATCTGACCCTTTAAGATTTTGTATTGGGATGTGAGCTGTCTCTCATTGGGACTCATACAGTGGGGAATTTACCTCTATACAAAGTAGGAAACATGACAATAAAAATAAGGAGGAAAGGGAGAGGAAGGTACGAGAAAGGAAAAAAAAAACCTACCACAGAGACATAGGTCCAATTGCTTTTCAACTGTTCAACTTCATTAGATCTACAAATACCTTGGATTATATTTGAGGTGAAACCTCCATCATTTATCCCAAAATACTCTTTCCTTCCACTGTCTTTCCTTTTTTGATATGTAATGGAAATCATTCATCTGGCCACTCAAGCCCCTATACTCAGGGTTATTCTCCCTTCTTAAACCCCCTGGTCATCAAATCCTATGGGCTATACATTACAAATGCTTCTTAAATCATTGTTTCTTGCATAGATTACACAGGCACGCCCTAACTATTCTTCCAACCTCTACCATCACATCATGGCCCTTGACACCATTGCCACCCCATTTGTGAGATTATTTACTGTCTGCTCCTCCTCATCTCTAGTTCTGCTTTGCTCTGCTCTGTTAATGCTCTCTCTTCAGTCTGTCTAAGAGTGGAACAGTGAGAGGACCATCTATAAATAAATAGAATTAAGTTGTGTGATCACAACTCACATCACCACTCTTGGCCTTTTCTCACTCTGAGGTGAGGAATGTTGGGGAGTGGCAATACTCTTCTGTAAAACCGACTCCCAGGAAAGAGTAAATTGCATAAAAAGGATGTGAGGCCAAGTACATCAAATTTCTTACCAGGCCATGCTGACTTCTCTCGGCTCTGGCATGGCACTTATTCGTATTGGTCAGCTAGGGATTTGGTAATAACCTCTTAGATAGTGCCCAGAGGACCATACCTTCTAGTATATACCCTTTTATGTCTCTAGCTCATTGAATCTTGGCTGGACTTTTGCTTCCCTTTAACCAATAGAAATTGGCAGAAATGACCTGGTGCTAGTCCTGGGACAAAGTCTTAGAAAGACTTGGTAGCTTCTACTTCTGTGCTTTTGGGAAACCTGAGTTGCCATATTCGATCTGTGGTTATCCTACTGGAGAGACCTCATGGAGAGGTTGTATGTGAAGAGACAGGCTTTGAGATTACTTGGGAAGTTAGAGAGTTTCCAGCTGTATCCAATCTTCCACCTGCCTCCACCAAGGCACCAGTTCTTACGAGGGAGCCAACTCGGATGATCCAGCTTCCTCTTGCCCCCAGATGACTGCAACCCCAGCTGACATCACGTAGAGCAGAACTTCCTCTGAGTCCAGTCAACTCCCTGAATCATGAGGGCAATAAGATGATTGTTGTTTAAATCCACTGTTCTGAAGTGGTTCCTTACACAGCAATAGATAACTGAAACAGGGGTCATTGATTATGTGTGTGGTCTTGTTTAATTATTCATCTAACTGAATTCCACTTCTAGGCATTTAGTACATTTTCCTGTGGGCTAATACTAGCTCTTCAGTGCAGAACTCCTTTAGTTCACTGTCAGCACAGGGCTTTGATTTTTTAAAAGATGGACTCATTCCATGGCCCTTGTCGATACTTGAAGCCCAGAAAAGCACACACATGACAAAACTACAAGCTTCAGGCTATAAATTGAAAGGGCCAGTGTCCTCCTGCTCTTTTCTCCCTCAGACTTAGAATAGCACAATTACCTTGGCCAGTGAAGATAGTTGTTTAAGACCCTGAAAGAGATAGATCTAAAATTCCTTTGGTGAGAAATAAGAACAATGATAGGAGATGAGGGGCGTTTTAATTTGGAGAAATTTGATGAAATAAGAGGGGAATAAAGGAAACCCTCCATATCAAATAATGTGCGTCATGTTTAAAGATGCTATTGTAAGACCCATTGGCAGCAAGGAATGAATCCTGTATTATGTTGATATTATATTCCCCTGACATAGAATAAGGCTGTCACTGGGGAACAGTTGTCTGACCAGGGACTGTAATTTCTAGCACTCTCTGCACCTACGTGTAGTCCTAGGGCTGGTTCTTGTGAATGGACTGCCAGCAGAAGTGATGTATTACTCTGAGCCCAGGATTTTAAGAAGTTGTTATGCTTTTTCCAGGCTCTCTTTCTACTCGTGCTAGCTGGACATGAATGGCTTCAAGGTTCCAGGGGATGAAAAAACTTCCAAATGGAAGAGACCTCGATGTATGAGTTCCAACAGGGAGGTGAGTGGTTTACCAACTAGGAACAGTCACTGTGAAGTGTTACATGGGAGAAACAAATTTTTACTGTGTTTGGGCTTTTAAAAACTTTAGGCTTATTGTTACAACAGGTGGCATTCCCTTAGTGAATGTGGTTGTTCATTCTTTTAATTTTTTTCATAGATGAGACCATTACTAGTTTTGAAATTGTGGGGAATTTAACTCATTTTCCTTAGCCTCTGTTCTCACATGTATAAAATGGGGCTAATGCTGTGTATCTCATTGGATTATTATCATGCTAAATTAGGTATTACAATATCCCATCTATTACAAATTGTCCTGTACTAAGTGCTTTATAGTTATCAAATCCTTCCAGTAACTATGAAATAAATTCTGTTAGTATCTATGTTTCCTAGGTGAGAAAAGGGAAACTTGGAGGGCTGAAGTTTTTGTCTGATGTTACATGACTAGTGACTGCAAAACCAGGATTTCAACCAAGGCAGCCTGACTTTAGAGGCCACCTGCCTAAGCACTAGACTGCTATCATTAGGCCCAGCACAAAGCCCAAATAATAAGTACACAATAAACACAATCTCATTTTCCTTCCACTTCAAGGAAAGAAGCAAGACAAAACCTAATTATCAATATGTATTGATAATACGTATTAATACCTAATATGTATTGTCAATACATATTATTAGTGTGTATTTGTGGCTAAGTGTACAACACTCACAGGCACACACAGAAACTTGTGTGACTTCGCCTTTATTCTCATTCAGTTTGGTGTGTTCAAATGGGAAGCAAACTAGAATTTCCTCGCGGTCACTGCCAATGCTGCCACTCACATATAGGCCCTGTCAACTGGGAATGTTATTTTGTGCTCACAGCCCAGCTGCAGCTGCATGGTCAAAAGGACCAGCAAGAACACTGAAGAAATGAATCCCAAAATGACTAATGCATTTTAAAGTTGCTTGTGAAACATTCATGCTATCGACCTGCTGGAGGAACATTGACAGAAAACCCAGCTCCGGATGAACATGACTGCAGGAAGTGGAGGGAAGGCCGGGTCCCTAAAGTCTTTCTTATTTTGCTTATTATACCACGTATTTCTTGAAGCAAACTAGTTGCAAGCATCCAATCTGAGCTATAGCTTGGAAATAGACTGACCTTCATAGTTTTGGTCAGGTGGCATTTTATATACATGAAGTACTTTTTAAAACATTACAAACCATGATAGGAGTGCCAGTGCTTTCTGTAAAGTCATATCAGCTATTATTAGATTGTCTACAGAACCAAGCTCAGAGTGCTTTTTCAAAAAGGTACAGCAATTTCCCCCATTCTAATTGCTGTACCAGGAGTAATTTGTCTTCTGGGCTTTGGAGCTACTGAACTACTTTCTTCTTTCGCCTGAAGTTTTATCAAGGCAATATGCTTAATCAATGTTTGCTGATGTTTATGGTCTAATGCTTACTGGCAGCAGGTGCAAAAAAAAAGGTAAATTCCCATCTGCATAAAAATCTTCCTTAAATTCACCCACATGCTGTTCTGCTGTAATTTTAGCAGACAGGTGATTTTTCATGGCACCTTCATGCATTGTATCCCCTCCGTGGCTGGCTCCATTTCCCTACCTGCTGTTCCCGGAAGCTGTGCTCTTAGCTCCTTTCAGATTGTCCAATCGGCGTGTTGATGAACTTTGCTTAGTACTTGGTGTTGATGTGCTGGTCCAGGAAATAGACACCCTCCCTAAGTAACTTAGAATCTGTTGCTAATCCATCAGTTAAGCCAAGCTAGAGGTAGGCTATGGAATTGTACCTTTTGGAGAATAGCAGAAACCCTAAAATAGTTTCATTGACCCATAGGATCTATTTCCAATGGTCTACAACAGAAGGGAATTTAACCAAGGGAAGTCCATTAACCTTGATGATAGTCACTTGGCTAATTATCCATCAAGATCTTGGAAATGTGCACCTAACCACAGCTTCCTCATCATCATTCTTTGTTTACTGAAGCAAGGGAGGTGGCTCACCTTTCTGCTCCCCATTAGAGAAGGGCAGTTTGTAAACTGAAGACAGCAAACAGTGCCCTAGGCAGGCATTTTTTCACTTTGGCATCATTTCAGTTGGCCTTCGATTCTTTTAGGCAAAGGGAATAGTTTGTCATCCATTTCTGCTGAAGAGTAAAGAAAAGGGGAAGGGCTTGGCCTCCTGGAGAGACTCCTCTTGGCCCCTCTGGGTTATCAGTGCCCTCTATCAGCTTGCATGTCTATTCCTGTCCTACCCATATGCAGGATTGTGCTGCAAATCATGTGAGGTCCAATGTAGATCTTAAATTTTAAAGTGTTATATGAAGTTAAGGCATTATTTTACTCTGTAGAAATAAAATTTTAGTGGCACCTTGCAAGGACAGCCTTTGAATCTCAGGCAACTATAATAAAGACAGAAAAATGAAACCACAACACTAAGTGACTGTTTAGTTTGCTTGTTCTTAGAGAACTTACACAACTGCCCTAAACAGAAGCACTCCAAAGACTTTATGAGAATATTATAGTTATATTTAAATGTAACTGAGTTGTTAATACACCACTGCTGTTTCACTACAGCTGCTTTCCTCTCCCCACCATACATTGTTTGTAAAACACTGCACGACAATCATGCTAAATCAGCTTTAAAAAATAAGAAAAAAAAAGGGATGAAAGAAGAAGATATCAAGCCCCTCTGGGGGTTCAAAGGCTAGACATAAAACGACAAGCAAGTGAGAATTAAACAAAGCTTTGTGAGAGAAATCTCAAAACAAGATGCATCAGAACCAATAGAAATTCAGGATCAATTGTGTCAGCAGATCAAAGACAAGACCTAGCCTAGTGAAGAGCGTTAACTATCATCAGGGGAGATGCATCCTACTTCCTAGAGTGAAATAGACACTTTCCTTCTCTATGGTGATCAGTCTGCTTTTGGGTAAAGATATCCAAATTGAGGAATGCACATACATGTACCCATAGATTGGGGTTAGAAACTGAGAAAAAGGTAAATTAGCTTTGTAAAAAGCATTCTAGAGAGCTTAGATCCTAAAGATTATAGAAGCTAGTGTTGATGTCCTTGTTAAAGGAGTTATCCTACCTAAGCAGGATCTATACCCCATCGGCAGGTATTTTGTAGGAAGCTTTCTTCTCACTGTGCTTCAATGAGTAACCCTTGCTGCTTATCTGGCAGATAAGCAAAAAACCTGTTCCTCAATTTTAATTTAGCAGACTTAAATAAATGCATTGTTGGCTGAGAATCAGGACCATGGAGTGATGGTAGCAGTCATGGTAGAAAGACTTGGCAGGAGTAAACTGCACAGATTTGTCCAGACTCTATTTAGACACCTGCATTAGATGGAGGGTGATAGACTGCCAGTACCCTGCCTGGCTGCCAGGAGTCTATATTCATCTCAGTACTGGAACATTTAAAACAATGCTCAAAATGAACCGTCCTATCCATGCAGTACGAGTGATACATATACCTACAAAAGTAAAAAGCTTACAAGTATAAATATAAAATTGAAGTCCTCTGAATGTTGATCTTTTTGGTTAAGGTAAGAAACAGTACTCTTTTATCAAGATAAGACAAGGGCCCATTTTCTTGATGGCTCATAGTCAATAGTAAAAGAATTGTTGGTTCCTAAGGCAAAGGATGGTGTAAACAGAACTAAAGCCTCATGAACAACAAGCGCGATTAAACGGGTGATTCAGACTGCAGCTAAACTTTCATATAGTGGTTATTAAGTAGAATAGAAGAAAATAGGAAAATGGGACAGATTAGCTGTCAACTGAATTTTTGTGTAAACTCTGTATGGATCGTGAGAAGGAAATAAATTATTATCACCAAGGGGTACTTGAGAAAACAGACTCCGAGAAGTAAGACCAGCTAACCTGCTCTATGGGACAGACAGGTATGTCTTGGGTGATAATCCCGTTTCTGATCAGTTGGTCACCTCATTGTAACATAGTGCCTCACTACTGTTAAATATATGTTTGGGGAAAAATTTTTTATAGAGATAGTCCTGTAAGTCTGTAAATAGGTTGATGTGGAAAATTATGACATTCTAGGCAGCTAGTCTTTCCTCAGCCTTTCTAAAAAAATTCACCATCAATAGAGTTTAAGTAGAGGATGGGTGAGAAACCCTAAGAATTCAGGTAAAACTTGGGCCTCACCTTAGTGTCTTCGCCTTGAACAAAGAGCAAATGGTATTATTATCAGTTAGAATAATTTTTCCTATAGAGAATGTATTCCATTCACAGCAGTCACCTAACAGTTCTTGCTGAATGAGGATATATATAAAAGACTTAAATGAATAAATGAGCTAACTGATTCTCAGAGAATTTTAAAATCTCCCAGTCTGATTGTGGCTTTATCTATTGCTCCTCGAAGTGCTTTAAATTTTTGCTTTATATATTTGAACACCATATTATCATATGTATACAAATTTAAAGCAATTTTTTTCTTTCTGGCGAATTGAACATTTTATCACTATAAGGTGTCACCCCTTATCTCTAATAATGCTTTTTGTCTCAAGACTTACTGTCTTTGACATTAAAATAGTCAGGATATTTTTATTTTGATTAATGTTTGGATGTTCTATATTGTTCCATTGTTTTACTTTTCATATTCTTATATTTTTGATGCTATCTCTTATAAGCATCATATCCACTTGCTTTCTGTAAACCCTGACTGGTTATCTTTGTCTTTGAACTGAGGCATTTGGTGAATTTAATGTAATTGTTGTTATATTGGGATTTAAATCTACCATCCTATTATATTGTTTTTCTTCCCATTCTTTGGCCACTTTGGGGGTTGATTTGAATAGTTTTTGTTGATTATGTTCCTCATCGTACTTCTTCTGATTATCTATTGTTACATAACAAACCACCAATATTAATGCCCATTTTAGTTTGGTTATGATGTGAGTTGGGGACTCAGAAGGACTTAGGTGGGCAGCCCTTTCCTGATTTCTGAGCTGGTTGTCTGCATCTCATCCCAACTCCATATTTACTGAATAATGTTGACAGCTTGAAGTCAGTCTTGGTGGCAGTGTTTATACCATGAAAATTGGCAAATGCTACTATTCAGGGCTTCCTCCTCCTTCCACGGAGAAATAATATATAGAACACTATTTTGACCATCGTGTTTAGCAGAGAGACCATACAGATCCCTTTGTAGGACCCAGGGAACAATAAGTTCCCACATGGTTTCTGGTTGATGGGGTTAAGGGTCCATTATAGAGGTATCACATAGTAACTGGTTCACTTAGAAGGGTATGACAAATAAAACTGATATTTCCCTATATACATGTTCCTCAGTCCAGTCATATTGGGGCCATCCCTAAAAAAATTATACCTGCAGGGGAGGGAGTGTATAGCAGAAGCTGATGAACTGTTAAAAACAAATGTATTTTAAGTATTCATAGAAATTAAAGTCAGGGAAGGAAAAGGTAGACAAAATATATCATTTAGAATAAGAATACTTTCATTAAAGAATTAGTAAGTCCTTAGTGTTAGTTAAGAGCCCAGAGAAATCAGTACAGTAAATGGTGAGTTGAGTTCCTATTAAAAGACTATATATGGTTTATTTATTGGCTCTAGACAAGGTTTGTACTCTTTTTTTTTTTTTTTGCCTCACATACTTGCAAAGTAGGACTGAAAATAGCTTTCACCCACCTTACTGCCTCACAAGTTCCAAAGCATGTTGAGGTAATAAATTAGGTTAAAATGGAAGTTCATAAGTATCTGTGAATTACTTTGATTTAGGAAGAAATACCTGTGTGTAGTATATTGTTATATGCATCCAGAGCCCTGCGTCTTCTTTGAGTGGATTCAATTGCTGTAATACCCAATTAGGGAGTCTCCTAAGTATATGAAGGAAGTAGATTCTATGGAAAACCTCACTGAAGCACCATGGGAAACAGCAGAGTGGTTGACTTCCCCCACCCCAACAACATGGTTATAGTCCTAGATTATACAGAAAATGTCCTATTTTATAGCCACTACCTGTGCAGTGTCTGTTCTGTAGTGAACTCAGGGCTTTTCCTTACTTCTCCTGGGCCTTTGTTACATTAACATTTGAAAACCTATTTTAGGAGGTTGAACTTTAAGCTGCTGTCTCAAGGAACCAGTCATATTACATGTATTTTCTGTTCTGATTCAAAATTACAGAAAAAAGTCAGTTACAAAACAGAAAATATGATCCTAAGTTTATGAAAAACATAGATGTTGTCAAAAATATGGGAGGCTAGTTTCCAAATATTTCTATGATTATTTCAGAGCCGTGGGATTATGGGTGATACTAATTTACACACACACACACACACACACACACACATATATTTGGATATCCTAAATTTCAAAAATGAAGATGTATTATCAGAAGAGAACAACGCCCACACAATGCCCCATGTTTATGCCTGGCACCTTTCAGCAGCCCCAGATGCCCTCAGATTCACAAGATAGTACCTTCAGAAAGGAGGGGTAGGCATGTGATTTGATTGTCCATCAGTAGTGTTAAAAATTTCGTATCTGAGGGTGCCTGGGTGGCGCAGTCGGTTAAGCATCCGACTTCAGCCAGGTCACGATCTTGTGGTCCGTGAGTTCGAGCCCCATGTCAGGCTCTGGGCTGATGGCTCGGAGCCTGGAGCCTGTTTCCGATTCTGTGTCTCCCTCTCTCTCTGCCCCTCCCCCGTTCATGCTCTGTGTCTCTCTGTCCCAAAAATAAATAAACGTTGAAAAAAAAATTAAAAAAAAAAGTTCGTATCTGAAATGTATTCTGAAAGCATCTCCCATATAATACTCCTCACAGCTCTACAAGAGGCTTTCCCTGAGATGATGAAGTTTTAGGATGAACCGATGCATTGAGTCTCTGTTGACAGTACAGGTTTTCCATCTCGGTGTCTCTTACTTCCCCTTCTGGTTCATGCTGCTTCTTTCCATCCTTAAAATCCTATGGCTTGTGCACACACAGCTTGCCAGCTGGACCAGAGTTATGGCAAACTAAACATTGACATCATCTGGCCAAACCCATAGCCAAGGAAATGAACATGCCTGATATATGTGTGTCCTGATTTACTTTGGAACGCCATTCCACGGCTCACAAAAAAGTCAGTTGTACTTTTTCCATATTGCATCCCAAAACCCATATACTCCTGGCCAAAGGTTAGGCTGTTTTAACTGGTTAAGGAAAGCCAGAAAAACCTGCCACATCATATGTACTCTGAACTGTCTGATTAGGGAGAGATTATGTATTTGATGCTATGTTTTGAATATTTCAACTCCAGGATTTCCATTCTAGACTGTGTGACTTCACCTGGTTATAATTTGCATTTTACTGAAAGAGTCAGCAGAGCGCTAACCCCTTTGGAGACATTACCTCATCAATCCTCCCTTAGTCCTTGGGGAGAGATGGGGTCAAGCGTGATAGGGAAGAGAAAGCAGACATCAAGCTTTTCTCTTCACAGTGTGACTCAGAGGCATGGACTCTGGTTCAGAGAGGAACATGGACTCCTGAGTCCATGGTGGGGCTCCTGCACCTGTGAGAAGGCATTAGGGAAGTAGCTCCTTTCTTACAGTGAACCCCCTGTTTGTGATCCATATGGTGGATTCAAGGACCTTCTGGTGGTAGTTCTGTTCTTTGTCTCTCTCTTTCCCTATAATTTCTTTAATTTCCCAGCATATCCCAGATCCTTTTAGAGTTTAACTCAAACATATAAACTATCTTATTTTGTCCCCTCAATGTCATTTTGTGTTGTGCATTCTCTTTGTCTAAACTGTAAACTTTTTATGACACGGATGGTACTTTATGATTTTTGCTGCCCAGCACGGCACAACACCCACCCACCTCTCACTACCTCACCCCTCCTCCCTCTACTCAGCATGATTCTTCTGACTGCTTAGTGTGTGTCGCCCCCTGTAGATTGCAACTTCCTTAAAGGCAGGGAATTTTGGTTCATTTTTGCTTCTCAAGTGCCTTGAATGGGATCTGGTACATAGCCTAGGAGGCCTTAGGAATGACTAAGTATTCACGGAAGGAAAGAATGAATATTTGTAGGAGGAGCTCAGTTACAGTGCAGATGTGTGCTTGCTAAGTGACCCAGCACAAGATCACAGTTGACAGCTTTTGGGTTTACAGAGATGGCGAGCCTATTTTATTTTATTTTGTTTTGTTTTATTTTTTTAATGTTTGTTTTTGAGAGAGAGAGAGAGAGAGACTGAGAGACAGAGCACAAGCAGGGAAGGGGCAGAGAGAGAAGGAGACACAGAATTTGAAGCAGGCTCCAGGCTCTGAGCTGTCAGCACAGAGCCCGACATGGGGCTTGAACCCATGAACCGTGAGATCATGACTCAAACCAAAGTCAGATGCTCAACTGACTGAGCCACCCAGGCGCCCCATGATGCACCCATTTTAAATAGAGAATAGATGAAGGAAGCACAGAAATATAAACTGAATGTTGCCTGGCATGGAAGAGGGCTTTTCATTCCAGATGATGTAGAAGAATGGACCAAGTAACAGAGGTACTAGGGAGAGTGCCATTGAAATGCAAATGCGGAACAGGACACTGTGCATATGCATAGACTGGAAGAGTCTCAACATTAGCAGGATTCTAGGTGAGTAAACAGGGTTTCAGAGAGATGCAGTAATTTACTTAAAGTGCCACAGCTAAATAACGTCTGAGCTGATTTCTAATCAATACAGCATATTAAATGATCTTTAAGAAATTTTAACTCAGGGGTGCCTGGATGGCTCATTTGGTTGAGCGTTCGACTTCGGCTCAGTTGGTGATCTCGTGGTTCATGAGTTTGAGCCCTGCACTGTGCCTTGCACTGACAACATGCAGCCTGCTTGGGATTCTCTCTCTCTCTCCCTCTCTCTCTCTGCTCCTCCCCAGCTCGCATTTTCTCTTTCTCTCTCAAAATAAGTAAATAAACTTAAAAAAAGTTTTAACTTAAAAATATATCTACTAGGGCCCACATCTGGTAAGCTTCCATGGTTTCTCAGAATCCCCAAAGTATCTTAGCTAATTCTATAGTTAGTGATTGTGTAAAATCAAGTGCGGCATTTTGTACAGCTTCTGGTTGTATCCATTCGAACCAAGTTAATCTGGTTTGGGTAAACAAGGCAAACCTTAAAGAAAGACAGAAGTTCCAAAAAAATAAATGAATAAAATTTAAAAAAAGAAGAAGACAGAAGTTCCTAATATTAAAGAGTACCTAGGTACCAATCCATCTGAGCCAGTAGATGCTAAGAATTGCCTACTGCCTGTGAATGCACGAATAATCACCCTGGCAGGGTGCTCTTCAGGGCCTGCTTTGTGGCTGTCTTTTGAAAAGCTGAGCAGGGATAGAATCAGGTGCTTGCTACCAGGCTGACAGCTTGAGCACTGCTTCCTGATAAGGAGCAGGGCAGGATTGCTGTGCACTTCCCCTGTGTGGGCTCTGAACTAAGGGTAATGATTTCCTTCTCTACTCAGAGCTCATGGTAATCCCTGCCTGTAGCATGTCTTTCTGATCTCCTCTCCTCTAAGGCTGGTCGTGTGAACAGAAAATAACCCTGGAGTGAACCCAAGAGGTTCCCAAACAAAGTAAAACCTCCCTTTCAACAATTGGAATCAAGTTGATACTCTTTGTGTTAATACACTACTTATACTATGAAAATATTAACTTTGGTATTATAGGTTCATTCTGGAATAGAGTACTAGAAATACGTCTTTCTTAGTAGGAAAAGTTAGTGCCAAGGGACTGCTCATTACCAATGGTTCCTTGTTCCTTCTCTCTTCTCTGTATTCACTCTTTTTATCCATCCTTTTCTTTTGATGCCTCTTTCCTATTTGCCTTCCCCTCTTCCCTCCTCCCACTTTCCATTTCCACTCCACTCTCACCTGAGTCTTAGGTCTGCCTGGGACACTCACAGCCACCTGAAGTCTGTCAGCAGCAGGCAGAGAAGTTCCTGGCTTCTCCATTTGTCACAATGTGCTTCAGTAGGGTACTTTCTCTTTATTCAGATAGAATATCCAAGGCTGTGGTCTCCTGTTGCTGCTGTCCCAAATTACCACAAACCCAGTGGCTTAAGACAACACAAATTTATTATCTTATGTGTGGAAGTAAACAAGTCCTAAAAATCAAAGTATCACCAGGGCTGAGTTCCTTCTGGACAATCTATCCCTGTGCCTTTGCAGCTTCTAGATGAATTTCTTGCCTTGTGATCCCTTCATCTTCCAAGCCCATAGTATAGATCTTCAAATTTCTCTCCCTCCCTCTCTCCCTCTCATTCTCTCTCTCTGCTTCCGTCATCACATGATGGCTTCTTGGGCTCTAGCCCTCCTGTTTCCTTCTTATAAGAAGGAAGAATCACATTTGTGATTCTATTCGGTCTACTCAGATAAGCTAGAATAGTCTCCCAGTCTCAAATTCCTTAATCACATCTGGAAACTCGGTTCTGCCTTGCCACATGGACATCTTTGGGGGCCATTATCTTTTCGACCACAGCTATGAAGCCAGTGGCCTCACAGGTAGGTTACTGAGTTGAACATTCTCATTTAGAGAACAAGCAGCTTTACATCCTCTTGTGGGAACAAGCTCAGTTTCTGACAACAAAATAGATGAAACACATGAGTAGGGTCTTGCCAACAGACAAGACTGTAGTTGCCTGTGGGTGAATTTCAGTCTCCAGTGGTTTGGTTTGGGGAAAGATGGAGCAGCAAGTATGGTCAAGCAGAGCTTTGGAATAACCCGGGCTCCGAGTTTGAAATCTAGCTCTCTGGCATCTGCTATAGGATTTTGGGTGTGTTTTCTTAATTATAAGCAGAACTCTGCTTAATTACAAAATGGGTATGGTAATTCTTTCCTCATAGGGTTGGAAGACTAATACAATTATGTATATAATATGCCTGCTATGGCGCCTGGCACATAGAGGATGTTTCATAGAAGTTACTTCCTTTACCTCTTTCTTTGGTGATTCGATTAAAGGTCAAGAATGAAATTGCAATGTGGCCCAAAGTAATTAGGTTGAGAGTAATCAAATAGATGCTGAGCAGTGGAATTTTAAAATAAACTCAGAGGATATACTTACACAATCCAATGGGAACTGACGAAATCTATTTCTTCTCCTCTGGCTTCATTCTAATTACATTTTATGTCTCTAAATTGAATGCGGATATGTAAGGGAAGACTCGACCTGTCTCATGTCTATACCTGAAGAATTGTAGACACATAACAAGTATTTCTCACTCTCAAGTTTCACCGATACACAACATCTGAAGATTCAGTGGGTCTTTAGGAAGCATCCAGAACAACCTCTCAACAAATGTCCGCACTCTTTACTTGTCTTTATTTAAATGCTTTCTGCAATAAGAAGTTCACAACCTTTTGAGATAGTTCATTGCATTGTTGGCCAATTCTTATTAGAAAGTTCCTCTTGGGTGCCTAGGTGGCTGAGTCAGTTCAGCGTCCAACTTCAGCCCAGTCATGATCTCACAGTTCGTGGGTTCATGCCACACGTTGGACTCCATGATGGTGGTGCTTGGGATTCTTACTCTCTCCTCTCTCTCTGCCCCTCCACCATTCATGCTTTTACTCTCTCTCAAAATAAATAAATAAACTTAATAAAATAACAGTCTGACAAAAGCATACACCATGAGCCTTGTCTTTTCTAAGTTAGAATTCCAAGGTTTCTAAAACTTACTCTCATTTACTATTCTTTTTAGGTCTTTCCAAATCTTATGGTTGCCTTTCTGTTACTGTGCCCTAGTTTATCAATGTCTCCCATAAAATAAGTCATCCAGAGCTAAACAGAGTATTCTAGATGTGGTCAAATTAGTGCACAGTGTGCTGAGACTTTCATTTTTATTGGATCTGGCTGATCTTTCCGTTGATGAATTGTAATTTCATCAGTTTTTAAAACATTATCTCATAGTTCTGTCATTTGCTTTATTCTGAGCTTGCAGTGAATCAATGCTCTATAAACAAACATGTCTTTTCCCCTATCCTTACTTGCCCCATTGATTTATTATAGTGTTTGTTGTACAAACAATATTAAAGAGGGTGGATATATATGAAATAGGTGATCCAGAATCTTACCGTGCCAGCATTTGCAATTTTCAATTGTCCATACTCTTTTTTCCTTAAAATAAATTTTTTTTATTTGAGAGAGAGTGTGAAGAAGGACAGAGAGAGAATCTTAAGCAGCCTCCACACTCAGCATGGAACCTGATGTGGGGCTCAATCCTATGACCCTGCGATCATGACCTGAGCTGAAATGAAGAGTTGGATGCTTAACCAGCTGAGCCACCCAGGCGCCCCCATCCATATTCTTTTTAAGTCCTCACTCATAAACTTCTACAAATTTTATATAGTTTCCAAAATTACCTAGAAAAATTTTTATATTCCCACTTTAAAGACTAACATGTTAACAACATTTTCCATGCCGTTACATTATTTTTATACCCAAAAATACATTAAATTCCATAGTAAGATGTACCATATTTACTCAGCCATTCCCTATCTCAGACCTTGAAGTGTACATGTACATATACATAAAATGTTTTGCCTTGGTGAGATTTTAACATAGTCCTTGAAATCAATGACTTTTTGGACCCAGATCAGGATTTTATGTTTCTCCGTTTTAAATATCCTTCTTTTTAGTTTTTATTCCTTGTGCAGATCACTTCTCCAGTCCCTCTGCTCTTAATGTCACCTTTCAAGTCTAAACAAATATTTGAGAGAAGTAAGAATAAGACTTTAGGTTTTAATATCCACACTAATTCTACAATTACTTCATAACCGTCTCGACCGGCAGTAGAAGCCTTTGTCAGTGCCAGCCTAAGAGCTCCTATTTCAGGGGCAGTTAGGAAAACCATCCCTACCCTTAAATGCTCTTTTCTTACTGGCCAGCTGATGCCTGTAATTAATGGAGGCTGAATGGTTAAGTTCCTTGGCCGGGTTCTGGGTTACTTTCACTTACTACATTCCAATCTTGTTATGGAAGGCTCTCAGTGAATACTCAGTAGTAGAAGGAATGAAAAAACATAATTAAAGATAAGACTTAACAATTTAAATCAGCCTGGGGAGATACCGCTTCATTCACACTAATGAGTAAATTGCTGGTATTAGATATTTCCCTGGGCACAGGTTTTACTACAAGAAAGAAAGATTGTGAAGCAGTCTAGCTCTGTTGGAGAGAAGACAGTAATGTTTTGGGACACCTCAAACAGGTACATTATAATCTTGCCCAGGGCCAACCTTGGACTTTACAAACCCAGACTATTAGGGCTGTAACTAACCACAGAGACTTGGAATTTGTAAGACTCTTGGATACTACCCTCAAATGCATGAGACGTTTTACTGCCTTTTACAGTTTTTGACTTACCTGTTTCACTTGGGCTGATGCTACCAAACAAGAGAACTTGCCTTTCGTATTACTACAGAAACATCTAGTTGGGGGAGGGGAGCAGGGAGAACAACGGGAAATAGTAAAGACTTGGTAGCATCTATACTGAGCTCTGCTACATCTTTACTCAAGAGCTAACAGGGTACAGATGGTGGATTGATATCCTTTCCTGGTATTCATCATTCAAGTCAAGGCCTGACTTTTGAAAAGGAGTATTAGAGTGACCCACTGTCAGAGTTTGCCTAGGACTTTCCTGGTCCTAATCCTGAAAGTTCCATCTCCCTGGAGACCCTCAGGCCTGGGCAATACTGGAACAGTAGGTCACCTTGTCTGAGAGCTACCAATAGTCATGACTGGATTCTCTGGGAATTAACTTGAAAAAAAGCCAAAGTTGCCCCATTTCTGTTGCCCGTTCTCAGCCTTCTGGCTGTGTCCCTTGGCAGTGGCCTATGGAAGCTAAAGGGAAAGTTCTTCTCTACCTCCCCTTTTTGGGTTGACTGTTAGTTTTGTATGGTGTGACCTAAGAAGTCGTGCCAAAAGAAACTTCCCTATCCAAACTTGTGTTCTCTACTGATCTGTCAACTTGACTGAGATACCTTTGGAGCCTAAATGATCATTCCTAGAAAATTATTTCTAGAGAATCATCGAGAATCATCACAAGTGCTACTGCAGGTTAAGTCATTAGTATTCCCATTCAGATTTGTATGGGTAAGTTTTACAAACCATCACCTAAACAATGTTCTGAAATTAGGGGACAACAGATAGGAATATTTTAATGGGCCAAAGCAATTAGTAAATCAGGGAATGGTGCTCTAGTAGAGGCCTCATTGGTACTTTCTGTCTGCCCAGGGCAAGAAGAGGCACTGGCTCTCTTGCAAGGAAGTTATCAATTAATTATAATCCAACTTATAATGTATGTTGGCTCTTCTTTAAGTTCCAGAATAGAGATACTCTCCATGTTACCAGCTCAGACTTCGAACATTTACATGATTAGTCAGATGGTGTTTTCCCTCTTAGCACTGCACAGCTTCACTGCCCGCTTTGTGTGGGTCTCATTGATTAGACTAACGTCAGATAACCTCCTGGTGGCCAGCTATGTCTTTCTCTTCTTTTCTCTTTCCCTTCTGTTTTTGCTATTTGTAGACTAATTCATTTCTTCTTCCCTCTACACATACTCTTTGTAACTTCTCTTTTCTTCATTGACAGTTACCTCAGAAAAGTCTTTTTTTAAATATTTTTTTAATGTTTATTCACTTTTTGAGAGATGGAGACAGAGTGCGAGCAGGGGAAGGGCAGAGAGAGAGGGAAACCCAGAATCCAAAGCAGGCTCCAGGCTCTGAGCTGTCAGCACAGAGCCCAACATGGGGCCTGAACTCATGAACTGTGAGATCATGACCTGAGCTGAAGTTGGACACTCAACCGACTCAGCCACCCAAGTGCCCTGAAAAGTATTTTTTTCTTTTGATGTATTATTCCCTTTTCCTCCTTATGTCCCTTTACAATTCCTGTATATGTATGTGTAGACATGAGATTCCATACACACACACACACACACACACACACACACACATACACATACACACAGGGATATCTATATCCTCACAGCTTGCTCATATATATCTGTTTCAAGTAAGAATGAGGGGCAGAGATTTGAAGTTAAATTCAACAAAATAAACACTCAAGCCCTTCTATTTCTAGAGTATTTGAAAGTGCTCAGGAGCTTTTCTTCATAATTTTTATGAAAATCTTCATCTGCCCCTTTATTGTCTACTATTTAACCAGCTTTTCCTCAAACAGTAGTACTCAATAGAAATAATTTCCTACTCGTTTTTCCTTCTTTTCTTTTTTTTCCCTTTACTTAAAAAATGATAACCAGCATCGTAGCAGCAACTTTTTCCTCTTTTTGTTGTAAATCTAAGGCATATGCAGCAATATTGCATGTTAAGCAAGGTTTTGTGGACTAGGTGGAGATATAAACACCATTTTATTAGGAATGATGAGAAACAGGGAAAGCAGGGGGTGAGGTGACAAATACAATGGGACAAGATGTTTGAGATACTAACAGACACATGCACATTAGGTGTTTGAGCTGCGATCCTTTGCTTTTGGAAGCACCTCAGAAATCTAGAGACCTCAAATCTGGCATGGGCTTGAAAATAGAGGATGGAGGATTGGAGCACCTGGGTGGCTCAGTTGGTTGAGTGTCTGACTGTCGCTCAGGTCATGATCCCATAGTTTGTGGGTTCGAGCCCTGCGTCGGGCTCTGTGCTGATGCTCAGAGCCTGGAGCCTGCTTCAGATTCTGTGTATCCCTCTCTCTCTGCACCTCCCCTCACCCCTGCCGAGCTTGTGCTCTGTCTCTCTCTCTCTCAAAAATAAATAAACATTTAAAAATTTTAAAAAAAGAAAGAAAGAAAAGAAAATAGAAGAGAGGGCCCCAGTATGTTCTGGCAAGTTCTCTCATATTCCACTCATTCTGGCCTGAGATCATAACGTCTTCTAGACCATAAGGAAAAGGGGTATGTTGGTCTTGCCCTTCCCTGGGGCCCTGGCTGCTGGAGTGAGGAGGGCAGCTCTGGGCCATCTGGGTTCCAACCAATTGATTTAAATCACATTTGTATGCCAGAGACTTCTTGTATTTTACAAAGGTCTTTTTATTAATTCACATGGCAAACCTGTAAAACGTAGCTATTATCACTATTTTATAGATGCTAAGTAATTTGCCCAAGTTAATAGTATATTTGACTTTTCTTTCTCCCTCAGCTCCAAAGAATCAAAGCCTTGTTGATTTTTGCGTCGGCAGACCACTCATGCTCGTTGATTCCTTTTAATTCCACTGTTACCCCTCCCCCCATTCCAGGCCTGGGTCACTTCATGCCTCCACCCCTACAGCCTCCCACCCACCCACCTGTCTCCATCCTGCCTTCAGCTTCAATGTGTCTAAACACCCAAATGTTGCTGCTAGGATTCACTGTTAGATTCATTGTCATTACACTGCTCTAGCTGTATCATTTCCCCCTTCACACATTCGAGGACATCACCATCCTGCTGCAGGATCGTGACCAAACCCTTCAGCCTGCATTCAGGGTCTCCTGCAGCATTTCCTCAGCCTACTCTTGCAGACTTAGCTCCCCACACCTGGCCTGACAGTCCAACTCTTCCATTCCTTTTACCTGAAAACTCTTGAACTCCACATTCATACTTCTGCTTATTATGTTTCCCAGCTGAAATTCCACCTCTTCTCCCCTCTAGCCATCTCAATCTGTGCAGCTCAGACCTCACCCTTCTGTAAAAAGTCACCCTTAGGGTCTATACCAGCCCTCGAGTATTAATCATGTAGCTCCGACTGACATCTCTGTCATATCTGTTTAATATTGTTACTTTCCTCTTTATGGTTATGAACTTTTCATGAATTTCCCCATTTTTCATGTTTTTCCAGTTATATAGGCACCTTGGAGGCAAGAATTAGGTTTTCTACTGTTTTGATGTAGCAAGATAATATCTTGAAATATTAATCTTTGTGCTTTTGTTTTTCTCTTGTCCTTGCAAGTGACTTTCCCCCTCTCAGGCAGAGGCATCTACATTGCCTTGGGGAGAAAAATAGAAGCAAGAGAAAAATCCAGAAACTCTTCATGTTCCAGGTGTCCTTTTTAACTTCTGAAACAGATTTTTTGAGACTCAAAAGGGGAATGCTTTCTACTACAGCCAGGGTTTATACCATGACAGTGGAATTGGAAAGAGGGCCGGGCATATCGCCCATGGTCCACTTGGCACAAGGAGGCCTGCATCTGCCTCAAGACTCTTCTGAGACCTAGTTAAAATGCTCTGTGTAGATACCTTCTACCAATACCGCGATCTGGGACACTCCTAGAAACATGAACCCTGAAGGAGGGTGGAGAGCTTTGATACCCCGGGGGACATGGAGGTGGGAAAGGAAAAACCCAGCATGGAGACTTGGGAGGACACACATTGGGAAGCTCCTCCCTGTTACCTTGTATCCTGTATCTGTGCTCACCAAGATGGTAGCCACTAGCCACGCATGAGTGTTGGATACTTGAAATGTGGTGTGTGTGACTAAGGAATTGAATTTCAATAACCATGTGTGGCTAGCACTTACCATATTGAACAGAGCAGTTCTAGAGTGCCTGACCATAGTCTATCTGATTCCAGTGATTCACGGTGTCTAGCACCATTCCTGATGCATAGTAGGTGCTCAATAAATATTTTTGGTAGGAATTAATGATTCACACATTTTATTTTATTTTTTTTAATTTTTTTTCAACGTTTATTTATTTTTTGGGACAGAGAGAGACAGAGCATGAATGGGGGAGGAGGGGGAGAGAGAGAGGGAGACACAGAATCGGAAACAGGCTCCAGGCTCTGAGCCATCAGCCCAGAGCCTGACGCGGGGCTCGAACTCACAGACCGCGAGATCGTGACCTGGCTGAAGTCGGACGCTTAACCTACTGCGCCACCCAGGCACCCCTGATTCACACATTTTAAAAGTAATACATACATGTTGACCACCAGTTCAAGATAGACCTAAAGTCTCTGGGCTTCAATGTTCTCTGTTCTACTGATCATACAGAAGCTCCTGTGGTTTGGTCCATTTAAAAAGCTTTATAGGAATTGATTTTTCTAGAGGTGTATAATTCCCAAACCATTGACATCAAAAGATAGCTAGCTATTTAGCCTGACAATCCCTCCACTGCTTTGTATCTGAAAGCACCTAGACCAAGCTTGCCAAAGCTTTAAATAACTCTCTCTGTATAACCCTAAAGGGAACTTGGGTAACATACTTTTTCACTCTTCCTGGTTGAGTTCAGTTTTGTTTCCTATTATATTTGTGACCTCATTGTCCCAGTTCTTCCCAGTCTGTGCGTAAAGAGATAAAGTCATATTGATATTCAAGTGATAGCAGTGGCTTCAGCCCCTTGCTAGGTCTCTGTGTCCTTATCATGATTTCTACTGCCTTATATGAGAACACTCTTGAACCAGGCATAGCCACTTGGCCTCAGGACCGCTTCTAGCCCCTGCGGATGTCCAGGCTCCAACATGGAACAGGGCTGATCTTTGCTTTTCTACCTGGTCTCTGAAGCAGCTGCTGATACCCCAAGTCCCAATACAGGTTTCATTTTGTTTTGTTTGTTTTGTTTCGGGGAACATATATCTTTCAGCTTCTGGCTCTTCCCACTCCTTTGGGGATCCAAACCAGGTCTTTAGGCAGAAGGATGAGACTAAATTAAATAATCAACAAATAGCTGTGGATTCTATTATATATAAAAACTAATTTTTTTTCAGTCAGTAGATATTAAATATGCAGCATGCTGACTTCTCAGGCAAGACATCTTCCATGTCTGTCTTCTTCGTGCAGGACACCAGAAACTCCAGTGTGTCTCAGTTCGTGAGAAGATAGAGAGAGACCCATAAGGGTCATGCCAGCAGCCAGAGGATGAAACTTAGGTGGGGCGCATCTGGGAAGAATTACAAATCATTCCTTTAATCCAAAGGTGATCAAATCTTAGTGTGTATCAGAATCACCTGGAGGGATTATTATAACACACATTGCTGGGCTCCACCTGCAGAAGGCTCCGCCTTGTTATGTAGTAGGTCTTGGGTGGGACCCAAGAATTTGAAGTTCCAACGAGTTCCCAGGTGGTACTCATGCTGGTCTGGAAAACACACTTGGACAACTACTGCCTTCATCATTTGGTGACTAGCTTTCTGGAAAATCAGCTTAGGGAAGTCTGACAATTCTCCAACTTCACTTCATCTTAGTTTTCTCTTATTCTAAACCTTAGTCCATAAAGACCTTTCTTGCCTGAATCCAAGAAGACAACAACTTGGACAAGAATTCTCAGTACCTTCATTCTCAGTTCTAAAAAAATTGTCAGTTTTTTTCAGGGTTTCTTTAAGCTCTCAGACATCTTGGTTTGTAGGTGGTAGAAAGCAGTGATTCACTGACGAATCAAGGCATTGAGCAGTTTGAGTAAATCTCTGTAATCTCACAGTAAGGACTTGACTAATTAGGCAGAGCTCTGCTCTATGAGCCCACAGGAATGAGTCCACTGTCAGATGGACATTGTTATCCTACATTATTCCAGAACAAGATTGGACAATAGGACTCCCATGCTTGTCATAATTTGGGTAAAATTTCCCAAAAGCCGCAAAACGTTTACAAGGTTTAATTAATCCATTAGAAAATTCAGTTATCTTACAGATGTTTTATCCACATGACTTTAAAGGGTCAGCTGGGTAAAATTTTCAATATCACCAAATGTTTTTGCAACAGGAAAACAAAGCTTCACTTAAAATATTTTAAGAACCTAGATTTTTCTCTATGCTTAATCACTCTTCTGGTCAATAAATTCTACTTTCCGTGATCAAATGTCACTGTTGCAATTTAAACTCACTTCTTCTTGTTTCTATTTCATATAGTGGGGGTGAGCACTACTGTTAATTATCTATTGGTAATTACTCTTAATTTATTTGAAGACAGCTAGTCACTCTTTATCTTTTCCTTTTTCATGCAAAATTACCTCCAACCCTTTAGAAAGCGTACCTCATAGATCCTAATTTCAATCTCCTTAATTTGTTCATAACTGTCCTCTAAACCCTATTTTTCCCAGACCTTTTTTAAAAGCCCAGACCCAGACAGTGAATCCCTGGCTCCCGACAGATGTGCCCTCTTCACATTGGCCCTGAGGAGTGAAGGTTCCTAATCCTGTGATTCCTGCACTCCCTGCCTTGTTGTGCTAAGACTCTATCCCATGCAATGGTCGAGCATCAGGTTTGAGGATCGTGGTGATGTTGCAGAATTCTGTTTTTTTTTTCCTAGTCATTTATTTATTTATTTTTTTCAATATATGAAGTTTATTGTCAAATTGGTTTCCATACAACACCCAGTGCTCATCCCAAAAGGTGCCCTCCTCAATACCCATCACCTACCCTCCCCTCCCTCCCACCCCCCCCCCATCAAGCCTCAGTTTGTTCTCAGTTTTTAAGAGTCTCTTATGCTTTGGCTCTCTTCCACTCTAACCTCTTTTTTTTTTTTTCCTTCCCCTCCCCCAGAATTCTGTTTTTAATAAGTATTTTTTAAAAATACTTGAATTCAAAGAATCTTTTGGATTTATACAAATTGGTTCCATTTGCCATTAAGTAAAATTAATATTCATTTCAATTAATGAATGCAAATTTGTCTGGTGCATTTTCTTTCCTTTTTTTTTTTTTTACCGTTTATTCATTTTTGAGAGAGAGAGAGATGCGTGTGTGTGAGTAGGAGAGGAACAGAAAGAGAGAGAGAGATAGAGAATCCAAAGCAAGCTCCACACTGTCAGGGGAGAGCCTCATGAAGGACATCAACCCACAAACCATGAGATCATGACCTGAGCCGAATTCAGACACTCAACTGACTGAGCCACCCAGGCACCCCATGTCTGGTGCATTTTTTTGCTGGGTCACTCTGATTTCTTTTAAGGTGTTTTTCATAAACAAAAGTGAAGGCAGCTCTCATGGGTATATGATTATATATATATATTATATATATATATTTATATATATATATATATAATATATATATAAATTGTGAGAAACCTATTGGTCTAGGCTTTTTTCCTAGGGAAAAATCAAGATATAGGTAACAATTGCATTGTCCTTCATCCTACCCCCTAGTTACACCTCCTAAACCTCCTAGTTACACCAGCACTACCCCCTAGTTGCAGCCTCCTCTCTCCAGCAGGTTCTGTGTGTTTCAAATCCATTGACAGCAGTTAACATTCTTCTGCCATTTTCCTGTTGTGAGAGAACAGGATGCAGAGGAGGTTTCTTCTCACAAGTTACACTTAGATCAACATATGGTCTAAAATGCTTACAACTGGTAACTTCATTTCTGCTTACTCATCTTCGGTGCTATTGTTTCCAATTTTTCTTCTTCATGTATGTATATATTTTGCATTTTCAGAATATATTGATATTACTGTTATTTTAAACAATTACTCTTTGAAAAAGGATTTTTTGAAAGAGAAAATAAAATCCTTTCCTTGTATCTGCATATTTACCATTTCTGGCTCTTTCTATTCCTTTATGCATTTCCATCTGCTATCATCTTCCTTCTGCCTGAACAACTTCCTGTAGCATTGCTTATAATTCGTGTTGGCTGGCAGGGAGCTCTGTTTGTCTGAAATATCTTTAGTTTGCCTTCAGATTTGAGGGTGTCTCATGGGTAACAAATTTTAGATTGCTGCTTTGTTCCTTTCATACTTTAAAGGATGACTTTCCATTGTCTTCTGACTTGCATAGATTCTGACCAGAAGCTTGCTAAAAACTCTTCCTCTTCCTCTTTACATACAATATCTTTTTCCTCTGATTTAAAAATGCGTTTCTTTCTCACTGGCTTTAGCAACTTGATTACAATGTGCCTTTCTTTGTGTTTATTCTGCTCTAATTCATTGAGCTTCTTGAGTCTGAGTTTCTAGATTTTATCCAATTTGGGATTTTTTTTTCCATTTTTTCTTTTAGTATTTTTTGTTTCCTCTCCCCTTTTTGTCTGAGACTCCAAATGCACATAAATTAGCCCCCTTGACAGCATCTTGTGTGTCACAGCCGCTGTCTTCGTGTTCTTCCAGTTAGTTTTCTGTTTCATTTTGGTTATTTTATTCATAATCACTGAACTTTCCTCTTCAGTGTCTAGTCTTCTATTAATCACATGCAATGTATTTTTCATTTCACGTGTTTTTTTTTTTTTTCTCCTTGAGTCTTTGGATCTTTTTTATATGTTCCTTTTTTTCCCCCATATCATGGTCATAATTTCCTTTACCTTCTTAAACATACGTAGAGTTTTACAACAGCTGTTCTAATGGGTTTTTGGTTTTTTTTTCTTTTTTTCTTTTTTTTTTTTTTAGATTCTTGTCTGCTACTTCACTCTCTGTGTCATTTTTGTGTCTGTTTCTGTTGATTGAATTCTCTCCTGGCTTTAGGTCTTATTTTCTTATTTCTTTGCATGCCTGCTAATTGGTTAATGGATGCTAGATGTTGGTAAATTTTGCATTACTGATGGCTGGATTTTGTGGTATTCCTCCAAATAGTGTTGGATTTTGTTTTGGCGCCCAATTATGTTACTTGGAATTAGTTCAAAGCTTTAGAGAGTCTTCCTTTTAAATTTTATTAGGGTAAGTCCAGAACAGCTTTTAGTATAGGCTGAAGGATATCTGAGGATTCTACTGTTATGTCTTATAGGTTATGATCACTTTCCATTTTTGCTCTGTGTGAACTCTAGAAACTATTTTGCTTCCTTCTTCCTGATGGTTATTTCCCTGAATTCATGTAGTTTCTGCTCAGACATGCACAAATTAGTCCTTAGCCAAAGACTCAAGGGGAACCCTCAGATTTTGTGAGCTTTATCTTTGTGCATATAGTTCTCTGTCTCATAAATTCTTACTGCCCTGATTTCCCGAACTGTTCTTTCTGTACCTTCACCTTGTAGAGACACTGGACTCGTTTGATTTCCCCTTTGTGCCCTGCAGCCTGGAAGTACTTCCTGGCAGTAAGTAAAACAGTTGTTTACCTGACCTTGTTTGTTTCCCTTCTGTTAGAAATCACAGTCCCTTGATATTTATTGTTTAATGCCTGCGTGGTAAGCAGCTTCTAGGGTGGCCCTCAATAATCTCCACCTTCTGGTGTTCATATTTTGTGTGTCCCCCTTCTCATAGGTATGGGCTGGATCTGGATCTAGTGTCCAACCAATAGGATGTGATAAGTATGACAGAATGCCCCTTCTGTGATCACAGAAAGCTACAGAAGACTATGACTTCCTTCTAGCTGGCAGGCTGTCTCTTGCTTGCTTTGATAAAGCCTACATGGCAAAGAACTGAGGACAGCCTCTTGCCAGCAGCCAGAGAAATGGAGGCCCTAAGTCCACTTGTCCACAAGGAACTGAATCTTGCCAGCAAGCACATGAGCAAGCTTTGAAGTGGATCCTTCTTCCACTCTAGCATTCAGAAAAGGCCACAGCACTGGCCAATACCTCAGCTGTAGCCTTAAGAGATACCCTGAGCTAGAGGCTCATTCTTGGTGTTAGTATTGTGGTAATTTGGTAATAGTTAAACCATGACTGGATTCCTGAAACACAAAAACTGTGGGATAATAAATGTGTAGTTTTATAAAGCTGGTACATTTGGGGGATAGCTGCTCAGCCATAAATAACTAATATAGTCTGAAAATCATTGTTTCACATATACTGTTTTTGTTCTGCCTTTTAAGGCAGGAAGATAAATTAGGTCTTTGTTACTTCATTATGCTCAGAAAGAAGTACAGATTATTCAAATGAGAACTCTAGAAGTGTGACCTAGACATCGATATCACATAAAGCTTTTCAGGTGAATATTCCACTACTCAGTATTTACCCAAAGAATATGAAAACACTAATTAATTACAGAAGCTATAATGCACCCCCTAAATTTACCGCAGCATTATCTACAATAGCCAACTCATGGAAGTAGCCTGTGTCCATCAATCCATGAATGGATAAAGAAGATATGGTGTATATATACAATGGAATATTACTCAGCCACAAAAAGAATGAAATCTTGCCATGTTCAGCAACACAGATGCATCTAGACAGTATAACGCTAAGTGAAATAATTCAGTCAGGGAAAGACAAATACCGTACGGTTTCATTCATATGTAGAATTTAAGAAACAAAGCAAACTAACAGAGAAAAAACCAGACAAACCAAAAGATAGACTCTTAACTATGGAGAACAAACTGATGGTTACCAGAGGGAAAGTATGTGGGGGGGGGGGGGCAGGAAATGAATGAAATAGGGGAATTAAGAGCACACTGTGAGGGGACACTGAGTAATATACAGAATTTTTGAGTTGCTGTATTTATTATACATCAGAAACTATACTGCAATTAAAATTTAAAAAAGAAAAAAACTTCCAGGTAATTCCAGTATACAGCCAACTATGAAAGCCACTGTCTTAGATTAGTAATTTCTACCTTTTAATGTTCATGTGAATCACTTGAGGATCTTGTTAAAATCAAGTGTTTGATTTAGTAGACATGGAATGGAACCTGGGATTCTGCCTTTGCACCAAACTCCCAGATCATGCTCCTGGTTTGTGGACTACACTTAGAATAGTAAGGACTTAGATTATTGGGTGCCTTCTGTTTATTCCATCTATGGAGAAACTTGGAACAAATTTCTAGTATCTGTACCAAAGAATATTTGAGTAGCTCTACCCTCCTGTTTAAAAACACCCTTCTTCAGGGGCACCTGAGTGGCTCAGTTGGTTAAGCATCTGACTTCAGCTCAGGTCATTATCATACGGTTTGTGAGTTCAAGCCCCGCATTGGGCTCTGTGCTGACAGCTCAGAGCCTGGAGTCTGCTTCGGATTCTGTGTCTCCCTCTCTCTCTCTCTGCCCCTCCCCCACTTGTGCTCTGTCTCTCTCTCTCTGAAAAATAAATAAATGTTTTAAAAAAAACCCTCTTCATTAGCTGATGTCTCATTCATAAATTCATTACTTCAAAAGATATTTATTTTATATTTCTTATATGACAACTGCTTTGCTAGGTGAATGAGACACAGCACCTTCTTCTCCCCCCACCCCACCCCAGCTCCCTTGCAATCTGAAGCATTCTGTTTAGTGGAAGAAGTAGATAGGTGAGAAAGTATATGACAAAGCAGGTTCATAAGGGCATAGATAGAAGCACAAATTAATTACAAATTCTCTTTTAGGGTACAGAGTTCAGGAAGGCTTCTAAAAGAGGTGATATTTGAAATTTGGAGTTATGAGTGGCCTTCCTTCCCTGTATGTACGTTGGGCAGCAGCTTTTGAGAGAGTGAATCCTAAAACATTTACCCCTTCGTCCTTTCTCTGCTTGAGAGCCTTTATATTGGTATCCCTTGCTCTCATGCAAATTGGGTTCCTAGTGGTCCATGCTGAAGTCCACACCCTGAGAGAGACATACAGATTAAGTCCCTTCTGTAGCCCTCACTGTCTTTACCCTCTTTATTTAAGCAAACAAATTTAAGAAATATCTTTATTTTTTCCTCAAGTCAGTTTTATTACGGAAAAGTTTCAACTGCCAAAAACTACCATGTTTCATTTTTATCTCTACTCATTTCTCAGAAGGTGGGATGAGGAGTGGAGTGGATAGACAATGACATGTTTCACATTTATTTTATCCCATAGCTGAGTTCCTGATTTTTCCCTCTAGGGGAATTCCTTGTTGTGAAACTTCTTTCAATGCTGTCCTGAAATATTTCTGATTAACTAATGAAAATAACAGATGAATTTAACTATGTAGAAAACAGAGCAAAAATTTCTAAGCTTTATTCAGATGGGATCATAAGAGATTGTTCGTTTATGTTTTGGAATAACTGGTGCAGTCTAGGCTTATGAACTGAAAACAACAGTGTTTTTCCCCTTGAGGTGGAAAGATCAGTCCCTCAATATTTCTCCACAATTAAAAAAATTTTTCTTAATGTTAATTTATTTTTGAGAGAGAGAAACAGAATGTGAGGAGGGGAGAGGCAGAGAGAGAGAGGGAGACACGGAATCCGAAACAGGCTTCAGGCTCTGAGCTGTCAACACAGAGCCTGATGCTAGGCTCAAACTCGTGAACTGAGAGATCATGATCTGAGCCAAAGTCAGATGCCACACAGGAGCCCCCACAATTTTTCAATAAATACTGGAGAGAAGAGCAAGACACCATCCTCCTCATAGAACATGAGGCCCTTTGCCATTATTTTGTATTTGAGTCTACATAAAACTCAGCATCTCCATTAAAGGTATGGCTAAGGAGACAAGAGAGCTGGTAAGTGGCCCAGCAGATTCCTTATGCCCACTCACATATTATAAGAGTATTGGAATCATAGAACCAAATAAGAAGCATCCAGGTTTGGCAGATTTATTTTTACCTAGCTGTATGCAGTCACTGGTTGACCCTCCTAAAGTCTAAAGAAAGAATACAAGTGAATAATTGCTGTTTGATGTCCATAACCCTGATTGTGATCATGATAAAGAGAATAAGTAGGGCAGTGTATCAGTTAGCGTTTGCTGTGTAACAAACCACTTCACAACTTAGTGACTTAAAGCAATAAACATTTATAATTTCTCACTACCCTGTGGTGGTTTTCTGTTTGTTTGTTTCTTTGTTTTGTTCTTTCCTTTGGGTTTTATGGGCCACTTCTTACTTAGGTCAGCTTAGCTGAGGCCGGGTAATTTAGGCTGGTGTTGGTCAGATGTCTGAATGATTTAGGAGTGGCTGGGATAGAGCCTCTGTCCATTAGGGCTCTCATCCTCCAGAAGGCTAGCTTGGGCTTGTTCATACAGAAGAGTTCCCAGAGTACAGTAAGAGATGTAAACTCCAATATGCAAGCAGTTTTCAAGCTTCTGCTTGCATCACATTTGCTAATGACCTATTTGCTAGTTACATGGCCACGCCCTGATTCAAACAATGAAGAAATAAATCCACCCTTGATGGGAAGAACAGCAAAGTCCTATTGAAAAGGGCATGCATATAAGGAATTATAATGTATCCAAGGCAGGCACATCTTCTCCTGTTTTCAACACCCTGGTTGAATCATCCCATGCCTCAGTCCAGGCAGCCATGTAAGTACAAACTAGCCACTAATGGTAATTTTCATAGTTACTTGCTCTTAATCTCCAACCATATACCACTAGGCTTCTTTTCCACCTCTTGTCTTTTGGCAGAAACATCTAACGTCTCTGGCCTCTGCATTAGGCTGGGAAGCCCATCTACGACATAGTCATCAAATGAACCATTCATTAGTGTGTAGGCTAATCCCTAGTTTACATATCACTGCTCTTGAATTTTTTCATGACCTCTTCAGGTGGATGTAGATGAATTCTTTGCTCTATGGTCTCAGATTTTATTGTTCATAATTCTAGGTTGCCCTGTGATGTCACATAGAAACCTTTTATCTATCACTCCCATTGAGCCATAACGGAAAGGCATCTTGTCACATTCATCTTGGTATTCCTGGTGCTTAGCCCAGGGTCTGGCTCACAGTAGGCATCCAGTAATTGTTGACTGAATATATGATACACAGCCTAAATAAGCTGTACTCGGGGAGTTTATGATTTGGTTGGAAAGACAATACATTTAACAGAAATCAAAATAGATTTCTCTCATGCTGGAAGAAAGGCCTGGGAAACATGTAGAGAATAATATAAATTATTTGCTGTAAGAATCAAGAGAAGGGGAAAAAATAGTGCCTGATTCAGTTTGTAGCCTCTTAGCCACCTTAACCCATTCCTTTCCCAACATAAATTTTTGTCTCGCTCTACCACCAGATCTCATCTGTCATCATTTTCCATGGCTCTGGATACAGCCACTTTGTGTCCTCATTCCCACCTCAAACAAGTTACTTAATCTCTGAAAGTCTCAGTTTCCTCATCTGTTTTCTGAGGATCTGAGAGGATTGAATAAGTTAGGACACCTAAAATCCCTTGGCATGGTGCTCAATAAATGACAGTTTTATTAATGTTCATAATATTGTTATTGTTACTACATTTCCATCTCTGGTCCTGCTTCTGTTGGGCCTTGCTCTTCCCTTCCTTGACTATTAAAATCACCTTCTCAAGACTTTCCCCTAATTCATCCTGTAACTTTCTCTGATTGTCTTCTCTCTCTTTTTTTTAAGACTTTATTTATTTTGATAGAGAGAAAGAGAGAGAGGAGAGAGAGAATGAGTAGGGGAGGGGCAGAGGGAGAAGAAGAGAGAGAATCTCAAGCATTCTCCATGCCCAGCATAGAGCCTCCTGCAGGGCTCAATCTCATGACCATGAGATCATGACGTAAACTGAAATCAAAAGTCACATGCTTAAACGACTGAGCCACCCATGTGCCTCTCTTATTATCTTTTCTAAAGGATATATCTGACCCTTCTTTTATATGCTTTGAAACTTTTTTCCCTTCCCTTTGCCTAAAGAATCAAGTTCAGACTTCTCAGCTTTCCTCCAGCAATACTAGACAATTTTCAGTTCTTTGAATATGCCCTGCTATCTTAAACACCCTTGCTTTGCACAGAGGCAGATTTGCAATGACGACATGAGGCTTATGCTCCAGCCTCTTGTTTGCACAAGTACCTTCCAAAGCTTGGAATGTTCTTCAGGCTTCGGGGAGGAAGGAGCCGCCTAGCTAGGAGCCTGAGCCAAGGAGTACTGTCGCATCAGAGGGTGGTGGTACTGGGACCACAGTAAGAGCCAGCGTGCTGCCCCCCACCCCCCACGTCTCCATCTGCCCAGACCTCAGTGACAGTTTGCCCCTGGCAACCTCACTGCGCCTCTACCTTCTCTGTCTTTGACCCCCTGGAGAAGACCTGGACTCTGAGCCACTCCACTCTGCTTGGGGGGCATTATGACTCAAGCTCCTCCTTGCATTCCTACCCCAAACCCAGGGTCACCATCAGGGAATGGGGAGCCTCTCAGGCTTTCCTCTGCTTGAGCATGAAGCCATAAAGCAAGTTACAGATGTGGCATGACTGATAACAAAGTTATGAAACCAAAAGAAACTTCTAAAACCATTAGTAACAAAAAAAACAGATGTCCCTCACTCATACACAGGAAAGATTGAATTGTCTTCCCGGTCTGTCTGCAGAAATATAAAATCAGTCAGACTAGGGGGTCAAAATATAGGGGGGAAAGTATCATAGAAGTGGGTTAGGCAGTTAATTCAGGAATAATAATAACAGCAATAGAACAACATGAATTTGTGATGTTCATGGTATTTTGCAGCTTTTGAAAATTTGAAATTTTATCTACTTTTATATTTGTGAAGTTGCTTTCCTTCTTAATAGAGAACCCAAAATGCATTATTAACTTTAGCTCCCATAAACGGAATCCGCCCCTATAGCACACATGGGTTCCTTGTTTACAAGGTACTTATTTTTTCTGAAGATACAATTCAAATGTTGTCACCTGATATCCCCTTTCCTGCACTATCACTGAACCTTGTACATGTACCATTCCTGCTATACATGCACATTCATCAAAAATCGTTTATTATCTCCACTTCTTCAAAGCTGGGAGGCTTCTTTGACCCAGGTTTGTGTTCCCTACACCTAATGCTGTGTCTGTCACATAATTGCTTCATCAACGTTGAATACATGAATGAATGAATGAATAGCTGGATAGACTGGACAGGGAGTGGACATAATCACAAGGAGTTTCATGAACATCTGGAATTTGTGTGATAGATGATTACCATTTAATTTTGAAGTGAAATATGAACATTCTATATAGTGATGTCAGCATAAACACAAGACTTATCGGGGGTGGGGAGGGTGGCAGGAAGAAGGGATGACAATAAGGATCTTTCTGAGATGCTGGAAATGTTCTGTCTTGAGTATAGTGTTGGCTACCTGAGTCTGTACATGTGCTATCATGTGTTAACATGTGTCAACTGCTTATCAAAAGAAAGAAATTTTATGAAATGATAATTTTTAAAATAAAATTTGCTAAGGCTAGACAAAACTGGGTATTTGTGACAGACAATAAGGAAATTAATTTGATTCAAGTAAGTATTAAGCTTTATTATTTACATAATCCAATTTTTAAAATAGAATGAAGCAAATGATTTATATTGGGAAATGGTGGGAGAGAAAACTGAACAGGCACAATGATCGGGCCTTAAGTCAGGACTGATATCTAACTTTGATCCACTATGTAGCAGAAAGACATGCAGGTTAAGAAATCAATCAGAGATCACAATGAGCTTAGATAACAGAGATGCCATTAGCAATACAGTGAGAGTCAGAGAGCAGAGACAGATTGAAGGCAAGAGCTGACAAGAATTTAAAAAGTTTTTGGATGTAGGGAATGGAGAGACAGTCAAACATGGTAGGATTGGGAAACTCTTGGGAAACATGGTAGGATTGAAATAGAAGGTGGTTTGTTGGAAGAAGAGAAGGAAGCTGGATGGGGCACCTGGGTGATTCAGTAGGTTGAGTGACTCTTGCTCTTGGCTCAGGTCATGATGTCATGATTCATGAGATGGGTGGAGCCCTGCTTCGGTCTTTGTGCTGATACCATGGAGCCTGCTTGGGATTCTGTCTCTCCCTCTCTTTCTGTCCCTTTCCCGCTCATTCTCTTTCTCTCTCTCTCTCTCTCTCTCAAAATAAATAAATAAATAAACTTAAAATAAAATTTAAAAAATCAAGTCATTCAAGACAGTTCCTTTCTCACTGGAGTACTTATTATGTGCTGGGCTGTGTGCTCAGCACCTCACCTGCCCCACACCTCCTTTAATTCTTCTCAGTAATCCCACGAGGCCCATCCTCTTGTTATCCTCATGTTGGAAATAAGGAAATTGATGCTCAGAGAACTTAAGTAATTTGCCCAAAGTTATAGCTCAAGTTTTTTTATTTTAATTTTTAAATTTACTTCTTTATTTCGAGGTGAGGGGTTGCAGAAAAAGAATCCCAAACAGGCTCTGACCTGTCAGGGCTCCAACTCATGAACCATGAGATTATGACCTAAGCTGAAGTCAGATGCTTAACCAACTGAGCCACCCAGACACCCTTTAAACTCTGTTTTTTTTTAAACTGAAGTGTAGTTGATGTATGGTATTAGATTAGTTTCAGGTGTACAAGAGAGTGATTCGACATTTAAATATATTATGAAATGATCACCATAGTAAGTGTAGTTACCATCTGTCACCATATAAAGTTATGACAATCATATTGACTACATTCCTTATGCTGTACTTTACATACTTGTGACTTTTATAACTGGAAGTTCGTACCTCTTAATCCCCTTCACTTATTTCATCCATCATCCCACCCACCACCCATTCTAGAGGCTACCAGTTTGTTCTCAGTATTTATAAATCTCTCTTTTGTTCTCTTTGTTCATTGTGGTGTTTAGATTCCACGCATAAGTGAAATCATGCAGTATTCATCTTTCTCTGATTTATTTCCCTTAGCATAATATTATCTAGTTCTATCTATGTTGTTGCAAATGACAGAATTTCATTCTTTTTTAATGGCTGAGTAGTATTCTGTGTGTATTTGTTTATTGATGGACACTTAGGTTGTTTCTGTATTTTGGCTATTATAAACAATGCTATAAGAAACATGAGGGTGCATATATCTTTTCAAATGAGTATTTTTTGTTCTCTTCAGATGAACATCCTGAAGTGGAACTGCTGGGTCATATGGCATTTCTACTTAATTTTTTTGAGGACCTTCCACACTGTTTTGCATATTTGCTATACTAATTTACCTTCCCACCAACAGTGCACCAGGCTTTCTCTTTTCTTGGCATCCTCCCCAACACTTGTTATTTCTTATCTTTTTGATACTAGCCATTCTGACAGGTGTGAGGTGGTATCTCATATTTAGTATTGAATACATTTTCCTCATATTTAGTGATGGTGAGCATCTTTGCATATGTCTGTTGACTCTCTGTAGGTCTTTGGAAAAGTGTCTTTTTACATCCTCTGGCCATTTGTTCATCAGATTGATTATTGGTGTTGAGTTGTATAAAATGTTCATGTATTCTGGATACTAACCTCTTATTGGATTTATCATTTGCAAATATATTCTCCCATTCAGTAGATGGCCTTTTTGTTTTGTTGATGCTTTTCTTTGCTATGGAAAAGGTTTTCAGTTGGATGCTCCCATTTGTTTATTTTTGCTTTTGTTGCCCTTGCCTGGGGAGGCAGATCCAAAAAGAGTTCTTTGAACTCTTGGAGCCTCTGGATGGCTCAGTCAATTAAGCATACAACTTGGCTCAGGTCATGATCTCATGGTTTGTGGGTTCCAGCGTCGCATCGGGCTCTGTGCTGACAGCTCAGAGCCTGGAGCCTTCTTTGGATTCTGTGTCTCCCTCTCTCTCTGACCCTCCCCCGTTCATTCTCTGTCTCTCTCAAAAATAAATAAACATTTTTTTAAAATTAAAAAAAAGTTATTTAAACTCTTAAAGTTGACTAGTACTTCTTACCTCTCTCCAATAACCTAAAACTACTTTTAGGTCCTATTTGTTTAAAAGTATTATTAAGAAAAAAACGTCTAACGTGGTATATAATGCTTAACAGCATTACTATTACATTACATTACAATTTCAAGTGGCTCTTGTTTACTCTTGTTACTCCATTTTGTACCAACCTTGCTTAGTTTAATGAAGTAGTTTTTATTGTCTTTTATACACACAGTGCATGGTGGAGGCTTTTCGCCGGAACCCAGGTGCTTACAATTTAAATCTTTCTAGGACTGTTTGCATCTCTGTCAAAAGGATCCATTTCCCAGAGTTCTCTGTCGTTGGCTCTTTGGAGATGGAATGCACATTCTGTGCAAAGTATGAATGTGCACTCTTTCTCTCTGGCCCAGGTAGGCTAACCAAAACTATGTCTTGCTTGGCTTCATTTCTCTCAGTATGTGGCTTTCTGCCTTTGCCAAAGCCAAGGATGAGTGAAGGAGTGAGTCACATGAATGATCATTAATGTTTTCTTGACACATTGAAAGGGAACTCACACATGCTTATGTTTCTTTTCTTTTAGCTGATCCTTCTTACATAGAGCAAGAGATCAGGGCAAAAGGATGTGAATCACTTGGAAATGATGAACAGTGGCCTCTGGCCAAGAAAGGGGTATGTCAGGTGTGTGGTTTTTCCAAACCTAAAATATTTGCTTTCAATGCACTTAGCAGGGTTATAATTGTAGGGTGTTAAACTCTTAGAAGTGTCATGTCTACCCAGCACTCCACTTGATGATAATAATAAAAAAAATAACAGCTTTATTGATATATAATTTACATACTTACTAAGTGTGTTATCATTATCACTAATTTAGCCAGTAGTTGTCACTTTCCATTCCTTCTTCCTCCAGCCCTGGCAACCACTAATCTACTTTTTGTCTCCATGGTTTTGCCGACTCTAGATATTTCATATAAATGGAATCATATAATATGTGGTTTTTTGTGACTGGCTTCTTTTCCTTAGCATATTGTTTTCATGTTGTAGCATGTATCAGTAGTGCGTTGTTGTTTATGACAGAATAACATTCCATTGTATGGCCATACCATCTTTTGTTCATTCATTCATTCACTGATGGACATTGAGTTGTTTCTACTTTTTAGCTATTAAGAATAATGCTTCAATGAATACTCATGTACAGGTTTTTGTGTGGAAATTCTCCTGGATGTAGACCCAAGAGTGGTATTGTTGGGTAATATGGTATCTCTGTTCAGCTGTTTGAGAAACTGGATGTACCATTTTACATTCCTACCAACAGTGTGTGAGGGCTCCAATATCTTTACATCCTTACCAGCCCTCGTTATTATTTGTCTTTTTTATTATGGCCATTCAGTAGTTGTGGAGTAGCACCTCATTATGGTTTTTAATTTTATCATGGTAAAATATACATAACATAAAATATACCGTTCTAACCATTTTTAAGTATACAGTTCAATGGCATTAAATGCATTCACAATGTCAAGCGACCATCGTCATGGTTCATTTTCAGAACTTTTTCATCATCCCAAACAGAAACTACCCACTAAATAATAACTAATCACTTCCCTCTGTCCCTTCATCATAGTTTTAATTTTTGTTTTCCTAACAGCTAATGTTTTCCTAATGGTTGATCATCCTTTCATATGCTTATTGACCATTTGTGTATCTTCTTTGGAGATATGTCTGTTCAAATCCTTTACTCATTTGTAAGTTGGGTTATTTGTCTTTTTATTGTCAAGTTATAAGAACTCTCTTATATGTTCTGGGTACAAGTCCACAAGATATATGATTTGCAATATTTTCTCTGGGCTGTCTTTTGCTTTCTTGGTGGAGAAACCACAAAAGTTTTAAATTTTGAAGAAGTCTCATTTACCTATTTTTTCTTTTGTTGCTTGTGCTTTTGGTGTGGTAGCACAGAAATCATTGCCTAATCCAAGGTCACAAAAATCTACCCTTACATTTTCTTCTAAGAGTTGTATAGTTTTAATTCTTACATATAGACCTATGATCCCTTTTTAGTTAATTTTTGTTTATAGTGTGAAATAGAAATCTGAGTTTATTGTTATATGTGAATATCCAGTTGTCCCGGTACCATTTGTTGAAGACCATTCTTTCCCTTATTGAATTGTCTGACACCATTATAAAAAGTTAATTGATTATAAATGGACTTTCACAATGATTCCATTGATCTACATTCCTGTTCTGCCAGGACCACACTGTCTTGATCATTGCAGCTTTGTAGTAAATGCTGAAATTGGGAAATGTGAGTCATTCAACTTTGTCCTTTTTCAAAATTGATTTGACTCTTCTGGGTTTCTTGCATTTTCACATGAATTTTATCATCAGTTTGTTAATTTCTGCAAAAAAAAAAGTCAGTTGGGATTTTGATATGGATTACATTGGATCTATAGATCATTGTATGTAGTATTACCATGTTAATAATAATATGTCTTTAGATTAATGAAGGTGGGGTATCTTTTCATTTACACAGGTCTTCTTTAGTTTTTTTCAGCATTATTTTATAGTTTTCAGCATAGAAATATTATACTTCTTTTGTTACACTTATTATGAAATATTTCTTTCTTTTTGATGCTATTATAAATGTCATTGTGATCTTAATTTCATTTTTGGATTGTTCTCTGCTAGCGTAAAGAACTATAGTACCCCACCTGCCCTCTTATCTGAAGTTTCATTTTCTGCAGTCAACAGTACTCCAGAAGCAGGTGTTTCTCCTTCTGACCTATCACCAGAAGGTCAGTAGTAATGTGACACTACATCACAATGCTTTTGTCGTTCACCTCACTTCAACTAATCATGTGGGCATTTTATCATTTCACATCATCACAAGAGGAGTGTCATACAATGTTTTGAGAGAGGCCACATTCACATCATTTTTAGTAAGCTGTATTGTTATAATTGTTCTATTTTGTTATTGTTGCTATTCTCTTACTGTGGCTAATTTATACACTTTATATGTATAGCAAAAAACAGCATATGTAGGGTTTGGTATTATCTGCAGTTTCAGGCATCCACTTGGAATGTATCCCTCTCAGATAAGGGAGGACTAGTGTACAATTAATTTTTTGAATACTGATATTGCACCCTGCAACCTTGTTGAGCTTATTTATTCTGACAGCATTTTTGGCAGATTCTTGAGGGTTTTTTATATATAAGATCAAGTCATCTACCAATAGAAACAGGTCTACTTCTTTTCCAGTCAGGCTGCCTTTTATTTCTTTTTCTTAAATAATTTCACTAGCTCAGTGAGTGTTTCAAATCCAATTCAAGAAGATTCAAAAGAATTTAGAATTTCTTTTGCCAGAAGAGGAAAAGATCAGGAAGGGCAAGACCAAGAATATCTAGGAACCTACTGTCTTGCTAATAAATCTATTTGTTGATCTTCCTATTTCCTCATTTCCCACTTAAGCCATTTCTTCTCTGACCTCCCCATTTAGGAAGCAAAGTATATTTGAGGCAGGGGACTTTTATCTTTTCTTTTAAAATGCGTGTTATTGGAGGGGTGTCTGGCTGGCTCAGTTTGTTAAGCATCTGACTCTTGATCTCAGCTCAGGTCCTGATCTCAGTGTTGTGAGTTCAAGCCCTGTGTTGGGCTCCATGCCCAGTATAGAGCCTACAAGAAGGAAGGAAGGAAGGAAGGAAGGAAGGAAGGAAGGAAGGAAGGAAAGAAGGAAGGAAGGAAAGACAGAAAGAGAGAGAGGAAGGAGAGAGAGAAAGAAAGGGAGAAAGAGAGAAAGAAAGAGAGGGAGGGATGGAGAAAGGGAGGAGGGGAGGCAAGAGGGAGGGAGGGAGAAAGAAAGAAAGAAACACAAAAATGTGTGTTTTTGAATATTACCCATATCCTGGTAACCAGCATTCGTTCAGTTCTCTTTTACCCCCTATCTCCTGTCTTAACCTAAACCACCATACCGGATACAAAAGACAAGAAAATGTAAAATTTAAACAGTAGAAACCAATGAACTTGGTTGGGTTGCTTTTCATTTATATGCCTGGACTGGAATCCCCAACCATCAGAATAATGAATATCAGTTTTTCATTTTTGGGTTTCTCACCCTGATTTGGGATATCTCATTTTTTATTTATATTTATTCCCATCTATGTCAATGTTAGGAAATAAACATCCCAACTTGGAGGCTATGTTTACAATTGGGCCTCTTCCACACATACATTATTTAGCCTCCTCATTACCTGGCCAATGTAGAGGATTTAAAGCATCAACATAAATCTGATTTTAATTTTCTCCCAATAAGAGCTGAAAAATATGTCTAATTATAAGGATGCTGTAGAGTACAATGGGAGAATTCTCAATTCTTGCTAATAACCCTGACAAGTCTGAAATACTGTGTTATTTTTGGAATCACTATATTGCACTTTGAGCTAGTTTTCAGGGAAGGAGCTATACAATAAAGGCAAGAATCACCTGCTACAAGGGCAGTCCTGGGTTCTGGTTCTTCTGCACTTAGCTGGCTGTGTAGCCTTGGCTAAGGTAAGTCACTTGAGATCTCCAGGCCTGAAATGAAGGGATTAGACTCAAGAATCCCTGCGAGCTCTGACATCCTCTGAACCTTTGATTCACGTGTGCTGCACGCAAGCTGAGTACCATGTCATTTCAAGAGGTACGTGACTTTCAGAAAGTGGAGTGTGCATGTGGTGTGATCACAGCTGGCAGGGCAGCAGAGGCTCTTGCAGGAGGGCACGTCATGGGTTTGATTTTAAGTCTGTACCTACGAGTCTGTACAGTCTTTACCTTCAAAGACCACAGAGGAGGGAGTGACCATATGACAAGATGTCATGAAGTACGTTCTACATGAGAATTGTTTTTTCCAGATAATTATTGTTTTTAATTTTTAATGTTTATTTATTTTTGAGAGGGGGTGAGGGAGAGAGAGGGAGATAGAGGATTCGAAGCAGGACCAGTGATGACAGTATAGTCTGATGCTGGCCTCAAACTCGCAAACTGTGAGATCATGACCTGAGCCAAAGCTGGACACTTAATCAACTGAACCACTTGGGTGCCCCTTTCCAGATAATTCTTAAGAACACAGTTCATCTAAGCAGAAGGCATTGTAAACTTAAAATTTCCTGAATATTGCTGGCATACAGCCTAGAGATCTTCTCACTGATGTTCCTCAGTCTAATGACCACTCTGAAGTAGGAGCTGATGGGCCAGGTGAGGGTCGCAAGGAAGGGACCGTAGCTATGGGCTTAGAACTCCTGCTTACTGTTAGGTAATTGCACATCCCCATTTGCCCAGGACTGTCTGTTACCCCAGATAAATTATTATCTGTTACCCCAGATAAATTATTAATAGGGCCCCTTTCCTCTCTAAATTCCCCTGGTTTAGATAATAAATTATATAATCACCATAAGAGGGTATTTATTCCGAGGTCCATTTGCTCAAGCGGGTTTTTTAGTAGTAAAATAATTTAAATGTTATTCAATTAAGTTCCTCACTTGCTTCATTTTCTTGCCTTAATAGCCATATTAGCTTCCATTTATTCACGCAGCACACACTGAGCCAAGATTTTATGTAGGAAATCTTATCCACAGCATCTCAGTAGAGGGAGAATTATTCACCCTCATTACAAATGAGGAAACTGAGGCTCTGAGAGGAAAAGCAGCAGATCCAGGATTTGAACCAAGGTCTATTGGCATCAGAAGTCTTTTGTCATTGTGCCTCTGTGAGTTCAAACAAAAGAATATTTTTAACTTCAAGAAATGAAAATGGTCTCATTTTATTTATTTATTTACTTACTTTTTTTTAGTACTATAAAATCCATTTATTTAAAAAATTCAAACCAGGGACCTACATGGCTCAGTCAGTTAAACTTCTGACTCTTGATTTCCACTCAGTTCATGGATCTCATAGTCGTGGGATCAAGCCCACACTGTTCCACGCTGGATGTGGAACCTGCTTGAGATTCTCTCTCCCTCTCTTTCTCTCTCTCTCCCTCCCTCCCTCCCTCTGCCCCTACCCTTCTTCCACATATGTGTGCTCTCTCTCTCTCAAAAAAACCCCAAAAAACCCAAGTTAGTTAGATTTATAAGTGAGTTTTGTCACATTTTAAGGAACACATGGTTTCAGTTTTATATAAATTGTCCCACATGATAGTAAGGATGAAAAGCTCTCTAATTTCTGTTATAATCTTGATAACATACCTTCCATGACGTGGCTGTTTTCCTACCTCTAGAGGTGCAGTTTGTTCTCTCGGTTCTCATATCAGTTTCTTGGGGGTTCAGAATGATTTGATATTTATCTAGCTGTTCGAGGGACAAGGCAAGCCTCGGATCTCCCTACTCCTCTGCCATCTTAGCTCCTTCTCCTTCATTTGCAATTTTAGATTCAGAATGGTGATAATAAAATGAATGAAGCACTGCTAGGAATTTACCCAAGGCATACAGGAGTGCTGATGCATAGGGGCACTTGTACCCCAATGTTTATAGCAGCACTTTCAACAATAGCCAAATTATGGAAAGAGCCTAAATGTCCATCAACTGACGACTGGATAAAGAAATTGTCGTTTATATACACAATGGAGCACTACGTGGCCATGAGAAAGAATGAAACACGGCCCTTTGTAGCAACGTGGACCGAACTGGTAAGTGAAATAAGCCATACAGAGAAAGACAGATACCATATGGTTTCACTCTTATGTGGATCCTGAGAAGCTTAACAGAAGACCAAGGGGGCGGGCAGGGGGGGAAAAAGTTATAGAGAGGGAAGGAGGCAAACCATAAGAGACTCTTAAAAACTGAGAATAAACTGAGGGTTGATGGGGGGTGAGGGAGAGGGGAAAGTGGGTGATGGGCACTGAGGAAGGCACCTGTTGGGATGAGCACTGGATGTTGTGTGGAAACCAATTTGACAATAAATTTCATATTAAAAAAAAAAAGAATGAAGCACTTCAAATCCTGGCAACAACACTCATTGCGTATTCTCTCTGTTCCTCAGTCTCCTCTTCAGGAAAATGGGGCTGTTAATAGTTCCTACCCCATACAGGTATTGTCAGGATTAAGAGCTAATACATGTAAAGTGCTTAGAACAATGCCTGGCACTGTGAAATCTCTCAATACAAGTTAGTGATTCCATCACCATCACCATCATTATCACCATCATCATTGATAATTGAATGTCTTCGCTATTACAATTTCATTAAGTACAAAATATGTAAGAATTTTATGTTTTTACTGTGTAAACATATGTTTTCCCTCTCCTTATGAACTGATTTATCCTTCTTTGAAAAACTAAAGGGGTCTGTGAAAGTTATAGTCTTCCGATGAAGAATTGGTAGTTAATTATTGACTTGATTCAGCATCATAACGACTGAAAAACCTGAAAAGTCATTGAGAATCATGTAGAAAAAGATTTTCAAGTTGTTCTACTTTTTAAGTAATCTCTCTGCTCAACATGGGACTTAACTCATGACCCAGAGATCAAGAGTCGCAGGCACTATTGACTTGAGCCAGCAAGGCACCCTGAAAAAATTTTAAAGTTAAAAATAACTTTTTTCTTATTACCCAGATGAATAACATGTTCATTGTTATATAGATTCTTTGTGTGTATTTTTTTCATATGTAGGTATACATATACGTATCAATGGAAATGAGATTAAACCAAAATAGTTTTGCAGTCTTTTCCCACTTTGCAGGGTATTTTTAACCACTTTCTGTTTCAATAGTACTCATTCCATTTCCAACTATTTTTGGCAGCAGAACTAATTTTCCAAAAGAAACTGATAAAATTGAAGCTTTTGATGTTGAAGCAGGAATGTGAGACCCAGGGCCCCACCTACTTAGGCTCCCATTGGCTTTTATCCTTTCCCACCCTTTACCCAATCACCCCTGAGGCACCAACAAGGAATCCTGAGGCTGTGCCATAATATATTTAACCAGTATCTCTTCGTTTAGATTATTTCCAACTTTTTCCTGTTATAAAACACACTGCAGTGAACATCTTTGTAGCTCATCTTGGCACATATGCTTATTTATATATGTATTTTCTTCGGGCATTTTTTAGAAGCAGGAATTCTGGGTCAAAGGATATATGTATTTTATTTTATTTTTTTAATTTTTTTTTTTCAACGTTTATTTATTTTTGGGACAGAGAGAGACAGAGCATGAATGGGGGAGGGGCAGAGAGAGAGGAAGACACAGAATCGGAAACAGGCTCCAGGCTCCGAGCCATCAGCCCAGAGCCTGATGCGGGGCTCGAACTCACGGACCGCGAGATCGTGACCTGGCTGAAGTCGGACGCTTAACCGACTGCGCCACCCAGGCGCCCCATGGATATATGTATTTTAAATCAAATTTTTAATCACTATTGCACAAACTGTCTTTTAGAAAGTCTGTACAAATTAACAGGCTAACCATGGGTATTTTCATAAAAAGGAAAATCCTGGCCAATGTATTGATTAATGGCAAAATCAGAAAATTTACAACCCATGCCAGGTATCTTTAAATTAGTACAGGAAATTAGTACAGGAAGGAAGAAACCTCCCACTCCCAAAAGGATTTCGTGCTTAAATGCTTACAGAGAACTTAAAAGCAAAGGCCCTACCCTTATTTTATAGTGAAAATTAAAAATGGGGAAAATTTTGCTCATTCCTATGAACTGGGCTTAGGACAGTTTTAACACAGCAAACACTCTTAAAGTAGGTATCCAAAAGAGCCAAGTAGCCTGAACATCGCTGGCATTTCTATGGACATTGCTGGTAAGACCAGATACATCCTGACCATATCATGTAACTTCACCCAGCTTGATGATCATACATGATGCTTACTGGGTCCTGAGCCCAGGAAGTGGTCTCACTTCAATGTAAGGGAGAGTCCTTGAAAAAGCCATCTAGGACTCCTTCCATAAAATCACTTTTGGCTCCCTGAAGGTGCTGTCTTGCTTCTAGTCATCTGCCACGTCATCAGCCCTTTAACCCTGAAATGCTATGGTGTTGGTGAAGTCACACTGGATGGGGACAGCAGCCTTGGGTGGTGTAGCCTTAAAGCATCATCTCATTCAAGTTGGGTAAAATTTTGACTTGGGGCACCTGGATGGCTTCGTCATTTAAGCATACTACTCTTGGTTTTGGCTCAGGTCATGATCCCAGGGTTATGGGATTGAGCCCTGTTTGGGGTCCTGTGCTGGGTGTGGAGACTGCTTAAGATTCTGACTCTCTCTATCTTTACACCTCTCCCCTGCTCTCTCTCAAAAAAAAAAAAAAAAAAAAAAAAAAAGAGAGATTGGAGATTGGCTTAATTTCTCCAGGAGATTCTTAAGTTTGTTTGTTTGTTTGTTTGCAATGACTATCTTTAAAAACCAGTGAAGTCTCTTATAGATCTGTCTGCAGAGAGAAACTAACTTGTTGAAAAAGTTGGTATGGGGTACCTTGGGTACATAGCAGTGCTATACTTTTATTTGATTCCTCTTGTTACAGTAGGTTACTAAGAGTCCTTGTATTAGCATTGTGCAAAAATTTGGAAAGTGTTTTTAATTAAACCAAGTGAAAGTCTTGCCATAGATAATTCCTAGGTATAAATGATCCTTTGGTTTCTCTTATGTCATTGCTGTAAAAGACTCCCACCTCCAGGCCCCATACTGCCCCTGGTCGGGGGTACTAAACTAACTGCCTTTCTGAAGACTCAAGGAACATCACATCAGCTTGACTCTGCTCTCCTAGAGTGTCATCCCTGGCTGCACACCAGAGTCTCTTGGAGAACTTTGCATACAGATACCTGGATCCAGTCCCAGATCTTCTGACATAGTTGGCCTGGGATAGGGCTGGGCATGGGATTATTTTAGGGGCTCCCTAGATAATTCTCATGTGCAGCCAGGATTGAGAATCCAGACTTCTCTGATTTCATAGGTTTGTCTAAGAGTTGGATTGAATGTAAGTCAGTTGGAGGAAGCTGGGAAAAAGAAAAAGAAAGAGATTGGAGGAGAAATAATTTCTCTATTTTAAGAATATCTGTTTTGCTCTCCTAAAATAAATACTAGGGCAAGATCAGGGTTCTTTGTCATCATCAACTTAACTCCCCTGGAGGGAGGTTGAACATCAGGGCAAAGACATGGGCAGTGTGGGAGGAGGTCATTTGAAATTAGTTATCAGTTTAACATAAGTAACGCCTTCTTACGGCATCATTGCTATATGGCCAGAGTGGGTAGAACTTGGAAATCATTCCAAGCTAAATTCTTGGTAATTCAGAAGAAGGCCTTTATCCTCTGAATCAAGCGCTTAATGATTTAATTTGTCTTGGATCTCATTGTGGAGCTCATTACTAAATCCATCAGGACCCAGAGGGTGTCAGAATGATTTAGCAGTCTTATAAATTTCTCTATATTCTCTGGTAATTCTCATCGTATGTTAAATGCTGCAGAATGGCAGGAAGATATAACTTATCAAAATGACTGGGGATGACTTTGAAAACATCTTTTTTTTTTTTTTCCCTAGAGGAGAAAAGAGCTGTGGAAAAAAAATCTTTTAAATCCCCAAATTAATATTTAACTAAGTTAGCAGTGAACCTGTTCTCATTCAAGCCCTTGATTGCTTTGTTAGAAGTAATTGCTTATCTCAGTTTGAGAAGCTTGGTTGAAGGAGGTTACTCCCTTTCATGTCTTATTCATATAAACTTTTTTGTTAAGTATTTTAAATGCACTTTAGCTCTTAAAATTTTGTGAATTAGATAGGAACCTACAGAAGGGAAGAGGTATGCTTTTTTTTTTTTACATAAATATATTACTCCTATTAAAAATAACATTCCCACTAATGTCAAATGGTCTTTTGGTACCTAATGATCTTGACAAGAACAAATACAACTGCGCAGACTTGGAATTGGGAGAGAATACGGTCATTTATCTGTGGTGCTGTGGGAGAGGCATTTTCCTTTTCAATTTTCTCCCTCCATTTTCTTATTACAATTACTGTTTGGGTTCATTATGACAACTTCCATCATTATGACTTTCCCAGCTCACAAGCTGGAGAAAGATTAATGGTAGAAGAAAATACAGTCTTTGGCAATAGAGCTACAGCTAGCTGTTAATATAACAGAAGTACATGAAATCCATTTATAAGATTTATGCTTGTGATGGAGAAAGTGGTATAAGGTCTACCTTATGTTAAGATATAGAACCCGAACTATTGACAGAAAGCATGTACATTTCATGCATTCATTCACTCATTCATTCAACAGATCTTCAGCATCAGTTATCTGTGCATGTCACACGCTAAGATAGAAACAAACCCTAATAAGACCCAGTCTGAAAGGGATGTGAGGTGAGGAGGATGCACGGGGTCAGGGGGAGGCAGGGAGAGAGGGTTTTGCCCCTTACGTGGTTTTGCCCATTCTGAAGGTTAGAATTTTGATTCTCATTATCTGGCAGGAATCCTTGGATCTAGGTCTATATTAAGAGACCTAGATGTTGTTTAACACAAAGCTTAGTTGAGAAAAACTCAATCTATAAATGAGACTGCGTACTAATTCATCCTATAGTACACAAGGAATAAAGGCCCTATGGTGAGTCCAATAGGAGTCTCTAATTCCTCCTCACCAAAGAAATTGGTAATCCTTTTATAATTTTCGTGACAGAAGAGTTCTGGTCCAGACTGGGCTATTTTCTTCTAATGTAGATGTGTATCTATGTGGTATCTTTTTGTGACGAGTTTGAAGGTGCTGCAGGTCTCTTACTAGTAGCCCCAGAGAGTTATTAGATGTTGTTTCTTCACCTTGGGAGGGAGTGCTCTGGGCCTTGTTTACAAGAGCTCTCCACATGTTCCCTCTGTGGGATTTTCTTTCTCAGCCCTATGGTTTTGGGTGGGGCATTTAAAAAAAGCTTTGAAGCAGAAGAGTCATATCCTACTTTTAGGTCTCACTGTAAATGCCTATGTCATTGCTCAGCGATGGGGAGTTGGGGACAACTGTTGTGCAACGGCATTTAACACCTTCCCCAGTGGAAATACTTTGGGAGTAAGCTCAGAGATGTTGCCCTTAAATCACTTCTTGCTCAGTCTCATGTAGGTTATAGTCATTTCCAGCTGGGCCCTGGAAATGCAACAATAAACAGCAGTATCCCTGTGTCCAAGGATCTCACAGTCCAGTGAGGAAATCAGACAATTGTATAAGTGTGTGATCAGTGCTGTGATAGAGGTAAGCGGGTGGTGGTGGGCTACTGTGGGATCACAGAGAAAGGTTACTTAATCCTGAAAAGCTAAAAACATTAAAAATTATGTTAAATAGCACAATTGTAATAAAGTTGATCATTCCAAAATGATCTTTCTCCAAGATTTTATAGTTCTATTTTAAAATATAAAACTGGTCAATCTTGTACTATGTTTGTTGAGGTCATATCTTGTTATCATTCAATTTCATTAACTCTTAAATGTGAGGTGTATTAGGAGGTAATTAGGAATGATTTCCTACAAGAATCCTATTAAGGCAGGGGCTTAGGGAAAAAATGACAGTAAACCAGAAAAAAAACAAGAAGTGGATAGGAAATGTTCTCTGCAAAGGAAACAGTGCTCACAAAGGCCAGGAGAGAAGAGGTGATGGGTCAGCAAAGTTGGGTCAGTGCTTCCCATGTGGCATTGGGGAAGGTAGCGTAGGGCAGAAAAAGAATGAGACTGGAAAGGGGAGCAGTGTGTGATTATGGAGAGCCTTAAGTGCTAAGTAAGGGGTTCAGAGTTTATTTTGAAGACAATGGAGGAGTGGGGGATAATAAAAGCCTTTGAACAGGAATAGGACAAGATCAGAGTTGTATGTTAAATAAAACATTCTCGCAATACCCTGGAGGAGAACTTGAAGGGACAAGGCTGGAGGCAGGAAGACCGAGGGCAGGCTGATGCTATAAACCAGGGAAGGGAAGCTGGTGGCCTAAGCTTAGGCAAGGAGAGTGGTGGAGAGAAAGAACTGAGAAAGTAGGCAGATTGTTACTTGAACTAGAATTGGTGACTGGTGAATAAAGGGATGAGGGAGAGGGCAACATCCTCCTCACGGAATGGCCATCAGCCTATGGTTCCTGAGTGTGACAAGAGGAACAGTAAGCATCCACTAGAAGGAAATCAACTATAACAAGCCAAATAAACAGAGATGCTCCCACCCTTTATCACGAATACTGCAATTTTAATACTTCTACGTTATCCCTTGTCTTTTAAATTTTTATTTGGGGGTTCCTGGGTGGCTCAGTTGGTTAAGCATCTGACTCTTGATATTGGTTCAGCCTGTGAGCTTACTGTCATGAGACTGAGCCCTGTGTCAGACACTGCTGAGCGTGGAGGCTGCTTGAAGTTCTCTCTCTCTCCCTCTCTCTCTCTCTCTCTGCCCCTCCCCCACTCAGGCTCTCTCTCCCTCTCTCTCTTTTTCTCTCAAAATAAATCAACTTTAAAAGTTTGTTAATTGTTTTGCACAAGTAACATAGTCGCATGGTTCAGAAATTAAAAAGCCTCAACAAGGTATACGTTGAAAAGCCTCCTTCCCTCCCTCCCTCCCATTTACTTGTTTCTTATGTGATCTCTCCAGGGACTTTATGCAGATGCCGGGAAGTGCAAGCATGTATTATTCCTTTTTTCCACAAAAGCCAGCAGCATACTTTACACTGTGATCTGTACCTCGGTCTTTTGTTTTGCTTTGTTTTGCTTTGTTTGGTTTTGTTTTTTAACTGAATAGTATATCCTACATAACTTTCCATATCAATGTAAATGGAGAACAGCTTTCTTATTTTTCTGTTTATAGGTGTATAGTATTCATGGATATATAGTTGTTTATTAAGCCAGTTCCCTGCTGTGGACACTTGGATTGTTTTCTTGCTATTATGAAAAATGCTTCAGTAAGTATGCATTCATCATTCTGTACTTGGGTGTATGTATCTGTTGAAATGGGCTTGACATATCACAGAGAAAAAGCATTTATAAATTTGTTAATAGAACTAAATTTTTATTTTATTTTATTTAAAGGAGAACTGAAAAAAATTTTAATGTTTATTTATCTTTGAGAGAGAGAGAGAGAGAGAGAGAGAGAGAGAGAGGGACAGATGTGAGTGGGGGAGGGGAACAGAGAGGACAAGACAGAGAATCCGTAACAGGCCCCAGTCTCTGAGCTGTCAGTCCAGAGCCCGACACAGGGGTCAAACTCATGAACCGTGAGATCATGACCCAAGCCAGAATCGGACACGTAACTGACTGAGCCACCCAGGCGCCCTAAAAACACTATATTTTAAAAGTTGATAACTCCAACACAGTCCAGAAACTTTCTTCAAGATACTTTGTATTCGTGTATTAAAATATAAACTTATAAATCACACACTATGTTTGGAGTGGTATCATACTGTTACTGCTCAATTTATTAACACCAAGTGTTAATACTACTCCACTTTAAAAAAATTTTGTTAATGTTTTTATTTATTTTTGAGACAGAGAGAGACAGAGTATGAGCAGGGGAGGAGCAGAGAGAGAGGGAGACATAGAATCCGAAGCAGGGTCCAGACTCTGAGCTGTCAGCACAGAGCCCGATGAGGGCTCGAACCCACGGACCGTGAGATCGTGACCTGGGCCGAAGTCAGACGCTTAACCGACTGAGCCACCCAGGTGCCCAATACTGCTCCACTTTATTAACACAAAGTGGCACATGTGTTATAGCAAGTTGATAACATGTGAAAGTAATTTGGGATATCCAGTGCTTCACGGAACGTGGACTTGGAGTCCCTGATAGCCTATTTTTTGGTACTAATAAATGGTAGCTTTAAGTCACCATTTTAGGTTTTTTTTCCTCACATTCCTTAAAACACCCAACTTTTGAAGAGATAACAGTTCCTTGATGTTTGCAAGTTGTGGGCATGTAAGAGGAGATACATTCATTATATGTTCAATATCTCAAGACTGCCTATGCTAGTATTTTTTAAACCAGGAGCTGATCAAAACAAACAGAAACAAATATAAAAAAATATTTCCTTGGATCTGGGCTGTTTTTATAGATACAAATGAGTTTTAGATAAATGTGTCTGATTTTACATATTTTTGATAGATCTTCTGTGGAGACAAGATTGCTTTTCCATTCAAATCTCTGCTGTGTGGAACCCACCTCTAGCTTAGATCTCAGAATGCAATTCCCATGAGGCATATACCTCCCCAAAAGTATATCTGTTCTTTCTACCAGTTGGCATGGGTTTGGGATATTGATATCCTATGAAACAGTGACAGTCTGTCTGCCAGCTGAAGCCACACAACCCTTCCTTTCTGGCCATATCCAAGTCAAGGAACCTTGCCTATCTTAACTCTAAGTCTGGAATTTGAGCCTGTTGAGTCTCTGGTAGTTTCATTTGCTTTTGATATTTAGTCAGTAGGAAAACTGAGAGGATATTGAATGTCCCTTGGTCTTACTTAGAAGCATAGATACTACTTGGATTATGAATATTCTCAAGACTTTAACAACAGAAGGAAAATACTGTGGCAAAAAGTGAGGGTTGTCTTTGGTCTTCCTCCATATTGTCTTGCTTATTGTTAACATAAATCCGCTGCATCCCTGCAGATCTACTCAACGTGGTGTCTATTGACCATCATTGGGTGCCAACTCGTCTTGCCCACCCCTCTTATTCCAGAAGTTCATACATGTTGTCTCTCGCTATTAAACTGTCCCCTAACTCCCTTGCTCTCCCTGCCATTTTTCTGCTATTGTGTTCTCTCCACAAGACAATGACTCTGCTCTATCTTAGCAATTCATAAACCTTATTATGCTTCAGAATCACTGGGAGTGCTTGTTAAATCTCAGTCAGGGTTTATAAATCTGCATTTTAATCAGCAGGCTCCACCTGGCTCCCCAGGTGATCCCGACTTGATGAGGAGACCACACTTAGAGCAGCCCTTTACTCTACTGCAGGAGAACAGCACTGCTCTTCTGTTAAGGAGACCTGGGTTTAGGTCTACCCCTGGCTTTGGGTAAGTCACACCAATTCCCCGTGCTTCTACTTCCTCCTCTGTAGCATGGAGATCAAGGAGAGAAATTGCACTGGAGTTCTTCAACTCCTTTGTCCCATTGACTTTCCTTCTCACCTGCTTAGAAAACCCCAACTTGGAGTGGCCTTATCATCTACCTTTGCTTCTGGGCACCCTGGCTATTGAATGAAACTTGAGAAAATCACAGATCCAGGCTGACTGGTGCTGCTCACCTGAGCTCGCCACACCGTGCAAACACCACAGTACTCCAGCCACTCTCTTGTTCTGCACAAGGACCATTCCAAATGTACCTTTCTCTCTTCAAACTTCAGAGTGAGGAAGGGGTTATGAGATAAGGAATGCAAGAGGCCTCCAGAAGCTAAGAAAGGCAAGGAAACAGATTCTCCCTACAACCTCCTGAAGGAAACAGTCCTGCAAACTTGTTGGGTTATGCTTAGTGAAACTGATTTTGGACATTTGGCCTCTGCACCTACAAGAGAATAAATCTGTTTTGCTTAAAGTCATTAAGTTTGTGGCAATTCATTATAGGAGCAAGAGGAAACAGATGCCACAAAGTGAGATCACTTAGGGAGCATTTGTGAAGAAGTCTCTTGAAAGCTGTTGCCTCTGTGTGGTTTTGTCTTCTATGGATCTACAGACAAGGCGCTGGTGCTCCATCTGAGACCACCACTGGGTTGTCCTCAAGACCGGAAACAGGAAGTGCTGGATGTTGAGAGAAGAGCTGGAACCCACTAGACAATGTGTCCTTTGCTATATCTGACCAGAAACACTTTCAGAAAGCAATGGCAGCTTTGTCACTTTTGCCTTCTGAATCTCATAGAAGTTCTTGTTTTGGCCAGCTACAACCCAGATAGGGAACAGAAATCATAGTTCTGGGACCTACAGTTCCCACCTTAACCAAGCTGATACAACACATTCATCCTAAAATGACCTGATTTTATAGGTTTTCATCTGGGCTTTTCCTCTCACTTACGTTACAGCGAGAGCATTTTCCTGTCATTGAAAATTCTTCCAAACTAATTTGGAAGAAATTCTGATGACCCATAATTTATTTAACCATCCCTCTGTTATTGGTGACTTAGGATGTTTTCTTTTTTTTTTTTTTTTATTTTTTCCTGTGTTACTAATAGTATGGCAGTAACTTTCCATGCATACAAATCTTTGTCAGTATCTCTGATATTTCCTGGGAATGGATTCCTAGAAGGGGGATTACTGAATTAAAGGAAGTCAATTTCTACAAATTGTGATGATTCCTGCCAAACTGCTCTCCAGAAACGGTATATCAGCTTTCACTCCTATTAACTGGGCCCTGGCCAGCATTGAATATTGTGTTTTAAATCCATTCAGAGAGGCACTTCTTGACAATATCTGATGCTGGTGATCATTATAGCTCAAGACTTGGAAGTGAGGTGAGTTGGCCACAATATTCATCTGCAGCTGGCTGGAGAGGCTGGTGACACTTCCTTCCTTTACCTCTGTGGGCACCTGCATCTTCAGAAGCTAGATTCATGGTGAAAAACAACCTGCTGCGATAGGCAATACAGCACTTTTCAGTCAACAACTTGGGGAAATATATTACTTACAATTAAGTATGACCTGAAGAAATACTAATACAGAAGGAAAACTATTCCTATCTCACAAATAAAGAAACACATTAAGTGAGCACCAATGATTTCTCTAGCTCTAACTAGCAAGTCCCTAACAGATTAATAGTTAGCATTCACTTCCCTAAAGTTTTCAATCATTATTTAGGACATTTCGAAGCATATACATTGTACCAAAAACTAGATTCTGCGTCTAATATGGGAAAAGCATACTCTTTGGTTAACAGTTAAAACACTAAAACACATTACCTGGCTAATTCCCATTGCAAATATTTGAATTAATAAGGATGGTTTTATGGCACGCTATTTTAAATCCTCTTTTTGATTCTCAGCTTTACTGCAACAGAAATGAAAAATAAAACATGATTGCATGTTGCTGAAGTGACCCAAGGAGAAAACCTATTACATCAGAGAATTTCGTGCAGGGAGTGATTAAGCAGTCTGTCTACATGTTTTCCCAAATTTGTATTTCAGCTGAAATGTAATGGTTAGATGGATAAGCAGTAATTGGTATATTGAGAAAAGAAATTAATACTGACTTATCTTCTCTCCAAACTGCAAAGTTTATTTTTATATACAATCTCAGAATGCTAATAAAATAATCTAGTTTCCATTTTTTCAAAATTAGAGATGCCTGAATTTGTGATGACAGTTTTGCTTTATGAAAGCCTATTTTAGAGTTATCAGACTGTCTGAAATCTTTAGAGAGTCTCTGCATTAAGTAAGCCAACCAACAAATAACCTCTCAGCAGACAAAATCACAGAAAGCTGAGCTACAAGGAACATGGCAGAGATGATGAGCGGTTCTCAGGGTGGTCCCTAAACCAACATCAGAATCACCTTGGAATTGATCAGAAATGCACATTCTCAGGGCCCTGCTCAGACCTATTGGATCTGAAACTCTGGGGAGTAGGACTGGGCAGTTTGTGTCTTAACAAGCCATCTGCTACATGCTGAAGTTTCTTTAAGAGCTACTGATCTACAATGTTGCTTTCGTTGGGCTGAGGAGGAAGCCAAAGCCCAGAGAGGGCTATTACTCCGTGAATCACAGGAGAAGTTAATGGCATAGTAGGACCAGACTGCCTAGTCTGTAGACAACCTCAACAGTCCTTTACAACATGTGGCTTGTCTGAGATACCCAGTGAGGATGAAAGTGTATTTAGCATGCTCTGCCAGTCAGGCAAACTGTGTGGCAACTTTTTCTAGAAAGGCAAACTTAATGCTACAAGAAGCAACCTATACAAAGCTTAGCTATAAAGAAAATTTACTACTGTGAAACAGCCAACCAAGTCTTCAATGAACTAGATGCATGGACTATTACTATACCTCTTGATTGGATATTTTAATCATAAGTATTAGGGAAATTTCTCTGTTGAGATCACAAAAATTCTCATTGAAGTCTGTATAAAATCTAGCCAGTATCCATCTTGTAAAACATAAAAAATAGTGCAGCTATATGCCTTGAGGGAATTTCTCTGTTCAAATGACCTTATTCATTGGAGGCAGATGAAAAAGTAGGGAAAGTTTGCCAAATTACATCTGCATAGTTTATCTCTGTGATTTCTAACGAAAGGGAACTTTTCTATTTCTAAAAGGAAACTCTTGATATACTATCAATGGGAAGAGAATATGATGTAACTGATTTTTGTAGTATATTAAGAAACTCATAAATGAAAAGGAAAAGATCAAATAATTTTAACTCATATTTGACCTTATTAAATAATTAAGTTTCTTTTCATTTAATCAAGTTGTGTATCACCAGATGGAAGAAAGGATTTATTTGATTGAAATTCCTTTGCAGTCAGCAAGGACATCTTCAGCATCACAAACATCAAGGATATGATACCTCCATTTCAACAGGTTCCCAGTTCAGCGAGGCTCAAATGATCCATGTGGCATTCTTTGCTAAAATATAGGTTTATCTGCACAACATAAACACATATCGAAAATATGCAACACATTAGCACTTTTCTTGATGTTGTGGACATGACCTATGCCTTAAGAAATATTTGGAGTGAATGCCTATGAAATTCTCATATACATTCAAGAGTACTGACATAATAATGATGAGACTATGAACAGACCATTTGCCCAGTCCAATAGAAATAGAAAATGAAAAAGAAGGAGAAATGGAATGTGAGCCACATATGCAATTTCAAATTTTCTAGTAGCCATTTAAGTACAAAGAAACAGGTGAAATTAATTTTAATAATAGTTTCATGTAAGTCACTATATCCAAAATATTATCATTTCAACATGTAATCAATATAAACATTCCTAATGGGATTTTACATTCTTTTTTGTATTCTTTGAAATCCACTGTGTGCTTCATACATACACACGTGTCATCTTGACGAGCCACATTTTAAGTGCTCAGCTAGTCACAGGGGGCTAGTCACTACAGTATTGGACAACATGGGTATAGACTTAGTAGTCAATTTACCTATTTCTAGATGCTTCCCTTAGCTTACTTTCACCCAAATCCTAACTTCCAAAGTATCAGCCTTACCCTCTGATGTCTGTAAGGGACTCTTTTGAAGTACCTCTTGGTTTCATTCTCTGTTCCTTTTTTCTCCAGTTTCTCCTTTGGTCCTCAGGCTTTAAATGCTAGCCATAAGCTGATAACTCTCACATTTGTGTCTCCACCCTAAACCTCTCTTCTGAGCTCCAGATTCTCATTTCCAACTATATACTCAACATTTATTCTTGGATATTGAATAAACACCAAAAGTGTGATGTCACTAAAATAAACACTGACTACCAACCCTAGCATAACCATCATATTTGCTTCCCCATAAGCTTCCCTCTTGACAGTAAATGGCACTACTACCTTTACAGTTGTTCAGTTAGATACCTCTCTGTCCCTCACACCCACACCCCACATCCAATCCTTTAGTCAACTCTGTTGGCTCCACCTCCACAATGTATATCTATTCAAACTCCTCCCTACCTCCATTGTTATAACCTGAATCCAAGATGCCATCATCTCTCTGTGGATCATGCAACCAACTCCTAACCGGTATCTTGCTTATAGTCTAGCCACCATTAAGCCACCAGATTGAGCTTTACAGCATACATCATATCATATGTTCCCCTTGCTTACAACTTCTCCATTGCCAGAGTGCCTGAGTGGCTCAGTCAGTTAAGTATCCGACTCCTGATTTCAGCTCAGATAATGATCTTACTCTTTGTGGGTTTGAACCCCACGTTGGGCTCTGTGCTAGCGTGGAGCCTGCTTGGGATTCTCTCTCTCCCTCTCTCTCTCTGCTCCTCCCCCATTCATGTGGTCTCTGTCGTTCTCTCTCTCCAACTTAAAAAAAAAAAAAAACTTAAAAAAAATGTTCAACGTCATTAGTTGTTAAGGAAATGCAAGAGAAGCCTACAAAGGAATACTATTTCACATACTAAAAAAGTGTCTATCACAAATAAAACACACAAGAGCAAATGCTGTTGAGTTTGTTGAAAAATGGGAACCCTCATGCCTTACTGTCAAGAATATAAAACGGTGCAGTCACTCTGGAAAACAGTTTGCAGTTTCTCAGAATGTTAAACATAAAACAACCATACCACCTAGCAATTCCACTTCTAGGTATCTGCCCCAGAGGAATGAGAACATTTTTCCACTAAGAGATTTGCATGTAACTATTCATAGCACCATCATTCATAGTAGCTAAAAACTGGGACAACCTACAGGTAAATACATAAACAAATGGTAACACATGCATACAGTGGAACACTATTCAGTAATAAAGAGGAACAAACTACTGACATGTGCTATGGAACCTCAAAAACATGCCAAGTGAAACAAGCAAGACACAAGAAACTATATATTGTATGTTTCCATTTATAGGAAATTTCCAGAAAAGGCAAATTTAAAGAGGCAGAAAGTAGATTAGCAGTCGGATAGGGCTGAAGATGGGAACAGGGAATAACTGTAAGTGAGCCATGAAGAATCATACTGGAAATATGGGAATGATCTGAAATTGATTTATGGCAAAAACAATTGATTTATGGTGATGATTGTGTCCTTCAGTTTAAACATTTAAAAATCATTGAATTGCACCCTTGAGATAGGTGAATTTTCTGATATGCAATATATGCTTGAAAAAAAATGTTTTATAAAAACACAAAAACTTCCCTTACACTGAGAATAAACCCAGACTCCTTACTGTGGTCTACAAAGCCCTACGTGATTGACCACCACCCATCCCTCAGACCTCATTTCTTGCTAACCTCCTTTTTCTCATCATACCCCATGTAAATTGGTCCTTTGTTCTACCTCTCTAACATGCCAAGTTCATTGCTGTCTTACTTAAGGTGTTTGTTGCTCTGCTATTCCCTCAGTTTACATGCCAGCTTCCTTCTCCACACTCAGGACTCAGTTCACAGCACTTCCTCATCTCCACCAGAGCCAAAGCAGAAGCCCTTACTAGTCACAGCCAGAGTTCTGTGCAACATTACTAGTTTCTTGTCTCCACGGCCATGACCAGTACCTGACATTACGTTATCTGCACTTACAGCTGTGCTCTGAATGTGCCCCTTTCCAAATTCATGTGTTGAAATCCTAACCCCCAAAGGTGAAGGTTCTAGGGAAGTGGGGACTTTGGGAGGTGCTTAAATCATGAGGGTGGAGCCCTCATGAGTGGGATTAGTGCCTTTATTGAAGAGGCTTCAGGGAGACCCTTGCCCCTTCCACTATGTGAAGAGCACAGAGAGAAGTCTGTGGTGTAGAAGACCGCAACCACACAGGCACCCTGATTTTTTCCTTCCAGTCTCCAGAACTGTGAGAAGTAAATTTTAGCTGTTGATGAGCCACCCAGTCTGTGGTATTTTGTTATAGCAGCACTCACAGACTGATACATGCTTATGACACATGTTAACCACATGTCTCCCCTTGTAAGCCCCCATACTCCTAGTTGAGGGACTTATCCGCCTTTTGGACCCTGTTCAGAACACGACATGCTGACACACAGGAGGCGCTCACTAAGCCAGACTGATTGATTGACTTGCTAAATGTTTGGATGTTTCATTAAATGCTCTGATCCTCAAATTATTCTTCGGTAAAATAATAGATAATAATTGTATCTATCCTTCTTGTCTCACAAGGCTGTTTGTGAGGGTTAAATCAGAATTATGTGAAGCACTATGGACACAAACCTAACTGTTCTTATTTTTACGAGAAGATCACCTCATGATTCCTTTGGACCATCCGCCTGTTTACATAGTTTGGAGGCAGGAAACTACTGTAAGTGAAAGACTGAGTTAAACACTCTGTGTACTTCAGGGAATGGGAGATACAGCATACAAACAACCATTCTATGCAGTTATCCAAGGAAGCCAATACTCTACTGCCGTGTAAGATAAACAGTGCCCTTTCCTGTCCCCTAATTCCATAAATGAAAGGCAACTTCATACAACCTCATAGGAAGCCAGCTATTCTGGTGACAATGAGGAATCTGTAGGGAAGTAGGTCTGTTTGATTGCCCTTTGCCCTTCCCATGTAAAGGGGGACAAGGGCAGATCACTTGCCATATTAGCTAAGAGTGCAAAACCCAAAATTCCACATATAGGAAACTGGACTTCAAAACTGGCTCATTTCACATAAGTTACTAGACAGATATCGGAGGGTAATAACTTCTTGCTGCCTTTTAACTAAGCTGCTAAATATGAAGTTATCCTCAATTCCCCTTCTCTCTCTTTCTTTCAGTTTTTCATTCTTTTTCTTTTTTCTTTTCTTTTGTTTTATATATATATATACACATATAGATATATACAATGTAATACATATATACATTATATATGTATATAATAATGTTACATATAGCATTATATATTATATAGTATTACTTAATTGTGTCTATACATTATATATATAATATATATAAAGACTTGATTCACTTAGAGTAGTTTTATGTTCACAGCAAAGTTAAAAGGAAGGTCCAGAGATTTCCCATATAACCCCTGCCCCTACACATGCGTAGCTTACCCCATTATCAACACCCTCACCACAATGGTATGGCTGTTACAACTGGTGAACCTGCACTGACACATCACAATCACCCAAGGCCACAGTTTACATTAGGTTTCACTCTTGGTGTTGTACATGCTATGAGTTCAGACAAAAGTGTAATGACCTGTATCCATCATTGTAGTATCATACACAGTATTTGCACTGCCCTAAAAATCCTTTGTGCTCTGCCTATTCATCCCCTCTGATCTTTTTACTATCTTGAAAGTTTTGCCTTTTCAGAAAGTCATCTTGTTTGAATCATACAGTATGTAACCTTTTCAGATTGGCTTCTCTTACTTAGCAATATGCTTTTACATTTCTTCCGTGTCTTTTCATGACTTGATAACCCCTTCCTTTTTATGAGTAATATCCCATTGCCTGGATGCACCAGAGTGTGCTTATACATTCCCCTGGACATTGAAGGACATCTTGGTTGCTTCCAAGATTTGGCAATTATGAAGAAAGCTGCAGTAAACATTCACATAGAGGTCTTTGTGTGAACGTGAATTTCCAACTCCTTTGGGTACATATCAAAGGATGCAGTTGCTGGGTCGTATGGTAAGAGTGTGTTTACTTTTGTGAGAAACCATCAAACTGTCTTCCAAAGTGTTTACCATTTTGTATTTTCACCAGCAGTGAATGAGAGTTTCCATTGCTCCACAACCTCTCCAGCATTTGATGTTGTTACTGCTGTGGGCTTTGGGCACCTAATAGACTTCTAATGGCGTCTCCTTGTCTTTTTCATTTGTATTTCCCTGATGGCCTATGATGCGGGGGCGGGGAGCATCTTTTAACACACTGATTTTCCATCTGTGTATCTTCTTTGGTGGGGTGTCTTCTCAGGTCTTCGGCTCATTTTTAAATCTGGTTGTTTTTTTGTTGTTGCTGTTGCTTTTGTTGCATTTGAAGTGTTCTTTGTACATTTTGGATAACGGACCTTTATCAGTTGTGTCTTTTTTTTTTTTTTTTTACATTTATTTACTTTTGAGAGACAGAGGGAGACAGCCTGAGCAGGGGAGGGCAGAGAGAGAGAGAGACACAGAATTAGAAGCAGGCTCCAGGCTCCGAGCTGTCAGCACAGAGCCCAATGCGGGGCTGGAACCCACGAACCATGAGATCATGACCTGAGCCAAAGTCAGACGCTTAACCGACTGAGCCACCCAGGCGCCCCTCAGATGTGTCTTTTATAAATATTTCTCCCAGTCTCTGGTTGTCTTCTCATTCTCTTGATTTTGTCTTTTGCAGAACTGCAGTGTTACATTTTCATGAAGCCCACCGTGTCAATTGTTTCTTTTGTGGATCATAGATCGTGTCTTTGGTGTTGTTACCGAAAAAGTAATGGTCATACCCAAACTCATCTAGGTTTTCTCCTAGGAGTTTTATATTTTTGTGTTCTAGGAGTTTTATATTTTTGCATTTTACATTTAGGTCTGTGATCCATTTTGAGTTGATTTTTGTGAAGGGTATAAGGGCTATACAAGATTCCCTTTTTCACATGTCAGTGTCTAATTGTTCCAGCACTATTTGTTGAAAAGTCTATCTTTGCTCTATGTCTTTTCCTTTCTAAAATGTACATCTTTAGTAGTTTCGTTGAAAGTTCTCTTGAGAATTATTTCAAAAGCGATCAAAATCCTTCTTTCTCTTAGACTAAATACAATTTCCCAACCACCTCGACATTTTAAAACTTTAATCCCTGTATAAATTCTTTAATGCAACAAGAGCTTCTTGCCGTTAAAATTGTCATTTTCTTGTTGCCCTTTAACTCAAATCTTAGTTTTTTAGGAACAAAATAACTCTGCTCAAAATATTTTCCCTTTAAAAATCGAGATTTTGGGGGTGCCTGGGTGGCTCAGTTGGTTGAGTGTCCAACTTCGTCTCAGGTCATGATCTCATGGTTCGTGACTTGTGCTGACAGCTTGAAGCCTGGAGACTGCTTTGGATTCTGTGTCTCCCTCTCTCTCTCTCTGCCCCTACCCTGCTCACTCTCTCTCTCAAGAATAAATAAACATTTAAAAAATTTTTTAAAAATTGAGATTTTCTAGTGTCTTTTAGCATTCAGTGCTTCTAATGTCAATTTGATACCCAATCCATTCTCAATGTACATCATCTCACTCACTCTGGAAACTTTCTCTTGATCCCTGGTACTCTAAAATTTCATCAAGATAGAAACTGTTTCAATCTGTTTAGTGTTCTGTGGGTTCTTTCAGTCTGAACACATGTACTTTTATTCAGCTTTGGGAACTTTTCTTACAGTATTTATTTGATGTTTTGTCTCTGTCTTTTTATTATTTTTCCATTTTGGAGTTCCTCCTAAAGCACCCCCACTTTCTTAGTTATATTTAGTCTCCATGATGTGGGCTGTGGTTTCTTTTACCAATGAGATTACATCATCTTTGTTTTTTCAGGATTTCTTCAAAATTTCTGGAGTACAATAACATACTATTTCTACTTTCCCAGGGCTGATTGTGTGTGTGTGTGTGTTTCTTGTGATTTGAGGCTGGAGGTTAGAAATATGTGACTAATCTGTCATATCAATCTAGGCTCCCAAATGATTATTTCTATAAGGCTGGAATTTGTCTGCTCACAAGTGGAAGTTCCCTGTTTGAGATTTCACAATGCCTTCCTCAGACAAAATTTTGGAAGAAGTATAATTTTTATGGATACTGAATACAGAAGTTATTCCTTTATTGCTGTGGTTTCATGTAAGTCAGCCATGTCCATTCTAGTCTGCCACACTCCTTCCCAGGTTCTACTTTCTGTTAATGGTTGTGAGTGCTTTCCACATTCTCTTATTTTATGTGGAACATAAATGCAGTCACCACGAGGAGGCTAGGTTCACCTTTTCATCCTGTAATTCTTGAAGATCTTGAAAAGAAACGGTCTTTAATGTGGTTCAGGGATGGAGGCTTTTTAAAACATGCTGCTTAGAGAATTAACCTTATGTCAGTGACACCTTTCTAAGTTCTAAACATTTTAAGGGGAAGAGAGATCATTAAGGAAAGAAAGAGGTCATGCTTTCTACTCCATAGTCCTGGGAACCAGTCAAAGGAATAATAATGTTCCAGCCAGAGTAATCAGAGCAGATATGGCTAATAGGTTTCAACTTGAATTGAAATAAATGATTGATAGGGGCTGCCTGGAGCACAGCTGTGTTGGAAAAGATTGTGAGGCCACATCTGGGTTCACAGGACAAAGTGTGATTAATGATGTCTGCCATGGTTATGAGAGGAGGTGGTGGTGGTAGCCATGCCATGTATATTTAATCCCTGAATAAGAGTCTTCTGATGAATAGAACTATTCATCCATGAGGGTGCCAGATTGCAGTTAGAAGATTATGGGCATGTTCTGACAGCATGGAGGTAAGATGCTAATGCTATTTGGACTGATTTTATTCAGCTTGTAGTCAGAATGATTTCCTGAGTTAGCAGTGCCAGTAAGTTGGAAAATAAACTGTGTCATATTTGTACATCTTCTGCTTAGTTCAAACTTAAGCACAGGACCATGATGCATCCCAGTACAGACAGAGATGTGATGTTACACAGAAAATTGGGATAGTAAGCTACTTGGATTATCATTCTAATAAAATCTTCCTGTGTCCTAAAAGGCAGGGGTGGATCCTTTTTCCTTTTTCTTTTTTGATGTTTATTTTTCAGAGACAGAGACAGCATGAGTGGGGGAAGGGCAGAGAGAGAGAGAGAGAGAGAGAGAGAGAGAGAGACAGAATCTGAAGCAGGCTCCAAGCTCTGAGCTGTCAGCAGAGAGCCCAACGCAGGGCTTGAACTCAAGAACGTCAGATCATGACCTGAGCTTAAGTCGGACGCTTAACCGATGGAGCCACCCAGGCGTCCCTGGATCCTTTTTCCATTTGCTTTATTTTATACTTCATTAAGGGGCGCCTGGGTGGCTCTGTCGGTTGAGTGTCTGACTTCGGTTCAGGTCACAGTCTCACAGTTTGTGGGTTTGAGCCCCGCATCAGGCTCTGTGCTGACCGCTTTGTCTCCTTCTCTCTCTGCCCCTCCCCCGCTTACGCTTTGTCTCACTCTGTTTCTTAAAAATAAATAAATGTAAAAAAAATTTATTTTATACTTCATTCAGTCATTATAGAAAGATATAAAGAAGAGAGTGGTATTTACCCATGATATTGTCAGAGATAATATTGCTACTATTTGGGTGTAGAACCTTCTAGACTCTCTTCAACGTATATGATTGAAATTAAAGGGGTCATAGTGTGCATCCTGTTTTCAGCCTAAATTTCAGCCTCTTTCTAAGTTAATATTATACCTGCATAATAGTATGTAATAGATCATTAATACTTTGTTCGATCTATGTATCATATTTATTTAATCAAGCTTCATAGGTTGTTTCTCATACTTTGATATTGCAGATAACATTTTAGTGAATATCCTTGTACATAAATATTTGTGCACTACTTATTCCTTTAGGATAATTTTCTAGAAGAGTATTTCCCGGGCCAAATTAGTAAATTTTTGTTTTCATTTTAAGAGTTTTGTTACTGTCCTCCAAAAAGGCTAACAATATACTTAATAAATCTTGAAGAGAATGACATAGAAAGCACAATAAAGTTGTTAAGATCACTCCCCCGAATGAAGAGCCTGAACTATTCCCCACCCACACAGCCTCTTTCCTACTTCATGGATGTTTACATCTCTTGATCATAGAGACCGTTTATAGTTGGAACTACAGCAGCCGGTTCAGAAGCAGGGAGAAGCGTTCGGGGCCTGTGGAGTGGAGCCAGATATGGTCATAGGGAGGGCTTCCTTCCATCCACCAAACAGCTGCACGGTTCCAGCTGTCCCAGGACTGCTGAGCACCCGTGAAGGACTGAGCATTCTTTCCTGTACTTCCTAGAACATGCCAGGCTCATGCTGACACATTGTGAAGGTCCCCAGTTACATCCTATTGATTAATCTCTGAGGTTACCTGCAGGCATGCAGAGTTTGGAAGGCTGGCAATTGGAGGGCTGGTGGAGTCTGGAGGAAGACTAGGCTGCTGTTCCTTAAGCGGGGAGGCGGAAAGCTGTCCCTCAGCTGGAGTGAATATTATAGGAAAGTTGAAGTTCATGACTTCCTTCTGAAAAGGCTTGAATTGTTAATGGGTCAGGATGGCGTTTTTTTTTTTACCTAATACGTTTTCTTTCTTCATCCCGAAACACAGCTCTTTATCCCATTCCATCATCTTCTTTTTTCTTGAATTTCTTTTTGACCTTTAAGAATCCCCTTTGTCATTTGTGGCACTTGAATGAGTATTTGGTATTGTGAGGAAACACTGGAATAAATAAATCACAGTTAATGACATCAGAAATCATAGTTCAGATTATCTATAACAAGTAGGAAATTAAACTTCAAATAACCTATACCTACATGGTTTAGGGGAGAAGTTGTTTTTGTTTCATTTTCAAATAATAGCACTACTATTTAGTTATTCCAGCTTCAAAGGTTTCATTCTCCCCATAAATTGTCGTATTGGTGCCTTTTTGAAACTAGAAACCAGAGCAGCTGCACAACTCCTTGTGCATATTGGAAAGCATAGTGAGCTAGAAGGCACAATGGGCAGCTGCTGGCTCACAGGATGTGCAGATGTGTTTCTAAACACACCCAGTCTTAGTAGGTGGCATGAACAGCCAATATCAGTGATAACAGAGCTTAGTTTCAGACCTAGAAAATTCTAGTGGGCAAACACACACACACACACACACACACACACACACACACACACACCTCCCAGGAGACTAAAAAATGTCCATTTACTCACATTCCATTTGTTTTTTAAAAGCATGCTAATTGTAGAAATTTGTTCTTTCTTTCAAAAATAAAAAGTAAAGAATTTAAGAGTAGGAAAAAACCAAAACAATTGGGGAATCAGAAATATATTGAAATTTATTTCTGGAAATGTTTTGCTCTTCATTTTACTTTGAGAATTGTAAAGATGTTCCTCCATTTACAAAAGTAGTGCCTATGTGTTCATTGCAGAACATTTGGAAAATATGGAAGTTTTTTTAAAAATTTTTTTTTATGTTTTACTTTATTTTTGAGAGAGGGGGAGGAGGGGCAGAGAGAGAGAGGGAGACACAGAATGCGAAGCAGGCTCCAGGCTCTGAGCTGTCAGCACGGAGCCAGACAAGGGGCTCAAACCCACGAACCCTGAGATCATGACCTGAGTCGAAGTCAGACACTCAACAGACTGAGCCACCCAGGCGCCCCTGGAAAATATGGAAGTTTAAAATTACTTACATTCCACCCACCCAGACACCACTCACATATAGGCAGTTTTGTTTCCTCTTCTTTGTATCTAAATATGTAAATAAAATTTCTCCTCCATTATCTTCTTTTAAGTTTGATCAGATTTTTTTAATGTACTTTTGATTCCTATTTTCTTCACCCCAAATTTTATCATGAGCAGTTCCTTGACGTTTTTGGTATTTAGTTAGCAATTATTTATTGAGTGCTTACCATGAGTCAGGTATTTTTCCAGGCACTGGAGACATAGCAAAGAAGAAAAGAAACATGGCACTTGTTGTCTTGGACTTTGTAGTCAAATGGGAAGACATGTGGGTAAAAAGCAACTATTATGGAATAAGGTAAGTATCACAATGTGGAATAGAAAATATAGGCTGGTAGCACCTAACTGGAAAGACTTTCTTGAAGAACAGAGCAGACACCTAAAGGTGGAGTAGAGTTTGCCAGCAAATATGATTGCTTTTATGGCTACATAATATTCCGTAGTATGAACATGCCACTGTTTAACTAGTCTCTTATTGGACAACTAGATTGCATCTGATTCCTTGCCATTATGAATAATAATGAGAAAGTTGCATTTAAGTCTTTGTCAACATTACTGGTATTTCCTAGTATCAGATTTCTAGGAATTTCATTACTAGGTGGAAGAAAGCAAACCTTATGCAATTTCTTTTTTTTTAATTAAAAAAAAATTTTTTTTTCAACGTTTATTTATTTTTGGGACAGAGAGAGACAGAGCATGAACAGGGGAGGGGCAGAGAGAGAGGGAGACACAGAATCGGAAACAGGCTCCAGGCTCCGAGCCATCAGCCCAGAGCCCGACGCGGGGCTCGAACTCACGGACCGCGAGATCATGACCTGGCTGAAGTTGGACGCTTAACCGACTGTGCCACCCAGGCGCCCCTGCAATTTCTGATACATACTGCTAAATTGCTTTTCAGAAAGACTTCTCTACACTCACACCTAGGACATGACATTACCCGTGGGACTACTCTCTCGCTGCGGTTGAATATTAACATTAGTTTAAAATACCAAATTGATAGTCGAAAAATATGTTTTACCGTGCTTTATTTTTTTTAATTACCAGAAAGTTGAAACATTCTTTTCTATATGCATTAGCCTTTTGGGTTCTCTTTTAGTATCTCTTTATGCCTTATACTCAAGTTTTCTATGGGAGGTTCATTTTTGTGTATGTTTTGATCTTTGGGAACTATTTTTATATTATGAAGTATTTGGTGTGTGTGTGTGGGGGGGTGATTTTAGGAATGTTTGCTTTCCAGATGTATCATATTATTCAGATCATTTGTTTCCTGTCACCAAGAATGGAAGTTTATTTAGTGAGCATATACACAGAACAAGGTTAGTAGAAAACTATGCACTTGAGCTATCATCTTGCTTTAGATTCTCCTGTTCCAAGTGAATGACCATGGGAAGCTATCTAAATAAAATGTCAAAATTCCCATACTGGGCAAATATGAAGACAGAAAGGGATTTAAGATAAAAGTGACTCTTTATTTACTGACCTATCTAGGTCCACTGCCTATCTTTACACACATACAGGGAAAGAAAATGCGTACCTTAAAGTATCTCCTATTTCTGAATAGAGGATGGGTCATGAGTTGTAAGCCCCAGGGCCAGGTCTCTGGGTTTGTCTCGACCACCAAGACAGAGGTTGGTAAGTTGCCCCACCTGGAAGTAGCAGCTGTGGGGCTCAAGAAAAAATTGGACATTTAAAGTAGGTCATTAAAATGTTACACATCATGAAGCTTCAGCCTGAGGCTGAGGACTCAGGGTGGGGACCAAGAGAGTAATACTGGGAATTCTTTATCTACCACAGTGCCCAGGACAGATTCTGCTTTACAGCCTGGATCAGAAAGTCTAATACAATGGTGGTTTAGAAAAGAACTTAGAAATCAGCAAGAGTGCTATATAAATTTTCAATCTGTGACTTAATCCTAACCTAAGAATAACTATAACCCAGATAATTTCTTTCTGCTTCACTTGTTGGCCCTATACTCGAAATTTTGAAATTCCTTCTTACCAAGCTACACATAGATTTGAATCCTTTTTCAATAAACATGGACTATGATATATAGAGTTTGGTAATGTGCCATTTAACTTGAAATCATTTTAAAAACATTTTCCAATTCATTAACTATTCTCCAAACAATGTGACTGTATAGTTTTCCACTAAATAGACCTATCACATTAAGTCGACCATTTTTATTTTATTTATTTCTTTTGTTTCAGGTTTTTATTTAATTTCTAGTTAACATATAGAAAATTGACCGCTTTTTAAACTTTAATTTTTTTGCATTCTTTTTTTTTCTTAATGTTTGTTTATTTTTGAGAGAGTGCAAGCAGTGGTGAGGCAGAGAGAGGAAGACAGAGGATCCAAAGGGGGCTCTGTGCTGATGACAGTGAGCCCTATGTGGGGCTTGAACTCACGAACTGAGAGATCATGTCCTGAGCAGGAGTCGAATGCTCAACCAACAGCCATCCAGGTACCCTATCCCATTTTTTAAATTATAATAAATTCTATACTGAACATCTGTGTGAGTACTTGTTTTAAATGCATTTGTGATTATTTTGTTAGGATAAAAATTAAAATTGGGTTAACCTGGAGAATTTTATCCCAGACATTTATATTTTTAAAAAATTGGTGTTATACTGTACATATTTATTGTCACTCAGATGTTTCACTTGGCAAATTGGGAGCATTATTCCATGACATCAAATATTCATTAAAAACCAAAATATTGGCATTCCATGACATCAAATATTCATTAAAAACATTCCATGACATCAAATAAACATTAAAAACATTCATTAAAAACCAAAACCTTGGTGGCTCAGTGAGTTGAGTGTCTGACTCTTGGTCTCAGTTCAGGTCATGATCTCATAGTTCGTGGGTTTGAGCCCCACATTTGGCTCTGCACTGATAGTGCTGAGCCTGCTTGGAATTCTGTCTCTCCCTCTCTCTCTCTCTCCCTCCCCCCTCGCTCAAAATAAATTGATAAACTTAAAAAATTTTTTTTTCTTTAGTGGCCGTATGATAGTTCGTTTTGTGAATATGCTATCATTTATCATTTTTTAGCCATTCCCTATTATTAAGGAATCCCATTATTTCTACTTTTTTTGGTGTTCTAACATCTTTATATATACATTTTATCTAATTAAGAAAACCGAATAGAATAATGAACTTTGTCATCCTATTATCCAGCTTCAAAGATTATCAGCACATGGCCAATCCTGTTTCACCAGTAACCTTCAAATCCCTATTTCCCCGTGGCATATTTTAAAGCAAATGTCCCAGAACATTTTTGTTTCAGAAGCCATAATAAGAAGGGGATCATTTGTGGCAGGTAACAACTTTACAGGGGGTTTTGTTGTTGGACATTTCTCAGTTTTTTAACTCAGTAACTTGTTAGAAAAAACATAAGGAGATTGACAAGAAGTAGAAAACAACATGGTTGAAAAACATGGTTCTCAACTAAACACACTGTTCTTAATTTTAGTTTAGTAAATTTGAGGTTATGCCTGAGGGCACAGGAGTCATCACTTGGATTCTCTGGCCACAGGCTGTCTGAAGTAGAGGAAGTAAGCGCTTCTCTTCCTAGATAAACAAGTGCCACCTCTGACTTTTCATTAATGGGAAAAAGAGGAAATGCTGAAAATAGCTGGAAGATGTTTTTACTTTACAACGTGTAGAAAATTTTCTGTAAATTCATCGTATGCTTTTAGCACTGAAACTAGCAAGAGAAGAGAGTGAAGGGGTGGTTCCTATGAGGAGAAAAATTGTTCACAGTAATCCTCTAGAAAGTCAGTAAGAGGCTTTTTAGAATGTGGTGTACCGCATACCCACCCACTTTGAGCCATGCGGGGGAGACCAAAGCTATAAACACATCCCTAAAATGTTTTAGTACGTCATAGGTCAGATATCAGTAACAGCTCCCCTTCTTGGAATTCAGCAGAATTATCTCTGCACAGAAAATCGTCCCCTCCTTCCTTATCCACATACTTGGACTTCCTCTAAGAACCTCCTTCCTCACCTTTTGTTACTCAGCAAATATGTGTTGATTACTCACAAGAGACCCAGCAAAAGATGAACTGCTTGCTTTTAAGTCATTTATTTTTTACTGTAAATATTATAACCAAATTACTTTTAGAAGCATAGGACCCATATTTCTCTGGTTCTGTTTTTTCAATCATCCGTATGCTTCCTTCTTCCCTCATTGACTCTAAGTGCTTCAATTTCTCTTGGAAGCAATCAGATTCAGTCTTCCTGTCTTCTCTTTTTCTTTTTGTTTTCTTGTTTCTGTCTCCCACCATTCATTCATTTTCTCAACTTTGCTGTATTGTTAGGCCACCATCTAAGATGTGATTGGATCTTACCTTCTAATGAAACTCTTTAACTTCTCTTTCTTATAAAAGTAAAAACAAAAAGCACTGTCAAAAGCGTCTTTCACCCTTGAAATTATTGCTTTGGTCTTCTGCTGGTCGAAAGTTAGCCTAACTAAGGTGACATTATTTTATCTCTTTTTTAATAATCATAGGCTCTAACTAGAAAAGGAAATTTTGATGAGCTTTGCTTTGTAAACCTAGCCCCTTTTCAAAGGAGCTTTACATATGAAACCATGGTTCAGTATTGATTGCTAGATAGAAGCCAGATTTCCTCATAAGAGAGGGGGTTGGAGAGGTGGTAAGATGGAGAAATTTCTCCTAGATTGGGGAAGATTGTTCCCCAATGTAATTGCAGAGGTAGTACATGTCTATATATACATACATATATTTTTTTCCTCACTCTCTCTCTCTCTCAATTTCCACTAAGATTTCTGAAAAAAGAACAGAACAGAAAAAGAACAAGGATATGCTTTAAAAAGAAGAGAGTTAGAACTTGTGGAAAATTGCTTTAGCAGTAGCCTGGAAAAATAGGCAGTTACAGGAATATTCCTTAATCAGAAATAGCCAAAGGTGTGCCAATTGGGGAAAGTGGTCCAGAAGTTTGAAGTTTGATTCTTGGGAACATAAAGAGTTAGTTAATTGTGTTTGAACTCAGGACAAACCCAGGATTAAATTAAGCACTGATTGATTAACAACAAAGATTATGAGAAGGGAGGACATAACTGTATCTAGAGTCTTATATTTCTTTAAATGGCTTCCTACTTATATGTCTTATTTAAATAGCAGTTAGTTATATTAGTAAATATGTGTGCTTGTATGGTTGAATAGTTTTACTTTCATATAAAGAAGTATAATTACTGGGAAAAATTAGTATTAATTTTTATTTCTCATTTCATAACGCCTATGGGACATTATTTTGGGGGAGCGGCAAAGTCATAACCACCAATAGTTTTCTGACACCTGATCCTGTTTATAGTTTAAATGTTTATATTTTAAGTGCTATTAATGGAATAAAAAGTCCTTTAAAGATTGGCCTTGGAAACCCAAAGTTACAAATGATAGCAAATGTTAGGCCGACAAAGTTGCCTTTTTCATAACAAAAATCATCAGCAATATTTTAAATTATATGATTTGATCCCATACTACACATAGCCAACATAATTGGGTAATACTTTTGAAATATTATCTGATGCATTTTTTTGGTTCTTGGACAATCTTAGTCCTGTTTTCTTCCCATTGTATCAGTGGCATTTCTTGGTAGGAAGTATTAAATGCAGTATAGAATAAAGTAATTTTCACTTTCAAGAAACTTATTAAAGTCCAGAGCAAAGAGAGTGGTCTGAAAGCCAAAACATTTTTGATTTTCAAGAGCTCTTAAAGCTCTTATGATAGAATAGGTTTGGAAGAGTCTGAAAATTTGGCTTTGTGTATGACGTTCTATGCCCTAAATTGATATTGTTGACATAATAAGAAATACATAACAGTGTGTGTTCTTTTTGGTATAAATTTAGAGAATTTGTACCATAAACTCTAAAATAGCTCCATGTCTACTATGGCCCCGTGGTGGTAGACCAGGAATGACCGAAGGAAATGCCCAGGGTTCTCAGGATTCTGCCTTCCATAGTGGAGGATAAGTAAGCAGCTAGGTGGAGAGTAAAGGAGTGATTAGCAGATCGAGAAGGATCAGAGATATTCAGGTTATGTCGGTCAACAACTAGAGACTGTGAAGGGCTTTGGATGTTAGCAATGGATATAATGAAGGCAGAGTTTCACGTTCAAGATCGGGAAGGATGAGCTACACTTGAGCAGAATCCACTGTGAGCACTGGACACTAGAGGAAGCAGTCTCCCTGCCAGGATCACATATTAGCACCCCTGGAACCTGGACCATTTCTAAGGGAAGTCAAAGAGGAATGAGTAGAATTCTGGATTTTAGCATATACCAAAAAAAAAAAAGTTTTAAAATAGAAAAAACTACATTTACATGAATGACGGCAGATTAAATCTGCCATAAGCAGAAATGGGGACCCATCGTTCATTTCATTTAACAAAAAAATAGTTTTCGCTTTACACATATGAATCTTATAACTATGTGAAATTCAAATTTGCAACACAAATAATCTCTGTCCACAAAGAGCTTACAACTTTAGAGAGAACTTTACACCTAAAAGTGTTCTCCAATAACAACCCAAGACCAGAGTGAAAGGGGCATCAGAGACATTCCAATTATCTACACGAATGTTATGTTTTTTTCTTATTTGGGCCCTGAAGTGTTTGGCACACCTGACTCCTCCCTGTTTCTTGAAACAGCCACTGGCATTGATCTGGGGATCCAGAGATTTTGCTTTCCTTGCTTTTTCTCTGATCTTTCTTTTCTTTTGAAGGACACTCTTTCTTTGTGTTCCTGCCTGGGTTCTCTGCCTTTTCCACCCCTGTCCCTGGGGAATCTCATCCATGCTTTGGTTTTTCACTACTGTTGATGTGTTCTTGACCCTCAAAGCTCAATCCCCAACCCACTTCTCTCTCTGTTCAGAATCCCAGACATACATACTCAGTTGTCTCCAGAATAATTTTGCCTCAGTATGCCACAGCCTATGAAAATGATTATTTCCAAACTCATCTCTCTATGACAGACTGCCTGGCACAAAATAGGTGTTCACATATTTACTGCGGACATCATGTATTATAATTGCCTGTTGTGTTGTCCTTCTCTACCAGATTCTAAATATCTTGAGAGCACAGATAATGCCTTTCTCAAAACCTGTTGCCTCCCCAGCATCCAGCACAGTGTCTATCACTTAGTAGATGCCTCAATGCTTCCTGAATGAATGAGGATAGAAAATAAATCCTTGGAATTTAAAGAGGGAGAAGTGATCCTAGGACAGAGGTCAGAGAGAATCTATGGGAGCATTCTAATTACTGTTGTTGTGTAACAAATGATCCCCAAACATAGTGGCTTAAAACAACCATTTATTTTGCTTCTGATTTGGGAATCAGGAATTGAGCAGGGCTTGGTGGGGCAGTTCTTTCCTAGGTTGATGACTAGGGCAATCATCTGCAGGTTCTGGAATGAATATCCAAGATGTCTCTCTTGACCGGTAATTATGCTAGGGCACAGGTGGGTTGTCAACCAGAGTGTCTAGACATGGCCTCTCCAGCATGGTAGTCTCAGGGTTTTGGGGCTTCTTACTTGGTGCCTGGCTGCCCCTAGAGCAACTATTCTAAGACAAGCAGGTAGAAAGTACAGGCCATTTATCACAGGGTCTTGGAAGGCATGGAGCGTTCCATTCCCTCTGTTATATTCTAATGGTTAAAAGCAAATCCCTAAAGGTCAACCTAGATTGGAGGATAGGGGACCTCTACCCCTCCTCTCAGTGAGAGAATTGTCAAGAACTAGAGGAAATGTTTTAAAGTTGCCATGAGGGAGATTGGATTTTAGTTAAGTTTGAACGTATATATAGAATTTGAATAGTTGTTGGATTTGTATGTGTAGAAAGGAGGCTAAATAAGATTCTATGTACATAGAAACCCAAGGGGACAAGAGTGTAGTAGAGGCTGAGTTATAAACAGTGAATAATCCATTTTGGCATGAGCATAAGGTTTGTGGAAGGAGGTTTGGAAGGTGAACCTGGAAGGAAACTCGGGCCTTGCATGCTAGGCTAAGAATTTTGGCCTTTATCTTATTGACATGCAAGAGAGTGTGGCATGATCAAAGTGCTATTTCTGGAATATTAATCTGGCATGGGGATATGCACTAAGTTTGAAGGGCTATACTATAAGCTAGGAAATCACCTAGAGGGCTATTGCAGTAATCTCAGAGGTCATGAGGACCTGAGTCAGGGAAGCAGAATTTAACCTGGGAAAGAAGAGATGAATGGGAGAGTTATGGGAAGGAAAAATCAACAAGACTTGATAACCAAATGGCTATGGAAGGGTCTTGACAGCTGGAGTGTTGTGTGATTCTTATAGGGGAAATATACTGTATCTCGGGTCTCCTGTGTTGGTGTTGATCTGAAGAATTCTTTAACACCTAGGAAGGTAACTCTTGCTCCTACATTGGGCACTTAATTGAATAAGTACAATTAAGGGATACCTGGGCAGCTCAGTCAGTTAAGAGTCTGACTCTTGATCTTAGCTCAGGTCTTGATCTCAGGGTTGTAAGTTTGGGTTCTGTGCTGGGCGTGAAACTTACTTTAAAAGTAAATACATACATACATACATACATAAAATTAATATTCACCCAAGCAATTTAATATGCAAGATTAAGTTTTGAAATTACAAGCTACAATATTTGGGAGAAAACATCAAGCTGAGGCTTTCAAAATTTCTCCCTTGTCTCTTTTCCCTCCCTGTCACCTGCTTAATAAATATCATACTGAATTCTTGTATTAGATACCACCATAACTGTGAATTCCTCATGTTTTTCTATATGAAGATCACTGAAAAATAAAACCGCACACACACACACACACACACACACACACCACAACACAACAGTAACAGAAAGCATAACAATCAACAATTGAACCTCATACCATCTGGCCTTTTACCCTATTTGAGAAGAGCTGTTGACTTCCCTTGTTGACAATCTATATTTCCATTAGTATGAATGAGCTGAGCTACTGAAATCACTCAATGTTTTTATTTATGGCCTATTCTACAGCTTTCAAATTAAGCTTATATTTGGTATTAGTAGATATTCATTACCTGTCTAAAGTGCCATTTAAAAAACTGATTGCTTGGGGATTAGATGGCAAAGAAGGGAACATGTCACACTCAGATGCTTCGCCCTATTCATAAAATGTTACAGTTAGATCTTCTCCTCTATTTTGTATACTGCTGCTTCTGCCAGTGGACCAGGCAAACTGTCTTTGGATCTTTCTGTTTTAAAACAGTTATCAAGGGGCACCTGGGGGGCTCAGTCAGTTAAGTGTCCAACTCGGCTCAGGTCATGATTTCGTGGTCGGTGAGTTCAAGCCCCGTGTTGGACTTTGTGCTGACAGCTCAGAGCCTAGAGCCTGCTTCAGATTCTGTCTCCTTCTCTCCCTGCCCCTCCCCAACTCGTTCTCTTCCTCTCTCTCTTAAAAAATGAATAAACATTAAAAAATTTTAAAACAGTTGTTATCTTGTTTCTTGAGTAAAGCTTTTGCTTTCTGTAAAATAACATGCATGCTGACAGAAAGACATAAATAATGAACCACTAAAGCAACATTCTAGCTAGCTAACACAATTTAAGAGACTTATTTATGCTGGATTTTTTTATTAAAAAAACAGGCAATAAATGGAAAGGGGGAAGAAGCAACCCACTAGACATGTAAAACTAAGAAATAAACAAGTTGTTCCCCACAAAGAACATCCTGTGTACGGATGCCTGTGAGGCTCAGAAATCACTCAGTACTGGAAGCTATAAACCAAGTCTTCTCTGAGGTGCTTTTCTTCTCCCCAAAGAAGTCATAACAGGTATATATACAGATCTATAATGCCTTTCTGTTGGGGAAATGAAAGTACTTCCAAAACAATCTCATAACGTTGTGATGGAGGAAATGATGGCAGGTTTTATATTACCCCCATCACACAGGTGATGGAGGCTCTGATAAATGGCATCAGTGACAAAGTTACAAATAGATGCTAGGTCTTCTGATGTACAGCCAGGACTTCAGAAGTTAAATGAAAAATGTGTTCCTATTTTGTTCAGCCCTTCCTCATCTTGGAGAGAGAAACTATCTCATTGGTTTTAAACCCTGCTCATTTCTACACAGATATGTATCCCCCCACCCCAAGAGATAGGCCTCCTGACTCAGATTAAAAAAATTTTTTTTTAACGTTTATTTATTTTTGAGACAGAGAGAGACAGAGCATGAACAGGGGAGGAGCAGAGAGAGAGGGAAACACAGAATCTGAAACAGGCTCCACGCTCTGAGCTGTCAGCACAGAGCCTGACGTGGGGCTCAAACTCACGGACCATGAGATCATGGCCTGAGCCGAAGTCGGACGCTTAACCGACCAAGCCACCCAGGCGCCCCTCCTGACTCAGATTTTAAACTTGAATCTTAGATTGCAAAATGATATCACAATCAATAAATGCTAAGATAAAAAAATTAACAAATACTTGGAGGGTTCCCTCCACTTGTGTAACAACAGCTTTATGATCATGAGCTCATCTACCAAATCTTTGGGTAGTACAGTTGTTCACTCCTGCTTGTAAGTCATATACCCCTTTGAAAATCTGGTAAAAGCTGTAAGTGACCTTCCCCAGAGAAATGCACATTCACAATTACAAGAACTCTCGAAGCCAGTACTACCTTTGAAAGGTCCATGGATGCCCTGGTTAGGAACCAAATATAGTAGAAAGAGCATAACTTGACCAAGACCTCGAATTAAATCCTAGCACCACCTTACTGTGTGACTTTGAGAAATACTATTTAATTTCTCGGTACTAATTTCTTTATCTGTAAAAACGGGAATTGTACCCTCAAATTGGGCTTATTGAAGAGATTTTAAAAATAATGCATATAAAGCATTTGGTACTGTGTCTGGCATATATCGTGTGCTCAGTGCGCAATTCTTTTCCTTTATGAGATAACTAGCAGGGAGATGACTGATGTTTGGAGCAGCCATCCTGAAACTGATAGTCACGCCCACTTCTACCTGATGGCTGCAAGCAGCACGCAGGGGACAGATTAGTACAATTAATCAAGAGCTTGAGAGTTTTAAAGTCTGAATCATTGTTGTTTACTCTGTTAGCCAAATCAGTTGATACTCTTCTCACATTATGATGGTTCCTCGGGGTGTGAATTTCATCTTCCCAAGAAAGAATGCACAACCCCCACCTTTCTGTTTCTTTTGCCCTCAGGGTACAGTCATGTGACTTAGGCTCTGCTAATCAAATGTGCGGACCGAGATGTAGATGCAGAAGTGATTTATGGGAGGAAGCAAGTTGGGGGCAGGGCATCCATTTTGCTGGTGCAGATGGTGGGAGAGGCAGTGTGGTTCTGAAATCATCAGGAGTGGCAATCCCCTTTCCAGCTGGTTCTGTGTTGAGGTTCTGTGGGCTGATCCTACACACTCCAGAGCCTGTTTCTTCAGTGCTTCCAAAGACTCTTTGAGCATTCTGTCTTTTGAATAAGTCACTTCCTACCTTAACCAGATAGAATGGATTCTCTGGATGGCTTCTAAGAACACTGGTTTTCATATACTGCCATGTCCCACCATTTCATTTTATCTTCCTCCCTGCCCGAAGAATTCTTTTGCACAAAGTTTGCAACATGGCTAAGTGCTATAAAAGATCCTAATATTCTTACATAGGAATGGGGTTGCCATATGAAAGGAGTTTTCTATAAACAAGGCCACAGACTCTTTCCCACCATGACTAGTGCCCTGAGTCGTATTCTTGGGTTCTTGTAGCTTACATTCACCTTTCCTGCCTTGCCAACAGGCTGGACCAGTGAGAAATCTTAGGCGCTTCTCAAATGTTCCATCACCTGATTCACATCACATGCAGGTCGTTCTTATTAGTTTGGCTGTTTTAGGAAGGCAGATAGTTGGGAAGAAACTTCAGTGAGCATGACCGTGATAGCGGTTTGAGCTGACAATTTTTAAGCAATTATTATTTTATTAAAATGAGGGACTCTTTAGGAATGAAGCCACCTTATTACATAAATAGATTTTTTCCCCTCCTCCTAAAATGTTTTGGCTTCTAGTCTTAGACTGAGCAAACTGTAAACACAGAATTTGAGCACAAGTACTTTAAAGTCATGTGATAGCAATAGTCCCATGCACTTACTCATTAAGTATTTATCATGAACCCTTCTATGGCAGACATGGTGCAAGCTGTTGGCACAAGTAAGGTGCTAGATAAATAACATTCTTTAACCCTCAAGACCCTCATAACCTAGTAGGAAGACAGACAATTCTGACATAGTATGATGTTAGGATCTATTTCTGCCATAACTGGAAATATTTTTTTTTCTGCCAGGTCACTCTTTTTCTCAAGTATTAACCTCCATTAAGAGAGACCCCTACATATACCTGCAACATTAATGGTTTCCTAAAATCTAATGGAAGGGGTACCCTTATTGAGGTCAGGAATACGTGTTGAAGTTGAGTATTACTCATTGCTTTCAATGGCATACAGATGCCTTCTTCCCACCTGGACTGGGTGACTAGAGCATTCAGATCAGCACACCTGTATTTTTTAGAGTTCCCTGGTAGCAAGGAGTAGCTAATTTTAGCTAATTCATTAAGAAGAAAGTTTTTTTTTAAGTTTTTTAATTTGAGAGACAGAGAGAGACAGAGAGAGAGAACAAGCAGGGGGAAGGGCAGAGAGTGAGGAGAGAGAACATCCCAAGTAGTCTCTGCCCTCTCAACACAGAGCCCAATGTGGGGCTTGAACTCATGAACTGTGAGATCACGACCTGAGCCAAAATCAAGACTCCAACGCTTAACTGACTGAGCTGCCCAGGTGTCCCTCAGAAAGAAAGAAGTTTTATGGGTAGTTCAGAGAATCAAAGGAAAGGCCAGAGAATAAAACTTGACAAAGTACTGGAACCCCAGCAGCTCTGGACCTAGTTAATGGGAGATAATTGAGAGCTTTGTCCAGACACCAATGTCCTTAAGTTATTCTTCTCAAGATTCAAAGTTCAAGGATATCCAACTCCAGGATTAAGGCCATCAAGGCTGCTCAAAAGGACATAGGTGATTCTTAAAAATAAATTGGGATGCTCTTACCAAAAGGAGGCAGGAGGGGTATAGGGCAGCCAGATACCAAATATGTCTACCATTATGTTTATGTTCCAAGTATATGGTTCCCATGGCACCATCCATGGATGTTTTCCTGGGCATAGCATTGATGTTGTTACTTACAGTTATTGCCCTTTACCTCAACTACCCCACACTAGTCCATTTGTTGAGGTCAAGATAGGAAAAAAAACATTTCCCTTGAGTAGGGAGAAAGGGGTTCGGTGATTGAGGGCTGGAATTGTTCTCTATTTTGGCTGCGATTAGATTCTCCTAGGGACTCTTGCTTTTTAACACTTTATTTTGTTTAATCTAATTTTAGATTTAAAGAAAAGTTGTAAAAATAGTACAAAGACTTCCCTAATGTCTCTTACCCTGCCTACCCTAAAGATAACAGCTTATATAACCATAGTAGAATTATCAAGAAGAGGCATTAACATTGGTGCAATATTATTAACTAAACTACAGACATGATTCACATTTTGCCACTTTTTCCACGAATGTTCTTTTTTTTGTTCCAGGATTTTTTCCAGGATCCCACACTGTATTCAGTTGTTACTTCGTTTCTGTAACAGTTGCTCACACTTTATGTTTCATTACCTTATTTCTGTTGAAGAGTACTGATCAGTAATTCTATACAGTGTACAGAATTGGGGCTTGCCATATTTTCTTATGATTTGCATTTTGCATTTTTGTTAAGAGTACCGCAAAAATGATGTGTATTATAGCAAGGGGTTCAGAATGTTGATATGTCTTACTATAAATGATATTTAATGAGTAGGTTGAGGGGTGCCTGCGTGGCTCAGTCGGTTAAGCGCCCGACTTCGGCTCAGGTCATGATCTCAAGGTCCGTGAGTTCGAGCCCCGTGTCGGGCTCTGTGCCCACAGCTCAGAGCCTGGAGCCTGTTTCAGATTCTGTGTCTCCCTCTCTCTCTGACCCTCTCCCAGTCATGCTCTGTCTCTCTTTGTCTCAAAAATAAATAAACGTTAAAAAAAATGAGTAGGTTGATGTCTGAGGGGTTTCTCCACAGCACAGTTACTATCTTTAACTTTGTATTGGTAAGTATTCCGGGGTGGGGGCAGTAGTTGGAGTCTATGCAAATCCTTTTTCTCCTCAAACTTCAGCTTGCTCATTTGAGCACACACATTTGAGTCTTACCTGCAACAGTTATTCCTTTGGTGTTTGTGTATTGGTGATCCTCTATTTCCCTCTTTGACAGTTGTTAATTGGTGCTCTATTGTGAGGTAGTACTTTTCTCTGTTCCTTCATTTAATTTTTTTATTTCATTATTTGTATGAGTTTGGACCCATGGATATTTATTTTATTCTATGGTTTATGATCCAAAACGATCATGATTTATTTTGTTGCTCAGCTTGGTCTAGGTTTTGGCTACCAGGAGCACCTGTGTTCTTCTGACAAGGTCCTATGTTTTTTTTCATTTTTTTTTTTTTTGAGCATTTTTTAAATTTGTGGGACCATGAGTTGGTTCATCTTGTATTTCCCTGTCTTGCACTTCCCACCTCAGGAACTTGTTAAATCTTAGTGTCCAAGCCCCAACCCAAACTACTTCAATCAGAAAATCTTGGGGGCACTCTGGGTGGCTCAGTCGGTTAAGCGGCCGACTTCGGCTCAGGTCATGATCTCGCGGTCCGTGAGTTCGAGCCCCGCGTGGGGCTCTGTGCTGACAGCTCAGAACCTGGAGCCTGTTTCAGATTCTGTGTCTGCCTCTCTCACCCTTCCCCATTCATGCTCTGTCTCTCTCTGTCTCAAAAATAAATAAATGTTAAAAAACAATTTTAAAAAAACATTAAAAAAAAAGAAAATCTTGGGGATGGGACACAGTATACTTTAAAGTTCTATAGGTCATTCCAATACACAGCCAGGTTTGAGAACCAAACGGGAACAGTGTTTTTGTAGCTTTAATGTGGCTACAAATTCCCCATGAATCTGTTAAGATTCTGATACAGTAGGCCTGGGGTGGGGCCTCAGATTCTGCATCTGTAATAACCTCCTAGGTCGTCTTATTGGCAAACCACACTTTGAGGGGAGAAGGACTAGAACATACTATTTCCTCAAGTACAACAAGCCTTCAAAGTTAACCCTAAGGTTGCAAACTGGCTCATGGCTGTGGAAGGAGTTGCTACTTCCTAGGTTAATATTCAGCATCATTTTTATTTTCTAATTAGTTGGGGTTGGTGGTGGAAGGAACTACGTGCCATGAAATGTAGACAGAGTCAAGGAAATTGCTGTAAGAATTGAAAATGGAAAACAGAACCATTTGACTCTGACAGCAAACCACTATAATGAATAAAAATGAGTAAATGTGTTTGTGTGTTTTCTGTTTCCTAAACAGGCAAAGAGTACTGAATAAATCTTTTTGAAAAATGAAGAGTGATAATAAAAGAACATTTCATGCTGAAAGCATAACAAAAAAATCCCAGATGTGAGTATCCATCTTGTCCATCTTGGAAAGACAGATGCAAAAGATTGGAGTCTTCTGTGGGAAATAGGTCACCATTTTGAATTCTGTTTAAACAGAATCCTCAAGGGAACATCATCCTCCGTTCTTTTTGTATATTAGCTCAGGTTTTCCAGCTGTTTCTGGAACATGCATATTCCTGCCCAGCTGCTGAACTGTCTTGGTCTCTCCCAAGGTAGTTGTATTCTAAGAGAAGGGGAACAAAGTGGTCCAAAGAGACGCACACTGCCATCAGTCAGGCTTGTTCTAGTCACCTTCTACAGAACCATGCATGTTTGCAGCATAAAATGGCCCTTTGATCTCCAAGTTAGGAACATCTTCAGTAATCCTTAAGTTTTAGTGTAGTTGATACTTTCTTGGAATGGAGCTGAAAAAATGCTGATTCCCCAGATCTTGGGTGGGGCCAGGGAACCAGCATCCTTTGTTCCCTTGCTTTCCTCCTGGTGATGTGGTGCAAATGTTCTACATACAATGCAGTGAGAAACCTTGGTCTAAGAGATCAGATCAGCAGCATCCTCCCCTTGTGGTCCATTGTAGGCTTATTTTAACTTGCTAACATAGCTTAGTTTCCCATTCTTCTCAACCTCTAGGTCAGAAACTCCAACAGCTGCAATTCGAGTCATTACTCTTCTGCACTTACACTTTACAGCCGTCATTTAAACATTTTCCTACTTACCTTCTGGAACCTTGTACTGTAGCCCTTCCTTTCCTAGAGCCTCAGACACAAATAACAGCCTTAGAAACTGTGGAGCTTTTCCTCCCAGCTGAGTGGTCAGAAACGGCCATGGTCTGTATTATGCTACACCTTCTGGTATAAATTAGAACCCCCCAGCCTAGGCCACTTCAGTACCACCTTTTCACTGGTGTTTATTTTGTCTTGAAATTGCATTTCTTTGGTCAAGGATCAGGCACATCCATCATTAATAGTGATAATTTAAAAACCTACCAAAAGTATAATACCATCATCTTCAAAATCCAAAGATAGTATGATATTTAGGAATTTTTAGTGTCGTGAGCAGGAGCATATTTACTTGTCATTTTGCAAAAAATGTTTATTTGAAGTTGGTGATGCTCTAATTTCACGTAGGTAAGACAAAGGAGAGTTGATTTCAATTTTATTAAATCCTAACCCTAATCCTTAGGAGGAAGGTCAAAATAATGGGACTGGACTATGGGTGTGATGACTTTTCCTCCAACATTCTCCATCTCAGAGAGACAGAGCTTGGTATTCACATAGCCTCACCCACAGAGCAGACTGGCAGAGACAACAGAGACTCCCAGAGGCAACGCCTCCTGTTACCTCAGAAAACTGAGGCAAGTTTTAATCACTGAACACAATGGACACTTATTCAAGTGCCTGTCCTTGAACCAAGCACTTGGGATCATGTCCAGCACAATGTATGGACACTGATGACCTTGTCCTTTCTAATCTGTAGGCTGGTCTGGTTCTGTCCTAGGAAGCTACGCTATTGGCTCCCTAAGAGTTATGACTAAGTCATTTTTATTTTTCTGGCTCTTGCCTACAGTGACAGGACAGAAAAAAAAACCCATACTTTTATACCTAACATTAGGAGCACTTATTAAATGTGCTTCTGGTGGGGTACTTTCTTTGCCACTGAGGATGATGATTATAATTTATCAGATAAGAAAAGTGAACCACAGGATTCTGGAAAATCAAAACTGATTTTGTTCCAGTGGTTTGGCCATACCTCAGCATTTGTCTCTAGGTCTAATTGTGATATTTCAGGGGAATTAGCCTGACTTTCTGATCACCTTCCATTTTTAGAATCATCCTTTGAGTTTGCCCATTTCTTGTCTGGAAACTCTCAGCCTGAACCACAGTCATAGTTTCCTTGTGGGGCAGCTGTGGAGATGACTAGGTACACTGATTTCGACTGCATGTGACAGAATGGAGTGTGAAATATATTAGCTGGTCACAAGTAGCATTTTTATTTTCAATAATATAACAAAATTCCAGACTTCATTGCTTATAGGAACTTAGTGTAGATATTATTTTGTGGAATTTTATGTGTATTTGTATTGATATGTGTCACAAGTTACAAAACAGGTTATGCAGGGTTAAGGTTTAAAAAGTTAAATACTGATCTGCCACTTGATTTTGATCTATAGAAGCTAAAAGCACAAACGGTGGGGTCAAACTGCTCAAGTTTGAATCCTGGCTCCATCACTTGCTAGCTGTGTGATTTTGGGCAAATTACTTAACTTTTCTGGGCTATAGTTTCCATACATTTCACACATGTATTATGAGAATACTAATAGTGGCTACCTCATAGGGTTGATGTGAGGATTAAGAAAATTAACATTGGTAAAGTGCTTGAAACACATTGTAAGTGCTTTATAAATGTTTGCGGGGGGGAAAACAATCTGTTCTCCACATATCCTTTCATATTCTGTTACATATTGAATCAAGACAACAACATTCCTGCTCTATGGATTTTTGTAATGTAGCATATAAATATGTACTTGAAAAAAGTGATCTGTTCTGAATTGCATTTTGCTGGAATGTGTAAGAGTTCCTCAGAAGCAGACCGCTGGGTTCAAACCCCAGTTCTGTCACTCACTTGCTGTGGGACATTTGGCAAGTTATTTGACCTTGCAGATCCTCAATTTCTTTATCGATAAAGTAGGGCCAGGGGCGCCTGGGTGGCGCAGTCGGTTAAGCGTCCGACTTCAGCCAGGTCACGATCTCGCGGTCCAGGAGTTCGAGCCCCGCGTCGGGCTCTGGACTGATGGCTCGGAGCCTGGAGCCTGCTTCCCATTCTGTGTCTCCCTCTCTCTCTGCCCCTCCCCCGTTCATGCTCTGTCTCTCTCTGTCCCCAAAATAAATAAACGTTGAAAAAAAAAAAAAAGTAGGGCCAATACAGTCTATCATCTTAGGTTGTTGCCAAGGTTAAATGAGACCATCCACAGACAGTGTTTAGGGTTCAAGCAATAATAGCTATCATCATTTCTCCTGTTAGGAATTCAGATCATGTCATTGCCTCTTCTTTCCTGATGCACTGAGAGGCACCCCCTCCTTCTCTTTCATGTGAATGGTTTGCTTAAGTCCTCATTTCACTTTGGCTGTGGTGAATCAACCACATACGGGCTCGGATAAAGACCAATACTCCCGAGTAGAAAAGCAATTGGGAGGCCCAGGGCTGGATTCTGACCACCCCACTGTGCTCTCTCTTCAGCCTTGCTGTCACAACTTAGCCAAGTCACTAGAATTGCCCTTTTGCCTCAGCGGGTACTCACATCCCCGCAGATAATCCTCAAGTGTCACAATGCAAGCCTGACAGCCAGAGTCCCGCTTTGCAGTATGGCTGTCCATGGCAATAGGGTTATGCTATATTTCTTTCCCCTTCATCTTGGGAGAAAACTGGTCAGGACAAAGCTTGCTGTACAATATAATGAAGTGCTTTGTGTGATTTATCACTTGTAAATACCGTGATAGCATAAAAGGGCTCATTAGCTGAAGGGGCTATCAACTGGAGTCCTTCAGTTCTTAAGGATATTGGGCAAAACTGTTCTGATAAAGAGAAATCTGAGATTCTTGAGGATTTGTTCACTGTTTTCCTGTAACTCCTTTCTCCTGCCATGGCACATTGTTCTCATAGCACGACTATAGCTTTACAAAATTAATAATGGAGGTATATTATGCTGCATCAATCTCTTTTTAAAAAGATTTTTTTAATGCTTTATTTATTTTTGACAGAGACAGAGCATGAGTGGGGGAGGGGCAGAGAGAGAGAGGGAGACACAGAATCCAAAGCAGGCTCCAGGCTCTGAGCTGTCAGCACAGAGCCCTATGCGAGGCTCAAACTCACAGACTGCGAGATCATGACCTGAGCCGAAGTGGGACGCTCAGCCGACTGAGCCACCCAGGTGCCCTGCATCATCAATCTCTTGCTTGACCATAAGCTCCTGAAGGGCAGGGGACCTGTCTTACTCACCTTTGTACCCCCTGCAAGCACCTGGCACACATCCCAATCACTGTCTGTGGAATTTAATCAGGTTGAATTTATAGCTCAGGTTGCAGTGCCAGAGCTCAGAATAGGGCTGGAGCTGAAGGCACGTTGAGGAGTCATTTATCTACCACTGCTGCACCAAATGCTGGCTTCCAAGAAATTTAAGTCACCCAATCACCCTGCAGGATGCATTCTCCAGGTCCAGGGAGGGCCTTAAGGCAATTCTTGTGCCTTTGGTGCAAGTTCTTTCTTCTAGTTCTTAGAGGTAAGGAAAGCGAAGCACTTGTTTTTGCATCCTGCTGGTTTAGAATCCAGGGCTAGCAGACGGTCAACTGGAAATTGTAAACTCTTCATGCTGTTTAGCGGATGTGGAGAGGCAGGCAATGGTTAGCGCCACAGAGCCCTTTCTAATTCAACTTTGTGTAGGATTGGGCACAGTACTAGGCACATTCTCGTTCCCAATTAAATACAGGGGCATGACTTAAACTTCAAGTTAATAGACAAAAATAAATAGTTTTTGGAAAACTAACCATGTGTCCAAGCCAGGCACTCTGCCGAAGCTTATATACATACACATAAATATTTGCTCTAATTCTGCCTATAGCCTGACAAGACAGGTATTAATGTAATGTCTCTATTTCCAGCTGAGGAAACTGAGGCCAAACGAGTTTAAACGGAGACACCGTGATAGGAAATCAGGTCTGTTTAGATCCATCCACTCACTATACCACGAAGTTTCCCTCGTTCTCCTCCAGCAGTCTAGTGGGTGCGTGTGTGTGCGTGACTGTGTTTCCTTTTAAATTTCTACTTCTGGTCAGTTTCCTCAATTCTACTTTTTCGAAACGAAGTCCAGTTCTTCTCCAAGGTCTCACCGCCCCCTCAGCCATCTCTCCCTGGCGTTCCAAGGCCGGCCAGCCACTCCTCCGCTAAGTTCGGAGTCCAAGCCTTTGGCTCCGATTCCAGGCTCCGGGTGCCCCCTCCGCCACCACCTCTCCCCAGTCCCGGGGGCCCCAGCGCTCCGCCGGATCCCGTAGCCCGCGCCTCGCCCCGCCTCCCCTACCTGACGCCCGTGCGGCCGGGGGCACCGCAGCCTCCGCCCACCGGCGCGCCTGCCCTGCCATTGGCTCCCCTGGCTGCCCGTCTCCTCCGCCGGCCCCGCTCCTGCCCGGAGGCAGGTTTTGCTGGCGAAGCCGCAGTCCCGGCGGCGCGGGCGCAGCTCGCTAGGATTGTGGAGCGTAGAGCGCCGGCTCGAGCTGGCCTCTCCCCGCGCGCGGGAGCCCCGGTCGGCCGCCAAATCTGGGCGGCTGGTAACTTGGCGGCGGGCTCCCGCGGCCGTGCCGCGGCCATGTAGTCGCCGGCGGGGCTCCCCGCAGCCCGGGAGCGGCAGCGAGAGCGAGCCGGAGCCGCGCAGCCCGCAGCTTTCCCTGGAGACGCTGAGTGCCCGCCGCGTCCCCGCTGTCCCTCGGGCTGCACTTTGGGCCCGAGAGGGAAATGGGGGAGAAAGTTTCGGAGGCGCCGGAGCCGGTGCCCCGTGGCTGCAGCGGCCACGGCGCCCGGGCTCCTGCCCCTGCGGTGGCCGCCGCATCCTCGCCTGGCGCTTCCTCGGCCGAGTCCTCCTCGGGCTCAGAAACTCTGTCGGAGGAAGGGGAGCCCGGCGGCTTCTCTCGAGAGCAGCCGCAACCACCGCCGCCGGGCGGCGCCCTAGGCGCCCCGCCGCCCGCCGCGTGGGCTCCCGCGCGCGTGGTGCTTGAGCTTGGAGTCTGTGCGCCGCCGCCGCAGCTCCGCGGAGGAACCGCGCCGCCCGCGCCGCGGGGCAGCAGCGCGTCCCAGGAGGAGCAGGACGAGGAGGTGGGCCCCGCCTTCCCCCGCTCGCCCCCCTCCGGGTCCCTGCTGTCGGGAGACCTCAGCTCTCCACTCCGCGCGCGGCCCACGGCTGGGCGCCCCGGGGCGTGGAGAGGGGGAGGGACCCCAGGTGCTCTGCCCCGAGCCCGGGGTGCTGGCAGTTAGGAGCCTCCCTGTGGGTCATTGACTTCTCATGGCTGTTACCTCAGTGTGTGTGCCTTCATGTGCGGCCTGATCGTGTGCTTTTTAAGTCAAAAGAGCAAACTCCTTAATGTTTGTGTCTGCTACGGTGGTTCTGTGAATGAGTGATCTGGACGCCCGGCTGGTCCCCACAACTAAGATCTTCTTTTCCGAAGTGGGCGTTGCTTCCCGCCGAAGCTCTCGGGCGGAGAGGGAGTGTGGTGAGGGGATGGGTGTGAGGGGAAGAGACGGTGTGTCTGTCCTGGCGGAAGAGTGGGAGTGGTACCCGTGGAGTTTCACCGGGGCGTGTCAGTGACGCCGGCTGCCCGGGATCACCTGCGGGTGGTTTTGGCTGGTCCCCGCGGCGTGGGTCCTCTGAGAGAGCGGGTCTCCGAGCTCTCGGCCGGCGCCACTGTCGTGCACGCCTGCATCTCTCATTCGGACTTGGTCCTGGGTGTCCAGATGCGCGCTGGTTGCCAGACTGGATAGAGAACCCCTGATTTTCTTCCGGGAGACTGTTTCCATCCTGGTCTCCTGGAAGAACGTTCATCCAAAACTTGTGGGTCGCGTCCTGACACATTGAGCGTATGACTTTGGTGTCCTCTAGATAGCTTTCCTTGGCTTTTTTTTTTTTTTTTTGGCAGGGGGTGTGTTGGGGGGGCTTTGGAGCACAGTTAGAGAAGCATAAGGTTCTTTATTATCTTTTAGATTGTTTGCTTTGGAGAGTTGTGCCTAAGTCATCTTGTTCAGGAAGGGCTATAAATAAAACATCGTCCTAACATAGAGTCCTTGTGAAGTTAATTTCTCAGTGCCAGAGTCCTATTTTTTCTCCTCCTGGATGGGGTTAGCTTTAGTAGGTAATTGTCTTTATCCCTCAGAATGTGCATGTTGAGGTCAGTGTCCTGCCAGTGGCCCCCAGGGACCTCATTCTGGAGGCAGAGAGTGGATCTGCCACAGGGTGAGGGGAGTGATGTCCTGGCGAGGCAGAGATGGAGCAGCGCTGTTTGGTCGATGGCCAAGCTTCTGGCAGTAACCATGATCGATTTTCCAGTGCCCTGGAGAATTGCAAGGATCCTGGACAGGTGTTTGGAGACTTGCTTTCTGAGGTCTGAGTTAGGAGCCTTAGGCAAGTGGTTTCATTCCTCTGAGGTATGGTTTTATCTGTAGAATGAGGGGTTTGAACCAGGTAACTTAAAGTTCATTTCCACAGAAATACTCTTTTTTGCTGATCAGGAATTTAGGATGGATCAAATGTTCAGATTGATCCTAGGGACAGAATGCCAGGAGTTAAGCTGAGTGCCATACCTGCCACAGAACTGTCAGAGTCCCTCAGTGGTTGCATCTCATTTTTAAGATGTCAGGCATGTGCCATGTGTTTATCCTGTGACATCTGCCTCAACTTTCAAGATGAGCGCACTTGTCATTGGGCAGCTGGGGGTATGCCCTAATTCACTGATTTACTAGTAGATTCTAATTTAGTGTTGTCATTGGTCAAGAAGATGCCCAGTGTTTTGTCTGTAGCTAGGAGAGGTTGCTCTGGGGTAAATGACACAGTCTTGCATATGGGTGGGGCAAGCAAGGAGCTTCTCACTTTTGATCCCAATTCTGTAGCTGACTTATTGCCTGGCCTCATGGTGACAGTGTTTTACTTCCTGGGAAGAGATATAATGATAGCTTATTTCTCAGGCAATGCAGTGAGGACTGGTTGATTGAAACACATTTTGGAAAGTGAAATGACTAAATAACATTGGTCACTATTTGTGAAATCTCAGAATTGGATGTAAACTGATACAGTATTGCAATTTATTGTGTAACTGACTCTGTGGCAGAGGTTTCTGGAAGTTATCCAGGAGTGGAAATCTTGACTTGGCTGTGAGAATTTTAAAGTGAAACTGTTAACTGTGGAGTTTTTTTTTTTTTTCCTCCTCAGGAGCCGAGAAGTGGTAGTCTTGGTGAAAGGCGTTAAAGTCCAGTGTGCATTTTCTGGTTTTACCTGGGTGATGGTATGGTGCAGTGATTTTTAACCTTTTGTGGGATGGTAGGCTTCTTTGAAAATCTAATGTCAGCTCTCCACCGGCTCCTCAGAAAATGCACACAACTACAAGCACCATTCCAGAGGGTTCAGTCAGGAACACTGGGTTGCAAACACTAAGTTTAGTGGGAAGACATGGGTGTGCTTCCCAGCTCTGCCGCATTAACTGGCTGTGGGATTGTGGACCATTCAATTAGTTGCAGGCCCAGTTTTTTCACCTTTAAATGGGAATCACAACAATAGAGTTGTTAGGCATTTTATACCTGCGATTTTATGTAATCCTAGCACACTAATATATAGCATGAAGTGCTAAGTAAATATTAATTTTTCAAGTTCATTGGTGATGAATATCTTGTGACATGGAAGTACAAACTTGGGCTGGCTTGTTATTTTTATGCGTAATTAACCTGCTACTTTGAGAGAACCTGAGGCTGTGTCTGCTCAGGTTATTCTCATTTTATTAGCATAAGCTGGGAAACAGATTTCATTTGAATCAGGTCGTATTATGGCAAGGCACTGTTAGAGTAATGTCCTACTATGGCAAGGTGCTGAGTATAATGCTTTAAAAGGCTTAAGTGCAATGCATAAAATGGAAAGAGGTTCATTTAGATCTTTAAATTGTTGTGTCTAGCTTGGGAGAGTCATTGTTTTCCAAAGTTTTTTTTTTTTTTCTTCTCATAATAACTTACTGCATCACTTTTTATTTATTTATTTATTTTTATTTTTTTCTGCATCACTTTTTAAAAAGCACCAAAATTCTAGACGCCTGTGTGGCTCAGTCGGTTAAGCACCCGGCTTCTGCTCAGGTCATGATCTCATGGTTTGTGGGTTCCAGCCCCGCCACAGGCTCTCTGCTGACAGCTTAGAGCCTGGAGCCTGCTTGAAATTCTGTGTCTTCTCTCTCTGCCCCTCCCCTGCTCATGCTTGATCTCTCTCTTTCAAAAATAAACATTAAAATAAATTTAAAAAAAAACAGCAAAATTCAAGTATGTGGTGTATAATTGCAGTGCTAACTTGTTTTTGGCAACCTTGTTGAAGCTGATTTGAGTATATCAATAGTGTTTGACCTATTATGTATTTTATCTTACTATCAATATTTGTGTAAACTTACTAGGTGTCAGAGACTTAAATCAGCCCTTTACACTTTTGTTGCTTAAAAACAATAAGAAGGCAGTGTTTGCATTCTTCTGTATTTAAACACCTGGGAGTTAGAGATGGTGCATATCACTTAGTTTAATAAACTGCATCTGACTTCCTCCGCTGCTTCCCTAAGCCTGTGCATTTGGAGTCTGCGGGTGTTGAGGGTTGGTGGCTCTGTCGATCTACAGGCATCTATCTAGATTGGGGGACTGTTGCTGTGACCACATTTCTGAGATTTACTTGTAGGCAACTTTGTCCTGTCTTTTCCCAAAGTACCGTGTGATGACACTAATGAAGTACTCAGGTACCGTTTGCTGTCTATCACTGACCTCCTCGGGGGCAGGGATTTTGTCCTATATGCCTAGCACAGTACCTCTAGTATATTAGTACGGACTCAGTGAGTATATATTGAATGAATGAGGAAAAAAGGACATCTTTGAAAATAGTTATGCATTTGATTGAACGGTGACTCTGTGTGTTTTCATTTGTTGTGTATGTTGTGAATTATGCCCAGACCTCTAGATCTCTTATCAAAAATACCTCATGGATCCAGGTAAAAAAAATTTTTTTGATCCAGGTAAATTTTGAACAAAGCTAAATCACTGAGGATCCACTCAAAATACCTTTAAAGGGACTTGTGTATTAAGTCCGCTTTTCACTGTGTCTATTAGAACTTGAAACTTGGAAGGATTCTTAGAATGGCTGAAAAAGAAAAGGCTTAGTGGTTAAAAGGATTTTCAACTCCATATATAAAGTGGCTCATTTATACTCTGCTATACTAAAAGTTTTGTTTTATTGGCGTATGTTGGGGAACAGTTTCCTGCGTGACAATAGGCACAGTCATGGGATGTCTTTGAACTGTTCTATTGAATGGTGTTTGAGTGCTGCTCTTAATAATACCTGGGATGTGTTTGTGGGATTCCTGCACACAGTAGTGATGCAGTACATGAATTTCTGCTGTTCATTGTTTAAGAAAATAAATAGCAAAAAACAACTATGAATTCAGTAAAGCTTTTCATTGAGTTTGAATTTTATTTTATTATTTTATTAATGCTTATTTATTAGAGAGAGAGAGAGCATGAGCATGGGAGGGGTAGAGATTAGAGAGAGAGAGGGAGACACAGAATCAGAAGCAGGCTCCAGGCTCTGAGTTGTCAGCACAGAGCCCTACAGGGGGCTTGAACTCACAAACTGTGAGATCATGACCTAAGCCGAAGTTGAACGCTCAACCGACTGAGCCACCCAGGCGCCCTGAGTTTGTATTTTATTAATCACAGCAGCTACGTAATTTGAACAAAAGCAGTGCATAAATCTTGGTGCATTTATTATTTTGTCTACTTTTTTGACTCACCATTTCGATAGGAGAGTTGAGAATATCAGTCAACCAATATATATTGCATGAGACTCTAGTGACACATTGGCCTCAGCATTAAGGACATGAAAGTGGATGAGACAGAGATAGTTTGGACCCTACAAAGCTTCTAGTGTAGTTGAGGGAGATGGTCACACAACACATGATTATTAATTAGTTGGTTTCAAAGGCAGTAAATGGAACAGAGGAGCAGGCTGTGAGGGAGTGTGTCTATATCATGGAGCTCTCTTAGTCTGGGAGGTGAGAACTGCCTCACTGAGGAGGTGATGTTGAGCTGAGACATAATGGATGAGCGGGGAGATAGCTGGGAGATACCATGGGTAAGAGCCATGCAGGTAGCTGGAGGCCCTAAAGTGGGAGAGAGTATGGTGGGTCTGCGGGTCGTTTGGCATGGAGGAGGGGGGAGCATAACATCAGATGACACTTGAGAGTGCTGCAGCAGCTGGTGCTGAGAGCCGTTGAAGGATTTGAATCGAGATAGTGGTATGGTGAGATTTGTGTTTGGGGAGGGCAGGAAGCACGAAGCCCACCTGTTGGGAACTGCTTGTGTAGCCTGCTTAAATGTTCCAGGATTGGAGCTGATAACCTAGAAGAAGGCATCTTAATAAATGATGTGTACATGGAACAGGGGGCTCATTCCTGGTAGTTCAAGTGCCCCAGGTAAACACATGGCAAATACTGTAGAAAAAGAATTGAGCTCTCTTCAAGAGAATACCATAGTGTGAATATTAATGCTCCTTTTCACTGTGATGTTGCCTTAAGCCTACTATTTTCTTGAAGGAAAAACTTTATTAATGGGAATGGTGACTGAGAAGAGGGCCTTGGAATAGCTCATTTCCACAGTAAATTACAGAGAAATATTTACCCAAGGTGAATACAAGGGGAAATTGCCCTGAGATTGTATGAGATTCCTCGTCGGTGGGAAGTGTGGTGTTGGTGAGCTAATATACATTATGAGAATCTAGCTTGTTTGTATCTTCCTAGAGAAGTGCTGATCAGCATCAGAGAACTAAGGATTTTGCCTTTTCTACCTCTGGTCTGAGGTATTCAAGGGAAAGGTCATATTTATATTTTGCCACTGTTTTACAGTTGGTGACAAACCTATGTATTAACTATGTATTACAGTCAGTGACAAAGCTGTGTATTAGATTTAGTGGATACAGTGCATGAGTCCCATTGTTTCTCACTTTGTCCCTTGGAGGAAGGTTGTGGAAGAACTATAGTGCGGGGTGCAAACATGATACAGTGTAGAAAGAGCCTTCTCACAATGAGAAGGATCCATAATAGGGTGGCCTGCCATTGAAGAAAACTGAGTGGGTGTGTGTGTGTGCGCGCATGCATGCATGCACATGTGTATCTTAAAAGAGATGCTTGTACTTTTTATACGAAAGAAACCTCATGTCATTTATAATCACATTCTGGTGTTCTGTAGTGTTGTCAGGAAAGGGCATGTGCTCCTCTCCTTCATCCCTTAAGGGCTAGCAGCCAGTTTTTCTCTGCCCTGGGTGAGAGTCAGTAGTGCCTGAAGGTACGGACTGATGACACTGAGCCACTTACAGGTTGTGTGACTTTGGAAAGGTTTTTAATACTGAGACTGTTTCCTCATCAGTCAAATGGACATGGCAACATTTATTGCAGAGGGTTGTTAGGAGAATTAAGAATTATACTTTATATGAAGTAGCCAGCATGATGCCTTGCACATAGTATGTATTCCGTAGCAGCATTTGTTATTACTGAGCATGAGGAGCTGGTTTATGCAGAATGGCTATGACATAGCCAGGAATAATTAGAAGCCTAGCGGTCCCTTCCCTGATGGATTATGCTACTAGCATGTTTTGTTGGTAGTCATGACAGGCCCTTTCATTCACGAGTAGGTAGATGTGTAGCACAGTTATCACTTTTAATTTCATAGAGCATTTCTTATAATGTACTAACAGGAAAGCTTTATGATGTATGGTTCATTAACCCTTCTATTAAGATATGATCTCTCTTTTACTCATGGAACTTGCTCTTAGTGATCATTTATTAATAATATCCTAAACAACTGTATGAACATGTAAATTACTGGCTCTGCCCAGGGATTTAGTCAGAAGGCAGCATGTCAGTTGTATGGTGAGGCTGGTGAGATGATGACCATGCACTTAAGTATCCAAGGTAATGATTTGGAGGCTGAGAACGGAGTAATAAGACCAATCAAATGATTTTTTGGAAGCCAGCTTTGGTTTATATATGAATTAGGGTGGAGTGGGGCAAGGCAGGTGGTCCAAGGGCCACCCCAACTTTACAGAGAGGAAATCTATTAGAAGTGTGATTGTACTTTTAAAAGTACAAGAATTAAGATATGTAAATTGTCCCCCGCCCCCCCCCCCCATTCTGTTGTGTCCCTTTGGGGCAGTGTAGACATGTCAACCTTTAAGGCAAAAATAAAAACAATCTAGGAGCACTTTTGATAAAATTCAAATGCTACTGCAGGGACTGCACCTCTCACCAACCTGGTGCTCTGTCTTGTGAACCTGTTCAGGCTGCTGTTTATACAACTTTGCATTGTTCAGAGATTCTTGTTCTCTTTTATGTCTCTGATATTTTGTCTGGTTTCTTGTCTGGTACTGTTCTCTTGGGTTAAAGCAGAACATAACATAAGATTTAACAGAAATCTTATCCTCCACCAGCTTCTGTGTACTTGTCTCTTTCATTATCTGTCTCCATGAACTCTCACCTGGTTCCTAATTCCTGGGAAGGAAAGGAGAGAAAAGCCTTCCCCCAAAGGGGAAATGTTGGTTCAGGACCGTGGTCAGCGGCACACATACATCAAAGTCACATGTCAATGTATAGAACTTGTATGCAGTTTCTGGTGGTCCCTCCCACTTAATAAGGAGCATTCACTGCTTATTTAATGATTTGAATTCATTACTAGCCACATGTGTCTGTGAGACAGCCTATGAATTTGTACCCTAGACTTGTACTCTTTTGCCAGCCCATCAATTCCTCTCTTGGACACAGTCGATATAATTTTGATTATGATACTTATTTCCACTGAGCCTTTCAGCCCCAGTGGTTTGTACTGATATTGGGGGCTGGGATGAGGTGGGGATGTGTGTGAGAGAGAGGAAGTACTGTTAGATTGGCTTTCTTTTCTTAACTAATTTCATAGGCTATCATGTGGAAAATGAAAATTTAATTTTATTATTCTTGACACTGTAATTTAGTGGTATTTTCAGTGGCTGGCAAGCTCACAGGTGCACCCAGTTTAGTTTGGGTAGTTGAATGTACGTTAATAATTGCACATTGGGTGTGGGTCCTTTGGCCTCTTAGAACTTGGTCAGCTACATTTTTGATAAGCTGAGAAGTTAGGTATGTAGGTCGCTCCTGTCTGATAATTTTGTGCCTTTCTGTGTTTTAAAAATAATGCCATCATATCTCTGACTTCTGGTGTTAACATTTGTCGTTTAGGCATTTCTTTGTGCAGAGGTGGACACACCTTCTGTGATGCGGGAAGGGACCTGGTGCATCATCGGCGGGAGGGAAGTAAAGTAAAATTGGGTTAGAATTGGTTAAAATTTTATGTCACTGAACATGTCATTGAGACGTATATTACAGAAATTAAAAATTTAAAATTGCTTCTTAGGGAAGTCATTGCTACCTAAACTGCATTAAGATGTTGAAATGAGATGCAGTGATGATGAAATCTATTTCGTGTATAAAAGGTTAAAGGATTATTTTCACAAACAAGTTCATTATGAATAAATTGGCTCTGTAGGAGTGTTTATAGCTCCTACACATGTAACATACACTCAGAAAATCTGCTTTGTTACTCCCATAGTTTTAGCTGGAGTGTTTAGTTGAAATCATCTGAAGCTTAATTGAATTTATTTGATGCTTATTTGAAGTCATCACCTCAGGCTTGTGGTTTTATTTTTTATTTTTTGAGGTTTATTTATTTATTTTGAGAGACAGAGGAAGCGGGGGAGGGCCAGAAAGGGGGAAAGAGAATCCCTAGCAGGGTCTGAGCAGTGCAGAGCCTGATGGGGGCTTGAACTCACGAACCGCAAGATCATGAGCTGAGCCGAAACCAAGAGTTAGAGCCTTAATGGATTGAGCTGCCCAGGTGCCCCTTGTTAGGCTTGATTTAAGAGGGCTGCTCTGGGGATTCTCAGGTGTAGCCAAGATGAGGAGAATGTTTGCTCCAGGCAGAAGGGCAGCCCAAGAAAAAGGACCATTGAGAAGTTTTACCTAGGGAGGAGAACTTCAGTCTCATCTCAAATGAATAGAGTACCTATCAGGAAGACTCAAGAAAATGCTGACCTTTCATTTTTGTGGCTCTCTTGTGACTAGTGAGTAGAAGTGCCAGGTAAATTTGGTGCAGTTTTAAAGACTAAGCGAGTGCTGTGTGAGCATGGGAGAGTGATGGAGAATGTGAGGAAAACTGCCTGTCAAATAAGAAAAGACTAACTTCTCTTTGCCTTGTGTTATGGTACTTTAACTTACTCTTTGAAATAGTACTTTTGTAAATTTTATTTAATGTACCACTTAATTTCCTTGGAATTTCTTGGCATTTTGTTCTTCGTACACTGATTAGTTGTCTGCACAAGCTGTTAACTGCTGGCTAGGAAGAGAAGTACAGTTAGAGCGGTTCTAAGATCTTTTAGACTAATTTCAATCTGCGGTGACGGGTGGGTTTTAGGCATGGTGCAGATTCACTACTGGAAGAAAGAAAATGGAAATTACAACTTTGAACTCTTCATTAAGAACAAACAAACCCTTTTGTTTTCATGAGTTGCACTTTGGAAATTAGAACGTTTCCACCTGGAGCAAGCTGAGTGTAACAATTTTAAAATTAGGGAATGGGGGCGCCTGGGTGGCGCAGTTGGTTAAGCGTCCGGCTTCAGCCAGGTCACGATCTCGCGGTCGGCGAGTTCGAGCCCCGCGTCAGGCTCTGGGCTGATGGCTCAGAGCCTGGAGCCTGTTTCCGATTCTGTGTCTCCCTCTCTCTCTGCCCCTACCCCGTTCATGCTCTGTCTCTCTCTGTCCCCAAAATAAATAAACGTTGAAAAAAAAAATTAAAAAAAAAATTAGGGAATGAGACCAACTGGGAGGAGTTATGCCGGTAGAGAAGCAACTTGACCATTTGGCAATTTTTCTTCCCTTTCCTCTGTAGCTTGGCTGCTGGCATTTTAAAAAGAACATGACAAACCATGTTAGTTGGGAGATTGTAGTAAACCTTTAGTTGAACAGAATATTTGGGAGAAAGGCCTTTCTCAGTTATGGAATTGTATGACTCAAAGAATTTTAAAGCTCTTTTTGCTCTCACTTTTTCGCTTTTCCCCCTGTAACGTCCTGGTGTGGTTTTCCTGCCTTCCTATTCTGTGAACAAGGTACTTTTTTTTTTTTTTTTTTTTTAATCATTTGACATCTTGTTCTGCTTTAGGGCTCTTGCTTTGGGCATCAATCATCTTTGAAAACCATTGAAGATGTAAAAGTGTTTAAGTGGAGGTAGTGAGGATAAAATTGCATGTAGTCTTGATGAAAGTAGACAATATTTTTTTTAATTTTAAAAGTTGAAGATAGTGGACTGTGTTGTACCTCTGAAACTAATGAAACATGTGCATCATCTCTCCTTCCATTTAGAAACAAGTGGAAGGTAGCAGCAGAAGTTCTTTTTGTGAGGATTGTGCTGCACCTCTTTGTCTTGGGTTGTGCCAGATCTCGTCTATATTGTTAATATCTGTACAGCACTTAAGTTTGGATAGCATTTTCTGCTATTTCATTGGTTTTCTCCTTCCCATTTTGTACACTTTTTTGGTAGTATAGTTAATAATTGATCTATCTCCCACTAGATTGTGAGTTCCTCTGAGTGGGAACAGTGTCCTGTCAACTCGAATCCCCTCAACAGGGAGAGTGAACAGTGTAGAGTGAACAATAACATGTTGCACAAAATGGTACTTGAGCCATATTATGTGTTAAGACACCATTCTGAGGGCTTTACATGCATTTATTCACTGAACTTTTACCCAGGTGTTTTGTTTATTTTTGAGAGAGAGAGAGAGAGAGAGAGACAGAGACAGAGAGAGACAGAGAGAGCGTGAGCAAGCACGAGCAGGGGAGGGGCAGAGAGAGGGAGACACAGAATGTGAAGCAGGCTCCAGGCTCTGAGCTGTCCGCACAGAGCCCGATGCGGGGCTCGAACTCACGAACCGTGAGATCATGACCTGAGCTGAAATCGGACACTTAACGAACTGAGACACCTAGGTGCCCCTACCAAAGTCTTTTAAAATCTAGTAATTTGGTTGGTTTGCACTACCCTGCTGTAGCTGTAGCTCAGTGATCTTCTCGATGTTAAACAAGGGAGGAAAAGGAAGGAACAGGTTTGAGAAGACTGTTGAAGAACAGTGGACCCTTAAGGGTCCCTGTTTGTTCTCTGTGTATCCAAGATCCTAGCACAGAGCCTTTGATGCTCTGCCAAGAATAAATGAATGATCGTTAATGAAAATGCCACTTAGCGGAGGGGTCCCTGTGCCTTTGCCATGAAGAGTTTGGATTAAATGTCTCTAGAAGTTAAAGTCAGGGCTAGGATTTAAAGCTATGATCTTGGGTTTTAGGTCATCACTTAATAGGCCAGGAGAGTTTCTACAAATGAAGGTTTTAAACCATAAACCGGTTTTTATTTTCTGGTTGGCTTTGGGAAACTGAACAATCACAGTTGCAGCAGTAAGCCGTTATTGGCCACATGTTTAAAGTCATTATTTTAATTTCTGATGAAATATTGATAGGCAGCCTTAAAACATTAACAGTGATGCTGGGCTGTACTCACTGGTGCTTAGGCAAAAGCTGCTGTCAGTGCATATGTGTTGTGGGAATTCTGGCAATTGTATAAGTAGTGGCTGAGTGTTAGCTGAGAGTTTGGGAGGTCTGGACACTGTCTTGGCTTGTTACTGGGTGGTTTATAGCTTCCAAGGTTTTCATGTATGGTGAAGTAAGATGTCCTTTTTAGCTCCAATTTTTTGTTTCCCTCTTACTACAGAAACATGACAATTTTACTGTTGTCATTAGCATGTAATTTGTTCTAAAAGTATTTTTTTTTTCTTACAAACTTGGTAGGCAAATGTGTTTTCTGATCTGTGGATAGGCACATATTCTTTTTTTTTTTTTAATTTTTTTTTCAACGTTTATTTATTTTTTGGGACAGAGAGAGACAGAGCATGAACGGGGGAGGGGCAGAGAGAGAGAGAGACACAGAATCGGAAACAGGCTCCAGGCTCTGAGCCATCAGCCCAGAGCCCGACGCGGGGCTCGAACTCCCGGACCGCGAGATCGTGACCTGGCTGAAGTCGGACGCTTAACCGACTGCACCACCCAGGCGCCCCAAGGCACTTATTCTTGAAAGGAATTCTCACAAGGATGTTTGCCCATAGATCCTTCCTTTCAGATTATGCTGATTTGAACATACAGGAAAAAAAAAAAGTTTCATGTTCCTCTTTTATTCATCTTTTAAAGTTATTTGGTATGTTTCTGTCATTCATCAGAATAAATTGAGGGTACTACCTCTTATCTCCCAGTCTTGCAGAGGAGTGTAACTCTGGATAACAAGGTCAGTTTTGTTATGTTTGGGCCATGTTTGGGCCACATGTCCCATCATAAGTTTATCATTCTGATGTCCTAGACCAGCAATTTCTGATTTGATAAAATTCTTTGATTTGAAAAGTTTGTATGGTCTCTGCCTTACCTGGCTGCCAGGGCTCTCTCCTGCACTGTTGTGGATCCTACCTGCCCAGCCTTTGGAGTAGACTATTTTTACTTCCTTCCTTACTTACTTATTTATTTAAAGATGGTGGTATCTCTAGCCTAAGCTGTTAGCCTTAGCTGTCAGGCCTTTTTTCTAAGTTTGTTTGGAAGTCCATTGTTTGGAACTTGGAGTGTGAAGTCCCATAGACATGTAGTTTTAAAGGGTGATTGGGTTTCCAGCCTATAGAAGTATAATTAACCCCTAGAATGAATGGGATACTGGGGAGGGGCCTCTTTTCCCTATGGTGTTGGGGGCCGTATAGCAGCTTCTGGAGGTGGATGCCTGTGGCACAAGTAATCATTGGTGTTAATTGTCAACATCTGCCCATGTGGCTGATCAGGGCCCTAGTGAGCCAGGGGAGCACTCTCAGCCTGTGCTCTGGGGCTCCTCCTGGAGGTGTGGCAGTGACCTTACTTTGTCTTAAGGACACTGTCATGGACGCCCGAGACTCCTTCACATACGGGGAGCAAATCATCTTAACTAGAAGCAAAATGTCCCCCGGCAGTTTTCAGTTCATTTCTAAGGGGGTAGACATGTGAAGGCCGAGAATATAAGGTAGAAGGTGGTTACCTCAGAAAACCCATCAGAATACCTTTTTAGATAGGCCAAGTACTTTTAATAGAAATAAGGGAAATGGTCTTTAAAAAAAAATTCTGCTGTGCTTTTTCTTTTAGTTTAACACCCATCACATGAATTACCTAGTTCCTGTAGATGAGGTTTTTAGTAATTGCACATATCCTCCTTCCACTGGGGAACTTGCACATAAATGTGTGATTTCTGGGGCCTCTTTCTTTTCTGAACCTGACTCTACAGTGTGAGGAAGGGTGGCTGCATCCCTGCAAGTAGAGGATGTTTGTCTTCCTAATGTCTAGAGCTGCTGGTTTTCTCTCTCCCATGTGTCCACCCTCCTCTCAGGAGAGGGTGACAGCTAGGTTCTGGAATTCGTGCAGCTGGTTCATGTCAAGAGATGGAGAAGGCCCCCAAAGAATCGCTCGCAGCTGAGTTCCACCGGTGGGATGGTTCCATCAGAGATAGTCGGTGGTAATTAAAGAGAAAGTGAAACACGGACTTTAACAAATGATAAATACAGGTTTACCAAGTGATAGGAATAAGCCCTGCTGAGAAATGTCAGGGGGTGCTCACTTTATACTCTTGAAAATCCTGTGATCACGTGGGCACGGTCTTGAATTGTTCAGATACTATTACCTGCGGTTCTTAGGAATTTATTTTGACACTTAAGGACGTCTAAGAATGTAAATTTAATTACTGCTGCTATTCTGTCTGTGGGCTTGGATGTAAAGTGGCAGGTTATGTAACAAAATTATCATGAAATTTAAAAAAAATCTTGAACAGACTAATTTGACTTTCAGGGGTGGGGCAGCTTTCCATTTGTGGGTAAAACAGCTGCTCATTTAGGATCTATTAGGAAACTAGGGCCTGTTGTGGTGGTTTGTGGAGGGAGGCTTCTTTTGTTTAATTAAAAAAATTTTAAAATGTCTTATTTATTTTTGAGAGTACAAGCAGGGGAGGGACAGAGAGAGTGAGACAGAGGATTAGAATCCGGGTCTGCACTGATAGCAGTGAGCCCGACACAGGCTTGAATTAAAAAACCAGGAGATCATGACCTGAGCCCAAGCCAGACTTTGAACCGATTGAGCCACCCAGGTGCCACAGGGGAGGCTTATTTTAATGTGAACTTGCAGGCTGGGGCTATATTTATTATTCAAGTATAGGAATGGTGCCTCTCTTGCTGTGGCCTATTGGCCAGAAGGGGAGGAAATACGGGGGGAGGGGGGCTGGATGAATGGATGGACATAGAATCTTGGAATGTCCAAATGTTGTCTTAGTATGTTTTGATAATAGGTGCTGGTGAAGATGCCCTTGGAGATGGGATGTAGGACTCCTGCCTGGTACCTTAGCTGCTGCTGACAATTCTTGTGGTGGGGTTGAGCTGGTGTGCAAGGAGATATTTGTTGAAGCTGCTTCTTGCAAAGCTCTGTAGGAGTTGGCAGGTGGGAGGGAAGGAAAGGATACGCAAAAGAAATGTAAAAAATCTGGTCCGTGCCCAAAGCAACACAGAGTCGATTTAGGAGACAGCATAAGTGGAGTGAGTTGGTGTGAATGTGCAGTACACTATCGACACGTGAAAATGTGGGTCAAAGTAAGTAATGTCAGTAAGGAGAGCGAAAAAGAACTACAGAATCACCCTGATGGGATTTACCCTACAGGGTTTTCCTGGTGCCTTGAAGATGGAAATAAGAAGAGGGGAGGAGAAGGTTGTACCAGATAAAATAATTTGCCCAACAGATGTGTTCACTAAGAAGGAATAGGAACTGGTAGGTGGTTTTTCCCTCTCCTATGATTCATTCCTTGTGCCCGTGTAATGTAAAATTACTAGTAAAAAACACTACCAGGATGGTAGTGTTTTCCTTAATACCAGTTTATTTATAGCTTCATAACTTTCTCATCAAGATTATTTTTGTTTTAAAGATTTATCTTTCCCTAGATAATTAAGCAATGTTTGCGACTCATGCTGTTTTAGTCATTGTCTTAAGGAACTTGGTGTTTTTGTTGGTGAGGACAGAGTTCAGGGAGAAAGTAGGTTTGGTGAGAGTTTATCAGATAAGCCCTTTTGGGTCCTGTCTCTTGAGGATACCACTTTATTTCCTTGCTTTGGGATATCTTTTGATTACTCTTTCCTTGAAATTTGCCAAGTGGAGAGCAATGATGTTTTTGGCTCAGCTAGAGTTTCAGACATATCCTCAATCTTTTTTTTTTTTTTTTCTTCCTCTTCAAAACGCCCTTGCAAAGCTTGAAGAAGCTCTCACCCTCTTGGTTTTTGGCAGGAATCATGGCCTGTGTGTGTGGGGCTCCTGACATAGCTGAGGATTTGTCCTGGCAACCCGTGATCCAGGAGCTTTTTGAAACTTCTGAGCTATGTGGGCTTGTTTCAGGGCCTCAGCACCCCTTGGTGAACTGGTTTTATGAGGTGGACCCTGTGATTTTATAAGGCAATTTCTGCAGGCTGGTCAGGGGAGCTAGTTGGAGGTGCGGAGGGAAGTGAATCTCCTGCGGATAAAACCTCTCTATAAAACTCAGGGGACTTGATGTCTCCTTCAGGATTCTGTAAGCATGGGAGGAAATTGCTTCTCTAAAGAGTTAGTGATTCTGGTCTACTGGTATGGGGACCATGTGTTATATGATGGCTGTTTCCGAAAGCCACACAAACTTAGAAAGCAAGGCAGCAGGGGGGACTGGAGAAAATGAGTGGACTTCAAGACTGGGGAAAGCTTATAGGAGGTGGTATTAAAATGTACAAACCAAGGTGGAATGATGAGGGCAGTTGTGCTTTTATAAGGAACATTAAGCTCCCAAATGAACCTTCTCTGAGCTCTGTTCTCTCTTTCCTGGCCCAGCATATCTTCCCCTCACTCTTCCCTCAGGAAAAATACCTAAGCAAGCAGTCTGCGAGGCCCCGGGTGTGTGGCCAGTTCCACTAGACCTTCAAAGATTCTCTGTCACGGTCATTTTTAGCATAACCACAGTGTGTGCTCTGGATTTGTGAAATTTGAAATTATAGCTATGCTATTAACTTTAACTCCGAGAACCATTCACTTTCCTTGCACAGGGCTTGCAGACAGCTGGTCAATGCATGAAATGATAGAGCCAAAGCTCTTCCTCTAAGGTGGATTTGTCTGACCTGAAAAATCAAGGAGTTTATTGGCCCTTACTGAAATGATAATTTGGGATCACTGGAAGTCTTTGGCTCTTGAGGAGGGTGATGATAGATCCCCATCTTTGTTTTCTAAGGTTAATCTGTCTTACTAGAGGTTATCTGTGTTGCAGAACAGAAACCCATTCAGGGAGAAGGTCCTCCTGTTTTTTTGAGCTGGCCGATTTCTTGTGGACCAAAAAGGTGTGGTACTTTGCACACCTCCCACCATGAAGGTGCTTCTTGGACAGTGTTTTGCGGAGAACGGAAACCTCATTGTCCACCCTCCTGGGGAATCTGTGTCTGTAGCATCTTCTGCTTTGTTTGTGGGGGGCACCTGTTGCAAATTAATCTTAAAGTGATTAAAACTGTGTCTTGCTGTGCTTTTTCTCTCCTCTAGTATTTGAAGCAGGAACTGAGGCAGTAGTGATTTCTTGCCTTGCATGTCCTTGCCTGGGAGAAAACTGAAGCAGTTTGAAGTAGAGATGCTTCTCAGTCTCTCTGTAAAAAGTCTTAATTTACAGAACAGAGAGTGTTGACATGCCTCTTGGGATAGAGGGTGCGTTCCATTGGAGAGAAGGGAGAGAGAAAACAGGCTTTCTTGGAGGGGAAGGGAGCAAGGCTGGTATCCTGCCTTGACAAGGATTCTGGGTGCTACCTGAGGGGCATGGAATCATGGGTGTGTTGGATTTCAGGGCTCTCAGGGCCTGGTTGCCAATGAGGATGCAGTAGCAAGCATGATAGGCTTTGCTTTGTGTGACATGACTTGGAGGGACCAGTTTTTCACCAGAGGCCCTGGACTCAATTAATTTGATTTCAGGTAAATACTTTTTTTTTTTTTTTTTTTTTGGCATGTCTGACTTCATGAGTCAAGGTTTTATACCTGCTGTACTCATCAGCAAAACGTTGGTTCCTGTAAGTGTTGTAACCCCATAAACTTAAAATTTTGGTTCTGCCATTTGTACGATTTTACTAAATATCCCAGTATTATAGTCCAGACCAATAAGGCACCTAACGCTTCCTGTCTTTTTGCTCAAAGGTCTTGTGCTTCCTTCCAGTCCTCCCCTTTGCTCACCCCCAGCAAGTCGGTGGCTTATGGCGTAGGGTATCATCCACACTGAGCGTGCACTGAGCGTGTTGCATTACAATGTCTTCCTTCGCCAGACTGGGAGCTGCGTGAGAGCAGAGACCCTGTCTTGTTCATCTACGTACTCACAGCTGCTGCATTCCAATATGTAGTAAATTTTTGAGTCAGTAGGTGTGTGGGAGAAGTTGACTCTGCAGCTCAGGAGAAGTGCAAGCTCTGTGACCAGTGGCAGCAGTGAAAGACTGAATTTCAAGCTAGAGCCTCCTCAGCTTGCCTTGACGATCATGGGTGGTGTAGTGTGTCCGTCTCTCATTTATTCTCTGTCCCCATGTCGAGATGAACAATTGAATTCAAAGAAGAGAGGACTTAAAAACAGGGGGTTTTTTTGTTTTTAAGTTTTAAATATTGTATGTTCAAGTTTTATGTCAGAATTCGTTTCTAGAGGTCTGGCCCTGCTGGCCGGCCAGTTGTCACTAATGAGGCAGAACTGCCTGGAATAAGACCAGTTCAGCCTGGCTGAACATCTGAGTCTATTGCCTCCGGGCTCCCAGTTTCTCCCCTGAGAGTACTGGTCCAGGAGAGGGTGAAGACCAAGGCTTCCTTGGACGTGAACCACTTCATTTCTGGATTGACCAGTTTTGTGAAGCTCCGGGAAAGACAGGGTCTTGCTTTCTCAAGCTCCCAAGATGAGTGGCTGGCAAGGGCTTCGGTGTATTTGGGTGGGGGTGCTGTGTCTCCGTCTTCTGAATGGGCAAACGTTTAAAAATGTTTGTGGAAGCAAATTCTGGAAAGAAGACCAAGACTTGATTGTGTAAATAGTTGGTAAATACTGCTCCTTTCTTTCCTTCTACTAATTAATTTCCCTGACAGCTTTCCTGGCAGCTCTTATCCACAATTGGTTGCTGAATTGCAATGCTCAATTATCTGTGTAATAACATGCTATAAAAACATATAAAGCCAGGAAAAAATGGCTTCCACCAAAGAGGCTGAGCCTTGAAAATAGACACCTTGCACATTCACATCTGGACTGAAAAGACAACATCAAATCTGTCGTTAATGATTTAATTGAATTTCTTCTTCCTAAAGGTAAAAGAAAACTTTAAATTTGAGTGTGAGATACTTAAGTTACCTAGAGATAAAACCAGAATCAGTAGCTCATTAAAATATGGGGTTTTCCGATACTGTTTTGTGTATTCTATGACAATCTTGAATGTTGAGAATATATTTCAGTCTAGTACTTATTGAAGGCCTACTAGGTGCTGGGCACTGTGCTGGTGCTTTGCATACATTACATTTTTAATTTTTTGGAATTAAATATTTTTTAAGTAGAGAGGGACGCCTAGGTGGCTCAGTCAGTTAAGCGTCCAACTCCTGCTCAGGTCGTGATCTCATCATCCATGAATTCAAGCCCTGCATTGGGTTCTGTGCTGACAGCTCAGAACATGGAGCCTGCTTTGGATTCTCTGTCTCTCTCTCTCTGTCTGTTCCTACCCCACTTGCGCTCTGTCTCTCTCTGAAAAATAAACATTAAACAAATAAAAAAACAAATGAAAAAATAAAACACTGAAGCAAACTTATGAAGGGAGAAAGACCATGCTTGAAAAGTCTGGGAGCACAATAAGCAAACAGCAGTTGTGGTTGAATAGGGAAGTTGGTGCTATGGCCATATTTGTGGTCTCAACTTGGAGCACATCTGATTCCCCTGTGGAGCTTTCAGATGACAGGGTTCAACTAGGAGATGCTGATTCTGTGTGCTTGTGTCTGTTCAAGGCTGCCAGGTGGTTCTGTGAGTGGCCAGGGGTGTAGCGGCATTGGCTTTGTCCCTGTTGGCTTGTGGAGAAAGATGTGGAGACATTTCCTGAGAGCCTCTTATGAACACGAGCTGTGCTGGATGGCTTGCATGTATCATCCTTTTCATCCTCACTGGAAGTCCACAAGGTTTAGTCGCCTCATTTTACAGTGGAGGAAACAGGCGTTACAGAGAGCTCACTGTTGGAGCCTGGTCTTGTAGTTAGTGACTGGTACAATTTTTACTCCTCTGTTGCCATTCAAGTGTCTAACTTGTGGTATTTGGGTTTTTACTGACCTTCAGCTTTGACCCAAGGGCTTTGCATAGAGGACACTGACCATTGTCTTTGGAATAACCCCGGATTTGGCATATTTGACTCTCTTTACATTGTTCATGCATATTTTGTACCCTGAAGGTTCCAGGTTTTGTGTGTGTGTGTGTGTGTGTGTGTGTGTGTGTGTACCAATATGAATGTCTATTTACAGAAATGAAGACTCCAATTAGCTGGATGTGAGTTTGGATATTTACCCTGATGATTGTTGAGTGGATCTTCAAATAGCAAGGCAGCTATTAACATGTGTAATTCCCATTAGAATGATTGTGCTTTTCATTTTGTTTAGTAGTGTGAGAATTGCTAGTGAACATTTAACAAAAAGAGAAAGATTTTTTTACTTAATTTTGTTGAACTGATAACTATTTTGGACTATGAGGAGAGAGGAAATACAGAAGGAAGCATACCTGTCTGCCTTTGTAGGACATCGGTGTCTTTGTATGGTGTCCTAAGTTAGGGAAGCTTTTATGAAAGCACATTCCCTTCATGACAGTGCTCTGAGTGCCAGTCTTTCCCCCCAAGGCAGGCCTGTGACTCATGTGAAGGGTGATAGAGGTAATGAAAATAGTGGCAAGAAATGCAGAGAGGTAGAGAGTAACACTTGTCTAGTATATTTTTGTAGTCATTTGTTAGTTTTTTTTTTTTTTAGTTATTTATTTTGGGGGAGACGCATTGCGAGCATGAGCAGGGGAGGGGCAGAGAGAGAGAATCCCAATGCAGAGCCTGACTTGGGGCTCGAACACATGAACCATGATTTCACAACCTCAGCCCAAATCCAGAGTTGCACGCTTAACCGACTGAGTCACCCATGCGCCCCAGTGTTGTGATCCTCTAACAGAAGTATGACCGTTAGGTGAGAGTAACTTTTATAGGAATAACAATAGTAGTTGGTGTTATACTTGAGAATTAATGGGGTTCCTGCTTCTGAACCTAGAGCCCCTCATTGTGACAGGGGCTCACTGGATTCTGAATTCGGACCATGCCACCTGTGCGGCTGGGACTTGGTGAGCAGGGCCCCAGGGTGTATGTATTTCACTTCCTCAGAGCTGTCATGTCTTATCAACCTTTCGTTAGCAATATTTTTCCTCCCTGAAAACTCATAAAAATTCATGCTATAATATCAATGCCTGCAGGATCCTGTAGAATTTCGTTGAGCTGCTTACACCCTTTTCTCCTAATAGATAATGTTGCTGTGTTCATATACAGGGATACAGATGTGTGCTTGTGAATCCATATAGGAGGCTCATGTATATGCCTGAGAATGTTTTCTGAGGGAAATAAACTCATTCCTCCCCCCCGCCTCCCCGGTTCAATGTGTCCAAGACAATTGTATGCATATTCTCAAAACATTGGATTCTGGTGAATATTTTAAATTTCATTAACCTTATATATATTTTACCAGATAACTTTCAGCATATCTGTTTATTACCGTAATGATGCTTTGCTTACTTGTGTATCTGGAGAGAAATAAAATGAGTGTACTTAATTTTTTTAATGATAAATTTCTTTATCAAGGTCACCTTTTATGTTAGAAAAGATTTGTAAACTCTTACCAACACTGTGTACATTCTTGTGCCCTTAAATTAAAAAAAAAAAAGTGTGTTGTTAGCCTAACATATTATACCAGAATTTTAGTATTTTAAATATAGGTCGTAAATTGCAGGAAACGTTTAGTTGATTACCGTTTTCTCCGTTTGATAGAATGAGGAGAGGGACAGTATTTAAAAAATAAATGTTACCCTGTAATTTTAGCTCACCATTACTGAAATAGTTTGTAGGGAGAATCATATGCCATTATGCTTAACTGTGTAATATGAAATCTTGATGAGTATCCAGTGGGTAGCTTGTCCTTTTTTCAGATAAAATCGCTTTTATTTTCAAGTGATTATATCCTGTGGGTATGTATATTTGTGAATGGGGAAAATATGTGCAACTCAACAGTGCTAATTTTCTTCCACCCTAAAACCATATTGTAATAGGCCTGTAAGTACATCTTAAAAGCTTAGTAAAATTTTGAATAAAGTTACATAAGCCTTAACCTTTATTATGGATAAAGAAGTTATACTGTGAAATGAGAATGGGGCAGATCAATGTGTAATACTTGGTGTTCTAGCAGGCAGCCCTCAGTGATGACCTTTGGAAAAAACAAAATCCTATGTAGTGCTTCTGGTAATAGAGAAGGACTTAGCTCTGTGGCTAGTAATTTCATTTAGGACACATTAATGATGCATACAATGTGACTTAACATTTCTATGAACTTTATGACAAAATATTGTTAGTACTTTTTTCTTGAATCTTGATGCCTCTTTGTCCATTCTTTTTTCCTACCTCATATGAGGCCAGTTCTGTTTTTATGGGTCCCATTTCCCTCCCCCTCCCCCAGGACTCAACACAAGTGATAACTCATTTTGTTAGAATGGTAGCGATCTCAGAAGTGGAGGATTATGACTCCACTTGGGGCTTAATCAGCCTGAGCAGGTGCATTCTAAGGAAGAGAGATACTGTTTTTAATGCAAATGTCCCCCCTTATTCAGAGGAAGGGAGACATGGATAGGAATTGACACAGCAGTTAAGTTGGAATTGTTTCTAAATAGATTGTTGTTTTTTTTTTTCCCTGAATTCTCTGGACACCAGCAGCAGTTTTGTTAATAAATGGAAGTGAAATATAAAGGAAGAGAAGTTGAGGGTGACTGTCTTAATTTTTTGCTCTAAGGGATCACAAAAACTTAAGAAAAATGAAGTCAGAGGCTTACATAAATACAAGAATCCTAAGTGGCATAGCATTCATTTTAGAATGGAATTGGATTTGGGATCCTAGATAAGAGGGGATGGTTATATTAAACTGCCCAAAGCCTTTCTGGAAGGCAGCTTAACTTAAAGGGTCTGAGCCTTCACCGTGAGGGTCCAGAATTTTTCCTCTTCTTCCTTTGTCCTGAAGTGTGCTACTGTAGGAGAAGGCAGACAAGTTTTTGAATAGTGTGGAGGAACTGTAGTAGGCTGAATAATCTATGGCTCTCTGTTAGGCAAATACATTAACTTTGGATTTTAGACCATGTTTTTGACTGAAATGGCATTAGCCATGTTCTCGTTATTAGGAAGTGGTTACATGAGTGTTTATAATTATTTATTGCCCTCTATTTTTATGTCACTGATTTTTTTCTGTGCATTTCAAAATAAAAATTATTCAAAGAGAAGTCACCAATGTGTCCTTCCAAACTTAACTATATCCATATATTACTCATTAATTCCTTCCTCCATCTGCTCCAGAAGTTGTTATTGAGTCCTTACTATGCCCTAGGCCCTGGTAGTGGTACTGGGAATACAGTAATAAATAAGTAAAAGTCCATGACCTCTTGCATAGAAGGGAGACCAACAAAACATTAAACAGGTGTTAGAGGGGACATCTGCAAACTTGATCTGTAAGGCTCCAGATAGTAAATATTCTAGGTTTTGTGGGCCAGGTGGCTTCTGTCACAACTACTTGACTCTGGCTTTGTAGTGTGAAAGCTGCCATAGGTTATGTGTATGGGTATGGCTGTGTTCTAGCAAAATGCTATTTACAGAATGAGGTGGTGGGCTTGATTTGGTCCACAGTCCCTAACTTGCAGACCCTTGTTAGAATGTAAGATGCCTTGAGAAAGAAAATGAAAGGGAATCTGGGGTATTGAGTGGGGGCAAGGAGTGTTGGCGCTTTTGAGGGGTGGTCAGGGAAGGCCTGGCTGAGAAGGTTACTTAAGAATAAGATGGTGTGCTCAGGCATGTGTGTATCATGACTGTGTATCAGTCATGTCTATCTATATCATGTGTGTGTATGTGCGGAGGATGATCCATACAGAGGGAACAGCCGGTATAAAGGCCCTGGGGTAGCAACATACTTGGAGAATTAAAGGGATGGTGAGAAGGCCAGGGTGTTTGTAGCTGAGTGAGTGAGTGAATGACAGAATGGGAGATGAGATGAGATCAGAAGCAAAGGTGGGGGCTGAGGGACAGGGCCACAGTGTGATACCTCATCGGGCCTTTACAATTAAAAAACTTTTTTTGTATTTGTCACTTGGGTAGTTATTGGAGCATTTTGAGTAGAAGAGTGAGTTACACATTTTAATTTTAGCAGGATCACTGGCTTCAGGGTGGGCAGTAGACTGTTGGGGAGCTTGAGTGGAAACCTGGCAGACCAGTTAAGAAGGTTATCAAGGTAATCCAGGTGGGAGAAGGTGGTGCTTGGACTAGGCTCCTGGTGCTGAAGGTGGTGAGAAGCAGGCAAGTCTTGGAAGTCCATTGACCCATAGACCAACAGCATTTGCTCATAGACTGGAAAAGACATACGAGAACTGGAGGAGTTGAAGACTCCACGGTTTTTGGCCAGGTAAACTGGAAGGGTGGGGTATCATTTACCGAGTGGGAAAGGTGGCAGAAGGACAACCAGCTGGACAGCCAGCCTGTACAGCCTACATTCTACCTGCATAGAGTCCCTGGCCCGATGTAGCACATAGCCTGAGATTCAGGGCTAAGCACACTTAGGTTCGCATGTGCCCTGGGGGCCACCACTGTCCACTTAATAAAGATGCATTATGTGGCTGTCCATGCTAGGGTTTGCTCACAGCCTCCTGTTTGTTGAATTTGTGCTTGATGTTACTGTGGGCTCCTGAGAGTCCTCGGCTTCTAAGGGGCAGGTGAAGATTCCACATACAAATTCTTTGAACTTTTTTTGATTCATAAAGTTGGTAGAAGAAATGGTGATATCCAGTGGATCATGATGCAAGCCCTCATCTACGGGGAGGTATGTGGACTGATGTTTGGTGTCTATTATCTTTGTGGATTTTGTAAAAGAGTCATGGATTCCACATAATATTGATAGTTCTCACTGTGCTGCTTGGACAGAGTGCAACACCCTCCTGCTCCACTGTTAGTGTGCATATAAATAACATGTAAAATTCGGTGCCAAGAAGCAATTGAGGACAGTCATGCCTGCTTAGAATGTTCTGTAAATTGTCTGCTGAAACATCTGCGGATTGTTTCATGAGTGCATTGCCAAATTTATAACAGTTAAAGGGCAATAATGATTTGAAGACTGTAAGTGGTGGTTCTTGTTCCTAATAAGGCAGATGCTTTGGCGTTCATCTTATTAGGGAATTATGCCATCAATATTTAAAATGCTCTGCTGTATATTATAGAAGGTATTATGTCCTTTCAAGGGGTGGGGTTGCGATTTCTAGTAGACATAGAAGTGCCGATGTCAAGAAGGTCATCAGATAATTGCTTCTGGAGGTGAGGAGAGATATCAGGTAGGGAAATACGTATGGGAAGTCATTCATGATCCATAAGGTTTTGGAACCAGTAGGATTCCTCAGGGTGTTAGCATAGGTAGAAGAGAACCAAATCCTGGGGTACTTTTGGAGCTTATCGGTTAAGAAGATGAATTAAGTAGTAAAGGAGATGAAAATGAATTGCCAAAGACGAGATTGAGGAAGAAAACCAGTGTTGTCCTGGAAACCAAGACAAGATAGTGTCTTGAGGAGGAGGAAGTCTTCAGCCACATCCAGTGATGCTGAAAGATTGGGGAAGGTGAGACAGAGTGTCTTCACCGGCATGGAAATCCTTGATAACCTGCATTAGAGTAGGGTGGATAGAGTGGTATATTCATCAGCTTTTTAGATGGACGGCTGCAAGTAATTAAACTAAGCATGTACACTTTGGGCAGCTGTGACCCATATTAGTGATTGCCATTTTTTCTTCTAATCCTGTATCATCGTGATTTTAGTATTAGGTAAAGAAAAACAACTTTCTAGAGTGAAATGCAGAGCTTAGTGACTTAAAAAGCTGATTAGGAAGATTTAAAGCTTCTTTTACAAAACCTTGGTCTTTCCCCATTGAGCCATGTGACTTGGGGGTCCTGTAGTCACTACAGTGTCAGTGATTCATACCATGCTCTTGCAGATTTGCTGGTAAGTTGGACAGATTTATTAAATAACCTTCAGCTTCCCTTGGACACGGTGCCATCTGTGCATTTTTTTTTTTTAATGTAGACCACAGAGCTATGAAATGCGATTCTTGTCACTAGACCAAAGGTGGGGCACTTGTTGTGCATCTGTTTAATTAAAATCACATGTTGATTATGTACAGTTAGATCATAACACGGTCAGGTTGGATTTCTTCCTATTGCTCTTAGGGGAATTTTTCCATGTGCTTAGAGGGATGAGTTAATAGATCAGGAAATTGGAGCAAAGGGCAAATTAAAGGGAAAAGGGAAAAACCCTAAAAGTCATGGAGTGGTTTACTATACAAGAACATATGACAACAGGTCTATACAACAGCTGCAAGAGGGCCAAAACTTGATTCTGGATTTCGTAGCATTATAGCAACCTAGGCTAAGAAAGTGGAGCCTTCCTTGGTATTGAGCTCTGAAAAATTTTCCCGTAACATAGGAAGCCTTGAATGATGAGTGCACAAAATCTTCAACAGTGTGCATACAATATATGTTCCAATTAACTAGAATTGCATCTAACATTGAGGGAAAATGGGAAAAACATGATTACATTAGGGGCCCAAACAATGCTGTCATTGGTAGAGAAAACCTGCCTAGTGATATTCAGTGTTGTTAGTTTATGTTGTCTCTGTGTGTTTTGACAATGGAATACAAGCTGAAGATTTCTTTTAGACATTAAGAAGCCTACTGGGGCATTGTATGTTTGCATGGATAACCGTCAACATGGGGGTGGTGGCGGCGGAGGGCAGGGGGTGACGCAAGAGAGGTCTGTGCTTCTTACCGGAATCCCTTTAGATAAAAACGTCCTTGGCATATAAACAAAAGCTCTCCCTTCCCTCAGATTCCGTCCGAAGGCTGGTTGAAATTCTAGTTTTGACACTGATGGTTTTGGTACAGACTCAAAGGTGAAAGTGTGAAGAAACACATGTCCAGCAAGGTCCTTCATCTGATAGCTGTGTGTTCAGCCCTGTGGTGAGCCTGGCAGAGGTCAGATACATACCCACCTGTGGATTGGCCTCTTTGTAAGCCTTTTTTCTTTCCAGTCCTAGCTGTCTACCTTCCTTCAAGTTGTAGCAAATTACTTAAAACATTTCATATTTAACATTATGAACCGTTTCCACCTGGGCCCATTCAGATCCCCATTTATCTCAGCAAAAGAATTTCAGATAATGCTTCAGTGTGTTTTACAGCATATGCAGCACCTGCTCTCTGCTGGTCTATCATTGGTTGCTTTGGGTATAACTCGATATTCCCTGTAACACTAGTAGATATTGTCAGGCCACTGAGAATGGTCTGCTCCCTTGTCCCTGCCTCCTGATGGTTACATTTGAATATATTTTAAAGGTTATTTATTTTGAGAGAGAGTGTGTGCAAGTGAGTGGGGGAGGGACACACACAGAGAGAGAGAGAGAGAGAGAGAGAGAGAGGGAGAGAGAGGAGAGAATCCCAAGCAGGCTCCATTCTGTTAGCATGGAGCCTGATGCAGGGCTCAATCCCATGAACTGTGAGACCATGTTCTGAGCCAAAATCAGGAGTCAGATGTTCAACCAACCGAGCCACCCATGTGCCCCTAAATAGGAATATATTTTTATTTACTAACACTTGAATTATTGCCTCAAGTATCATGGATAGAATGGTAAGCTTTTTCAGAATGGGGTGGAGAATTGAACATCAATTTTTAACCTGCTAGGTATGATCTTTTAAAAAAAATGTTTAGTTTGAGAGAGAGACATTGCGTGCACATGTATGAGTATGGGAGGGGCAGAGAGAGAGAGAGAGAGAGAGAGAGAGAGAGAGAGAATTCCAACCAGGTTCTGTAGTGTTAGTGTGGAGCCCAATGTGGGGCTTGAACGCACTAACTGGGAGATCATGACCTGAAGCAAAACCAAGAGTCAGACATTGAAATGACTGAGCCACCCAGGCGCCCCACAGTGTGATGTTTATTGATGAGAAAGGACAGTTTGAGGATGGTAGCTATTCTCTCTGGCCATCATTTGAGTTTTGAGTAAAAGAATTCCCCAGCCCCACCCCATAGCAGTTAAGTCCTTTCCTCTGGGGTGGATCCTGGGTACCGCTTAAGTCCCCAGATGATTCTCAAGCACAGCCGGTTTTGAGAACCGCTGCTCAGAATGTAGTGATATCGAACCATAACTGGTTATACAGAGTTGATGGACCCTTAAAGTGATCATTTTTTTTTTTCTACATCCTGCATCCTGTTTCCATGAATGTACATAGGAAAAAGATAACAGCTCTACACATTAAGTGAGAAACAGTAGTAATTTGAATTTTCCTATTTTGGCGGTTTGGGTAGGCCATAGATTGACCTTTATCCCTGTTCCATCTTGAAAAAGAGACTTTGATACAACATGAGCACTACCAAGAAAGTTGTAGGGGAAGTTGAATATAGATGATAAAACAAATTTGTAAACACTTAGGAGCATATATTGAAATTCAAACTAAATATGGAGTTATTTGTATATTAAATCATTTCTGTGAAGGCTCTTTGAGATTATACCTGAAGACCTCATCAACAGGTTTTTAGCACAATATACATACAAATTTGGACTATTGGGGCTGTTGATTATTCCAGGATCTCTGTTTCTTCATTCGGCTCAGTTTACGTCTATAGAGAGCATCAGAACTTAAAGGGGGAAAAAAACTGGTTCCAGAAAGTAATCTCTCTAAACCTCTGCTTCCTTTTAGATTGCTAAGGCTGCTGACTCAGAGCCAGCATTACAGACAGAGTAACCTTGCTGGACCTTAAAGGTGTTGCATTCGGGAGCAAGAGAGAAGGTGTGTAGGGCTGTCATCCTCTTAGTACTCTCAGACTGCTCTGCTTTGTTGTTCTGTATTTCTGTAGCTTTCCCCACCCCGCCCTCCCCCGCTTTAATTTGTTGCTTTTAATCTGCCATAGACTTGGAAGTCAAGGAATCAAATTAGATTTGCAGATCAAATAAGAGTAAATAGACGGTCAGTAAGGACCTAAGGACCTTTCTAAAGAATAAAATCTGGGGGGCGCCTGGGTGGCTCAGTTGGTTAAGTGTCCGACTTCGGCTCAGGTCATGATCTCACGGTCCGTGAGTTCGAGCCCCGCGTCGGGCTCTGTGCTGACAGCTCAGAGCCTGGAGCCTGCTTCAGATTCTGTGTCTCCCTCTCTCTCTGACCCTCCCCCGTTCATGCTCTGTCTCTCTCTGTCTCAAAAATAAACATTAAAAAAAAAAAAGAATAAAATCTGGGAATTGCAGGGAGTTGCATCTAGAAAGATGAGTTTGGTTAATTTCCACATGGTGTTGGGGTGGGGGTAAGGAGTATGTAAAGCATTGTAGTGGGACCTTGGAATGAAAAACATTCTGGAATTTGGAGTTGCCATGTTTTATATATACTTGTATCTATAAATCTGAATCCTGTGTTTCAGCATGAAGTCTTCATGAGTGTGGGAGACCCAAGTTAGGAGAATGAATATGAAGATTTATTTAATGACTTTTTCATGATAGGTATTGTTCTCCATGCTTCACATGTAGTAAATCCCCACCCCCATCATGTGTTCTAAAGTGTAACTTCAGATATAAAGCCATTTGGTGATGGTTGGCAATAAGGAGCCAGACTAGTGACAAAGACTAGGAGAGGGTCCTAGAACAGATCCTTCCCTGGTGCTTCCAGAGGGAATGTGGCTTTGCCACGGCTTTGATCTCAGACTTGGAGCTGCCAGAACTGTGAGAGAATACATTTCTGTTGTTTAAGCCACTATTTTTGTAGTGCTTTGTTACATTGGCCTGAACAGTTTTTCCTGTATTTTTTTTTAATCTGTATTAGGAAACTAAGTGTGAAGTAGTTTTTAGTGTAAAGTAGTTTTAAAGTGTAAACAGTTTTTATCTGTATTAGGAAACTAAGTATAAAGTAGCTCTGCTGGAGTGACAGAGATGTTGGAGGCATTTTTTAAAAATACCAATGATGCCATTGATATCATTAGTACAAATGATGGTAGTATTGCTGGGGGATGACAGTGGTTGTCCACTTACCAACATGTCGGTAAGTATAAAATGAGGTCTATTTTACATATATGTGTGTTTTACGTATATTTTAAATTTCTGTTTTAGGTGAATTTGAATTCGTTCCCTTAACCAATAATTGATACTAAATTTCCTTGCCTTCTCTTTAGATTTCCTGAATTAGTGATCAGCTAATTCCTGGGGTTTTGCAATATACTTGAAAGCTCCAGAATTTTGTTTGACAAGGTCTGTTTTTACCTCCAGGACCACATATATTTTGCTTTCTAGCATACATATAATATTTGAAAAAACTTTTGAAGGACTGTGTACTAGTCTACACTGGATGTCTTTGATGTCCCATGTTCACTGAGACTTGCCTGTGCACATCACCTAGCACGCACCATTGGGGTTCAAGTACCTTCCTTTGAGAAGCCTGATTCTGGAGCTCTGGACTTCCATTTTCCCTTGTATGGGAAAAACCCTCCAGTTAATTTTTTTTTTTTTTTTTGAGGGAAATATGGCCCTGCCATTTCCATAGTGGCTATTTCCATAGCAGCTGTTTTTTAATCTTTAAAACATTTTTCTTAAATGTTTATTTATTTTTGAGAGGCACAGTGTGAGCTGGGGAGGGGCAGAGAGAGTGAGAGACACAGAATCCAAAGCAGGCTCCAGGTTCTGATCTGTGAGCACAGAGCCCGACTCATGAACTCTGTGAACACAGGCCTGGACTCATGAACTCTGAGATCGTGACCTGAGCCGAAGTCGGACCCTCAACCCACTGAGTTACCCAGGCGCCCCCCCCCCCCCCACCTTGCCTCCTAGCAGCCCTTTCTGACCTTTGCAGAAAGGTGAGAATGCTTTCTGTTTAGGGACAGGCTCCTCTGTACTAGCATCTTTAACACATCACATTTTTGTGTTTGAAGGTAATTGAGGTACCAGGTACTTAATGGAGAATACAATTAGGAATTAACAGCCATTCATTGATGTAATGCTAGATCAGGAGCATAATAGTTACAGAGAATTTTTGAAGAATATGTAGTCAGTTTAGTTTTTATAATTAAAACTCTTTTGTTTTTCTCATGCCTTATTTGGACATCATTTGCTCCAATTTACTATATGACCAATTGTATATTGGTCTGAGTTAGATGTTTCCAAAGAGCCCTCGGACATCCTAGTGGATTTTGATGGTGAAAATGTTAAAATTTTAATAATCTAAATAATAATTAAAAAAATTTCAAATATAGTTTCATGGAATTGGAGGCTAGGTTATGTCCACCCCCCCCACCACCAACCAGGGTATCTACTTTATTAAAATTTATTAATATGTGAATGTCTAATTCTTGTAGTCTAAAATTTGTTGCTGAATCTCTTTAGCTCACCAGACTGAGTTTCTGAAAACCTACTTTAGACCCTTGGAATTGGTTGTTTTTAATAGTCCCTTGGTTGGAAGCTGTCAGCTTATACCCAGACACACTCTTGAGAAAAGTCCCTTGAAACTCCTACTGACAGTAAGGATTGTGTTGCACAGTGGCCTCATTATGAGGACACAAGGGAGCAATTTCTCCCTGGTCTGGGTCCTGAGAGTTGTGTTGCTTTAGAGTCACCAGTTTGTTTGTTTTTTATGAACGTTGCTTTTCATGTAACTGATCTGTTGCTTCCTCGTGTTGCCTAGGAACATTGTAAAAAAGCCTAATTTGTGGCCTTGCTATCTATAGTGCGTAGAACCTCAAATCCTAGGGTGTTGTGTTTCGATTTTTTGAAAATGAAACTCAGTCTTGGCCTCATTATTTTTAAATTAAAAAAAAATCCTTATCTCTTTTCCCTTGAACTGATTTTTTTTTTCTTGGAGAAAAATGTACACATGTTGTGAACTGCCTTAAAGTGCTTTTTAGGATCTACATAACCAGGGACAAAATAGTCCTCGGAAGCGCGCAGCGACTGGAAACACATTGGTTGTATTCTTCTCAGCAGTGATTAACAGATGAACAATATTTGATGGAAGCTGTTAGTCCCTCTCTTGTACCCCCTCCCCGTAGGTGAGAGTGCATCCGGGCCGGGCCCAGGGGATGGCCTGAGCAATGGACCTAGACTCTGACCTGTTATCCGGTTAGCCCAACCAAGTCCATGCTTCCGAAACTCAGCCTGAGCCTGTCTGCTTCCCTATCCTAGACGGTGCTCTTCAGTGCTCCCTGTCAGTGGCCCTGCCCCCAGCAGTGGTCCACATATCGCGGGACGTGCTGAAAATCCCAGCCTGCCACCAGGATGCAATCGCTGCCAGCCCAGTGTTGTCTTAGAACATCTTGGGGTCTAGGTTCATGAGTGAGAGGTCTGTAGGTTCTTACTCTTACACATCAGTCCTTTTAGGATGGATTATGCTGTAGATAGAAGCACCACCTGGTCTTCCCAGCTTAAAGCACCGGAGGCCCGTTGCAGGGCCATGGGGACAGCCTGAGTAGCCTCTGTTTCCAGGCTTGCTTGTGATGGTTTCCAAGAGGAACAGAGCTCAGGCGGTTTCCATGGGCAGTTAAATGTGCTGATCTGCAAAATGATACATGCCACTTCTGCTCATATTTCCTTTGCTAGAACTTGTTAGCTGGCCTACAACCAGGAAGTGGAGTGCTGTTAATAAGTGCCTGGAAGAGGAGAAAACTGTAAATGTATGGTCAATCGCGTTAATGACGATCACGCTAAGTACAATCACATTAATGACTATCATGCTAAGTACAGTCACATCAATGACTGTCACACTAAGTTGTGAAATTAGTATGATGTTTTGTTGTTTATATTCCTCTTCCTACCTTTGCTCCCCCCCGCAACCCGGTGGGGGGAACCAAATCACTTTTCTAGAATATGTGCTTCACAAAAACAATGTAAGAAATCAGTAAAGGGATGTGAACTGGAACCAGGTGTGCAGTATTGCAAGTTAGATGTTAGGTGTTAGATGGGAAATTAAACTGGTTGAAGCCCATGTGAAACCAGACCTTGGGAAAAGGGAACTTGGTCCATAAGAAGGGGGTTCTTAACCCGGAGTCTGGGGAGATGTCTGTAAACTCCCTGAAGTAACCAAAGGACAATGTGTGCCCTATGGTGAAAGGAGTCAAGGCTTTCATCAAGTGTTCAAGGGCATATAGGACCATACCTCAGACATAAGGTTAAAAATCACTGCTGTAAGATAAATACAGACCTTAAGTCAGACCAAGCCCTGTGGACTTGTGATGCTAAGCCCAGGCAGGAATTCTTCCCAGGTGACCCCTCTTGCTCTCATTTGGAATGGACACAGGTGAATTTCATAGGCATGGTTATTATAACAGTGCCCAGTACAGGCTGATGGACTATTCCACCAAAGCTAATTCAGGGAAAGCAAGTCCGTGAGGGCCTGGAATGGTACTGTTTGATGTACCAGCGTTGGCTCTTTGGATGCTAGGTTATGAGCCAAAACTGCTTCTCTGTTGATCTGGCCTAATCTAGATGCAGAACAGCAGAGAAAAGTTGTGTTTTATATCCTTGAGGTTAGGATCCCTGAACCTCGTTTTTTCTCACCCAGCTTTTGAGAAGTATTTGGTGGTAAGAGTATTGAGATTGTAATTGATGACAGCTGGGGTACTGATTTTCTGTGTTATATTTTTGTTAAGACATGTAGGGTCAGGAAAATACTAAGCAGAAGGCTGTGCCGCCTTGATGTGGAGGTAGCTGAAAGTGTGTCTGGGGAGACACCCCCAAGATTGTTGTTAGAATTCCCACCTAGAGGTGGTAGTGCTCTGGAAATCCTGATGGCCTTCTAGATTTTGTGTACGGGTATATACTTGAAAAACAAAACAAGACGTGTCTCAGAGTAGACTTACAAATTAGTGGTTTTTCTACTTAATAAATTTTAAGCTTTTTCATGTTAGAACTACTCTACTTCTGTTTTAAGTGATTTCCCATTGTATGAATATATTATAATGAATTTCTTTTTGGATACGTGGATTGTTTTCACTTATTAAAAAAATTATGATTGCACACCATGCTGTGATCATACTGTGACATAAATCGTGGCTCACATGTATGATCTTCCTCTCAGGACAAATTCCAAGAAGTTGCATTGCTGACATAAAGAGTAGATACATTTTGGAGATGTCGGATATGTATGCCATATTGACCTTGAGAAAAGCAATATAATGTTTGAGTATTTTTCTCATATTTTTCTTTTTTGTAATGGTATTATCTTTGTTTAGTATTTGTTAACTTCATAGATGAAAGTATTATCCCATTGTTTGAATTTGAAATTTTTTAATACTAGTGAGGTTGAAAGTTGTGTGTGTGGGCAGATGATTAGTTTTTTTCTCTAACTTGATTATTTATGTCTGTTGACATTTTAATAGGGTCTTTTTCTTACTGGTTTGTAGGAATTGCATATATGATTACAACAAGGGTCGTTTCCTGTCAGTTTTAGTGACATTAATACATTAATGGGATATATTAACAATTCTAATGTATTTTGAAAATATTTTTCTTATTTTAAAACTTTATTACATATCTACACCTTTTCTTCTGTTTTCGTCAAATTTTTAGGGATTTTTGTTTCTATATCAAGGACTTGAAGGGGCACCTGGGTGGCTCAGTCGGTTAAGCGTCCAACGTCAGCTCAGGTCATGGTCTCACCCTTATTGGCCTTACTGCTGTCAGCACAGAGCCCGCTTCTGATCCTCTCTTCTCCTCTCTCTCTCTGCCCCTCCCCACCTCTAAACAAACAAACAAACAAACATTAACAGCCCCTTCCCCCCCCAAAAGACTTGAAATTAGCTCCCTAATTAGTTTTATGAATTTTCATGTTGTCCTTACTGTTAAACTGTATGGAAGCTCCTACTCAGGGATTCTTTAACCTTCTCTGTGTCATGAGCTGCACTGGCAGTCTGGAGAGATGAGTGGGGTTCCAAGGAAAGGGTGGTGGCTGCGATTCACTTAGGCAAATGGGAATGTATGACCTGAAGAGAATTAACAACAACAACAAAAAGTTACTGAAGCTGACAAAAAGTCTGTCTCCTTTTTATTGTCACCATGTGCTGCCATTTTTGAGCAAGTCAGAGAATGAATGCTTTTCCCTACCAGGGTGGATCTCTTCTACCTCTTACCCTTTCATTATATCACTAGGATGTGGACCATTGCAAAACTTGAAATGCATAAAACAAAAGAATTACAAAGTAAACCAATTATATTGAGATACAGATGTCAAAATAGTAAAAAAGTATAATATAGGAAAAGATTTGCTTTATTAAAGCATTGACAAGTTTTAGCAGTGTGTTTAATAATTGTAATTTCAAGGTACTGAGGAGAGTAAATGAGATTTCAAGATTTCAAGATACCAAATTATAATGAAATCTGAATATTTCTATTGGTGACAAAATCCCAGGCATTGAAACTCGTACTATAGTTTGTAGTCCACCTTGATAGTAGAAAAGCTACATTTCAGAGGTTGATTGGGGGGGGCGGGGGGGAGGAGAAAAAAAGGTGGAGTTTTATCATCCCAGTTCATGGCTCCCTGAATTCTATATTGGGGTAGCTTGGGGGTCTACATCCTAAAAGACCCTTTTCTGAATGGGATGCTTAGTGTAGCTTTCATTATAAGGAGTATTTGTCAGCCACATGATACAGTGAAATAAGATCAAGAGTTGGGCTGAATGTATTTTTGGTTAGAGAAGATAAAAAAATCAAAGTTGCCAAGCGAGGTAGAAAGAGATAAGAGATACTCTGTGAGGCTGGGATTCAATCTGCCCATGCCCAGTGAGTAGTGTCCTGCATACTGTGCATTATGCTAGCCAGTGCAGGGAGCAGGAAGCAAGGCACAGGGCCTATATCAAAGAGAAGTTAGTATGGTGGGAGGAGGTGACATTTAAGCAGAGACCTGAAGGGATGAGGAAGAGCCGCCATGTAAAGAATGGGAGACAAGTTCGGTGAAGAGTTTGTAGGCGCTGAGAACCAAATGGGCTGAGATTATAAGGTAGAGGGAAGACATTGGCACATTTGAGGGTGGGCAGAAGGTCATTGTGGTTTAACCTTGGGGGGGGGGCAGGGAGGAGGAGAATTCAATGGAAGAGAGTTGGAGAGGAGGCAGGGCTTATCCCAGAGGACCTTTTGGACCTTGAGAGGATCTTTAAATTATGGAAGAAGGCCCTGGTGCATTTCACACTTGAGGGTCATGTGTTCAAATTGGTCTTGAAAAGGACCACTGTGGATTCTGGGTGATGAATTGTGTGGATGGGGGTATGAAGCTAGGAGGTCGGTGAGGAGGCCATTGAGGTGCCTAAGTGGAAGGGAGTAACACAGAAGATGCAGAAGACGGGACTCAGAGTAGAAAAAGAGGACTTACACTAACAAGACAGAGTAGCGTGTGTGAGGCAGAGGCAAAAATCAAGGATGGTAATTGGTTTTCACTTGGAGCCATTGGGTGTCATTTATGGAGATGGTGAAGAGGAACACTTTTGGGGGGAGCAGTAGTTCTTTAAGGTTCTGCTTTGTACATATTTAGGGCACTCGTTAGAAATCCAAGCACGGGGGCCCCAGGGTGGCTCATTCAGTTGAGTGTCCAACTCTTGATTTCAGCTTGGGTCATGATCTCATGGTTCATGACTTTGAGCCCTGCTTCAGGATCTGTGCTGACATGGAGGAGCCTGCTTGGGATTTTCTCTCCCTGTCTCTGTCTCTGTCTCTGTCTCTGTGTTTCTCAAAAAAAAAAAATTCAAGAACCAAAATTCATAGATAATTGGGGACTTGAGTCTAGTGCTCAGGGGGAAAATTTCTGACTGGAGATAGAAATTTGTAGTCACTAGCATATAAATAGTGCTGAATGGCATAAGAATAGATATGTTATGGGGCACCTGGGTGTCCCTGTCCTATGAACTTCTGACTCTTGATTTTGGCTCAGATCATGACCAGGGTCTTGGGATCAAGGCCTGCATTGGGCTCTGTATTGAGTGGGGAGCCAGCTTAAGGTCCTCTGTCTCCCTCTGCCCCTTTCCCTTGCTCATTTTCTCTTTCTCTCAAAAAAATAAAAATAAAAAAAATAAAAGAAAAAGATACTTTGCTAGATAGAAGGCATAGAGGTGACAAGTGTTCCTGGTTTGAATCCAACGACCTCCAGGAGGTACATGTTTGAGAGAAAGGAAGAGGGAGCAGAGAGATAAGGAAAACCTGGAGAAGATGATGTCTTAGGAGCCAGGGGAGGGTAGTGTTTCAAGGAGGGAATGGTCCATGGGGACTCCTACTGAGAGGCAGCTCATGTTAAAACTGGGAGGAAAAAAAAAAAGAGTTTGGGGTGTGAGGCAAGGGAAGGTAGAAGAAACATACATCTTGTTTTGTAGCTTTGACTTGGGAATGAGCTAAATGTTTTACATAAATGCAAACCTAAGTTAAAATTTAAAAATGATTGTGCCTGTAGTTAATAACGTATTATGCATCTAAAAAGTTAAAAGGGTAAAAACTCATGTGTTCTTAACGCAGTAAACAACAAAAACCCTTAAAGATAGAAAAAGTAATTATGTATCCTGCCTTTACAATTGAATTGGACCTCAGGATACCAAATGATTGATATTTTACTTTGTAAAAATATTTTAGCCTTTGAATGCGGAAGAATTGCCAGATATAGAATGTGACCATTTTGCATACACTAATAAATTAAAGGATTCAGTAATTATAAATAGCTACTAACGTCACAGAGGCAGTCAGACGTTATGTACTTCTTGATGGAAGTTGATGACACCACCTAGGAGGTATTCTAGCACAAAGGAAAAAGAAAATAAAACCTTGATTCTTTTCAGCTCTGGATCTGCCATTTTATAAGAAGTACAGGGGAGAGAGGGACCTGTTAAATGACACCAGAGCAGTGCAGTCAGCAAAATCTAAACCATGGGAAACTGTATACAGGATGAATGATACTGTTTCTTCAATAAATTGCAATAAATTACAACATGGAGTAGTGAACTAAAAATTGAAGAAATATTTAAAAACGTATCAATCATTTGCAGTGTATCAATGTTATTTGCATCTTTTTCATACGAACTAAACTTTTTATGAAAACTGGGGAAATTGAGCATCCACTAGAAAGTTATTAAACAGTTGTTCATTTTTTTAGATATGATGACATTGTAGTTAGGTTGAAAAAAATTATCTTTTAGAGAGAGATACAGAAATTTTCATGGATGTAATGAAATGAAGCCTGGGAAGGTGGGAAGTCATCAGGGACAGAGGAAACTTGAATGACCATGAATTGATAATGGCAGCTGGATCACTGTCTTTTCTATTTTTGTCTAGATTTGGAATTTTCCATTTCTTTAAAAAAAGACTATTATCTATCAAGAATTACTAGATATGATTTTGGTGTTATTATGCATAGTTCTACATTCTGAGAATAGTCAATTCTGAGAGTATTCAGATGAAATCAGTGGCAGAGCACTTAAATACTTTGAATTGCATTGCACTGTCTCTTACAGTGTCTACTCCCCACTACTCCAAGGAGTTTAGGATGGACATGGCATCACCAATACTTGAAGTACTGTGTTCTGTGGTTTCTATGTTGTTATTGCTCATGTAGGTAGAAAGCTGGAAAGAGGAAACACCATGTCCTTAGTTTAAAACTGAACCTATAGATTTGTACGTAAACCATTATGTAAATGAGGATTTCAGAATGAGTACCATTTTATGTCTCTTTTAGTGGACTGAATGATTTTAAAAAATATGTATATTATTATGCACACAAACACACAGTTGACATAGGTTTCCGCAGTGATTTGTGTTCTGGAAGAAAAATGGGTTTTGCTTTGGTCACATATCTGGTATTAGAAAATTAAATGTGAGAACACTTAGAAAAAAAGCTACGTGGTAAGTTTTTGTTTGCTAGTCCTAAAATGTCAGGGGAAGCATATTTTCTTGGAAGAAGGTACCATTTGGACTCCTAGGAGTGCTGACTTAGGAAGTCTTTGCAGAACTTCTCTTATTATTGAGCTAGTATCTGTTGGAACTATTGATTTGCCCTATGTGAGATTGTGTGTTATGATACGCACATTTCCTGTTTACAAAGTTTGTTTCTGAACATTAGTTACGGTCACACGTAAAGTTGAATATCGTAAAAGGAGTCAAAAGGAGTGAGAATCTAAAAAGTGAAATGAAACCAACTGGATATTTGTGGACTTTAGTGAGAAGTGTTCCTCTGTGTTAAGTGTTCTGTTGTGCAGAGGACGGGTACCCCATAATCCATTACCCTCAGACCGGGCATCAGGCCATCAGGCTGCCGTGTTTTGAAATTTTTCTTCGATGATAACTGGGTCTTTTTGATGGTTGTGTTTCGTTCTTTTAAACAGATTTTCCCTTTTGACATACTTTTTGTTTTGCTAGTCAAAATAAGTTTTCTTTCTTTCTTTGTTTTTTTCTAAACCTATTCCTCTGGGCTCAATCTACCTCAAAAAAATTAAATTGTATTCCTTCTGTTTAAGTCATCATTAAGTATAAATGCAAATGGAAAATCCATTTACATTCCTAAATTGTTGCTGATGTTTCTAAGGGATTTAATGGAAAAGAAAGAAGAACACGGCTTGATTTTTATCATATTCAGGAGACCCCAATAGCTTTCAGAAGTAGAAAATGAATTTCTACCAAGATTTGTAATACCCACTATTTTCCATGAGTTACTGTGTTCTGTATTCTAGAGCCCTTTATGTAAACAAAAGTATTCATTAAGAAGACTTTTTTTAAGCTATGTATACATTTTGACTTTTTAAAAATTTTCATGTTTGTTTATTTTTTGAGAGAGGCAGAGCGTAAGCAAGGGAGGGCCAGAGAGAGAGGGAGAAACAGAACCCAGAGCAGGTTCCAGGCTTCAAGCTGTCAGCACAGAGCCTGACATGGGGCTCAAACCCACAAACCAGATCATGACCTGAGCTGAAGTCGGACGCTTAACCAACTGAGCCACCTAGGTACCCCTGCACTTTGATTTTTAGTACTTAGAGTGTAGTTAATAAACTATCGGGGAAAACTTCAGTGTGACTTTTTCCTTTTTTCAGATTTGAAAGGAAATATTAAGATTCTGTTAGATAAATGTATGAACAATACTAATAGCTCTTAAATTGTTGGAGTAGTTGCAAACAGCTTTTTGTAATAAGGATCTATTGATCAGACTCTAATTTTGCTGAGGCTTATATTTGAACAATATTTAGGAGAATTATTGACTATTTATTGCCAGTTTGCATGTAGGTAGAGGAAAGGATGGAAATAGTTATTTAAAAACATTTGTTGTGTCAAAGCATTTTCTGTGGGTGGTCTCTGTTCACACATTCCTACCTTCTTTGTCTAGTCTCTTTATTAAGTTACATTATTGAGAGAGAAATCTCATGGTTCAGTTCAGTTTATGGATTGTGTCTCTCTGACGGAGGTAACTTTGTGGCTTTATTCCTGTCCAGAATGGAGACATCTTATTGGATAGGGTTGACTTTCAGGGGCTGTAGGTAGGGATGGTCAAGCCTATAGCTGGTAGAATCCAAAGTATCCAGAATCCAATATAGGTCTGGAGCTGTGCAAGAAGGCACGGTTCTAATGAGTTAGTATTCTTTGTTTTAGAAAGCTACATTTGAAGTAGTTGATTGCTTTTTTTTTTTTTTTAATTTTTTTTTTCAACGTTTATTTATTTTGGGACAGAGAGAGACAGAGCATGAATGGGGGAAGGGCAGAGAGAGAGGGAGACACAGAATCGGAAACAGGCTCCAGGCTCTGAGCCATCAGCCCAGAGCCTGATGCGGGGCTCGAACTCACGGACTGTGAGATCATGACCTGGCTGAAGTCGGATGCTTAACCGACTGCGCCACCCAGGCGCCCCGAGTTGATTGCTTTTTAATTGAAATGGAGTAAGATGTCCTGTATAGGACATTCCCTAGTTCTCTGAAATGTACTTGACCATGTTCTAGCCAGGTTCTAACCTCTTAGCAGTAGGCTGGCATGGCACACTCTTCATTTTGGGAGGTGATTTATCAAAGGGTAGTACATGGATGACTGTATCAGAGGATGGGAACCAGGTGGGACCTTAGAAATCCTCCAGAACTGGGATTATAGGTGGGGATTGATGAGTGGGTTTCAGGGATGTGGGTGGTGACTCACCTCCCCATACTCACACATGAGTTGTTAAGCATGGGTCTAATTTGTTTTTTTGGCAAGAAAAGATTCTGGGTATTTCATTACAAATGTGACTAGGAAAGGTTAGAATCACTATAAACCCAGCTCTTTGATGTTACAGATGATGAAACTAAGGCCCAGAGAGATGAGAAGCCATAGTTGAAATCATTTTTCTGAGTCATCAGAAAAATCTGGATTAGAATCTACATTTCTGTTACTCCTTGTTCATTGTTTCTACAGACACATTGACTTTATAGATCATTATGTAAAATGTGGCTTCCTAAATTTAGTTCTTTTAGACCGTCAAGTGGAAGGGAAAAAAGTTACACTAGTTTCGCAGAATGAAGAGCAAAGACCATGACTAGGCCAATGTTAGTTTAATATGATGAACACTGAGCTAGGAGTGGTGGACTGTTGGGAGTTACAGGGTATTTATTTCAGTTCGATGCTTTTCAAGTACATGTTCACTATCTCAGCCAGTGGAACATGGTTAGACAAGCTGTTTGATGCTTTCACTAACTTAGTAAATGTCTGCATGTAAAGAGAGACTTGCATGCAGTTTTTTGCCCCAAGTAGTTAAGTGTCTTAAAAAAAAAAAAGTTTTTTTTATGTTTATTATTTTGAGAGAGAGTGCGCATGGGAGGAGCTGAGAGAGGGAAGAGAGAGGGAGAGAAGAGAGAAAGAGAATCCCATGCAGGCTCCACATTTTCATAGTGTGGAACCTGATGCAGGGCTTGAACTCATGAACCATGAGATCATGGCCTGAGCCAAAATCAAGACTCGATTGCTTAACCGACTGAGGTATGTAGGTGCCCCTAGTTAAGAGTCTTGAAAGTGCTCTTGTAATACTTGCTTAGGGGCCCCTTTATTGTTTAAAAAAGGAAAGGCAAATTAGGTCTAAAGTTATGATATTTTGTACTAATAAGCCATTTGAAAATGCTTGGAATTCCCTGGCAACCTTTGCAATTCTGCTTTGAATTTTTCACTTTTCAAATATTGATGACCTTTATTTTGTTCTTCAAATTCTAGTCCATTCCACCTTTCCTCCCCACTCCTCCTCCTCCTCTGGTAGGACCTTCTTGCCAGATTTGAAATTTTCTCCAACTTGGGTTTTAAAATACTTTGCAGAGTAAAATTTTCTTTATCCTTGTAAGGCTTAACATAATTGTGTTCTTGTCCTATATTGCTAATGCTTTGGTTTTACTCCAGGTTAAAATGTTCTGGAATTGGGATTGATGGCATGGAAATTAAAAGGCATTTGCTAATAATTGAAACAATGTACCTTTTTTTGTGCATCTTCCTGCACCTCCTCCCCCTCCCCCGCCATTGTTTGATATTCATTCTCTCTACAACATGCAGTGGATAAATCTTAAAAACCCTTCTTTCTGCCATTCAATCAGATATCTGGATAAATGATCTTTTCGGTCATTAATCATTGATAAAGGATATACTTTTTAAAGTGTTCAGTGATAAATCATTTTGACGGTTTTTAGAGCCCAGGATTTATCGAGATGCCACTAGTTATAGGCAGACATCAGAAATTGAATTGTGACTGAACATACTTTTAAACTCTCAGTTATGGGCTCTGATTTTTTTTTTAATATTAATTTATTTTTGAGGGAGAGAAAGAGAGCACAAGTGGGGGTGAGGGGAGAGAGAGAGAGAGGGAGGGAGGGAGAGGGAGACAGAATCTGAAACAGGCTCTGAGCTACCCAGGTGCCCTTAGACTCTGATTTTAATCCTTTGTTTCCTTCAGGGCAGAGTCTGTGAGGGTCTCTCAGTGCCAAAAATTAGGTTCAATTGTTACCTTTAGAAATGTGACACACTGTAGGGGCGCCTGGGTGGCTCCGTCGGTCGAGCATCCAACTTCGGCTCGGGTCATGATCTCGCGGTTTGTGTGTTCGAGCCCTGCGTCGGGCTCTGTGCTGACAGCTCAGAGCCTGGGGCCTGCTTTGGATTCTGTGTCTCTCTCTCTGCCCCTCCCCCACTCACACTCTGTCTCTGTCTCCTTCAAAAAATAAATAAACATTAAAAAAAATTTAAAAATGTGACATTGTATCATTGCCATTTTTGCTATGTAGAAATAACAAAAAACATGGTGATAAAGCATAAATCCGGGGGACTTGTTCTAAAAAGCTAGTGTTATACTACTTTAGAGAATACAGTGTTCATTATCTATGTTCATAGAGATAATATTAAATTTTTTGTTCATCTGTTTGAACATCAGGTATTAGTCATTCTCCCCCTTTATTTCCCTTTTAACTCCAATTCATGGTTTGCTTATTCCTGAGCTTCACTGGATGACATCATTGGTGCCGTGAGCACTTTATGAAACCATTTATCACAGCTGTAAGAACAGGCCCCATAACTCTAGGATGCTGTAGCCCCAAGCAGCTGCCCAAGCTGACAGAAGCAAATGTCAGACTCGAGATGGACGTCCCACTTATGTGTCAGGTCTAGGCCTAAAGCCTCTAACATTTGAAAGCTTAGCATTACCAATGTGATTGAAAATTCAAATGATGTTTAATAGAACCTTTAAATAAAGTGTCCAGTCTAGCTGTCTGTCTGAGTCATTCTTAGTAATTTCAAACTTGGATGTTTGCCCTCTATTTACAAATGTAATATAACATTGACTGATTTTTTCCAAGTATACTTAAACTGCCATCGTGAGACTCAGATTTGGGATTATGAATGTCAGTGCTTCCTCAACACATTTGTAAATGATCTTCCTATACTGCATCCCTGGGCAAGTAAGCTGCCTCTTCCTAACTTGTGTCCCCCATTCTCTTCGAAAACACTTGGATGTTTTTTAACAGTTTGTTTCCAGGATCACTTTTTGGGACATCATTTAAATATTTTGTATTTTTATAACAAATTGTAAAATCTTTTTTTTTCAAGTCTATTTTTATTTTTCAGAGAGAGCGCAAGCGGGGGAGGGGTAGAGAGGGAGACAGAATCCCAAACAGGTTCTGTGCTGTCATCGTAGAGCCCAGTGCAGGGCTTGAACTCATGAACCATGCGATGATGACCTGAGCTTAAGTCAAGAGTTGGATGGTTAACCAACTGAGCCATGCAGGTGCCCCACAAATTGTAAAATCTTTAAAGAAATGGTGAGTTGGAAGAGCCCTCTCCAAAACTAGTTATTCAGACCTCTGATTCATCCTCTGTTCCCATTCCTGAACAGCTTCCCTGTGTCCTTGAGTTCAGTACCTAAACAATTTCAAAATGGCTAATAAAACATTTTTACCAAATGACTTAGCTTTTGTTTCTTTGGATTTTTAAAAAAGTTTAATATCTATTTTTTTCACTTTTATGTATACTGAAGTTTGAAAGTTACCATACATGTTTTGCATAGATCAACCATTCATGAAAGAGAAATTCCATAGAATTACTGCATTTTTAAAATAAGGAATGAAAGTTGAAATCGTTTACATAATCTAACTGGCCTAAATGGTATATAGTTTGAGTACTTAGTGTCTGTGTAACCAGGCAAAATTCATATGGCTTAGGGGTGATGGGTTTCAGGCTCCCTTACTGTAGCACAGGAAGCAGAAGCCCATTAGATGCTCCCACATGGCTAACTTCTGTGTCTGTTGCCACTGGTGGGCTATAATTGCTTTTTGAAATTTACTAGACCATTCATTTTTCATGCCTCTGCCTTTGCTATCTTAAACATGAAGGGAAAAGGCTGAGTTTTTGAGTTGAACTTCAGAAATAATACAGGTCAAGGTAGGAATTTGAGCTAAGTCTAATAACCTTCACCTTAATTACACCTGGTAAGACATTTGCATATTGATGTTCTGCACCTTGAGGGAAATGTCTGCCTTTTAGTGGTTAATGTAATGTGTGTGTGTGTGTCTGTGTGTGTGTGTGTGAGAGAGAGAGAGAGAGAGAGTGAATTACACTTAGTATTTACATGCTGTTTCAGAGTTGGTGGCAATGTGGTGACTTTGGCCATAATATTTCTGGAAATCTTAATCCTGACGCTGCTTTTTGTTATAAGTCCATGGCATTTTAAGGAAGCTTTCCTTGGTTATTTTTACTACAGTTTGCTGTACTATGATTAGAACAAGAAGATCTGGGAAAGTTGAAGTTGACATGGCAGAGATTCAGCTAAGCGGAGAAAATATTTGGTGAAAAAAGAATCAAATATACAGGATACCCGAGAGTAAAGTCCAGCAGAAGCAAGAAAATAAAACAGGGTGCCTGTGTTATGTCTCCTCCACAGTTTATATTTTGGTTTTTATACCAGGAATGCCTTAGGTGTATATTTAAACAGGAGGAGAAAGTAACAGCTTCGTGATTTAACTTAATTTTCTTTTAAAAAAATGAAATGATTATATCCTGTCTGTGGCATTCCTATGGAGTTTTTATACAAGTCTCTGAAGAAAATGGTCTTGTTAATTTTAATATTTCATTGCAGGCTAACAATCTCAGAAGAAGAGATTGGTGCTTGATGGAAGTGTATCCTGAGATATTTTTAAATGAAAGCCTTGTCAAATATTTTATTTTCCTTCTGTGTTTCAGTATTCAAATTGTCACCTAGTGGGATGACTGTAGTCTAGTTGATTTACCAATGCGGCTAAAATGAAGTTGCTTTTTACCTTATTTGCAGGATAGTCATACGTGTAGAATTAATTCTAAAGCAAAAATCTTACAGTAAGAGTTGTATGAATCGGGACAGCCGAAATTAAAAGATTAAGTTTTAGAATACCTTCATATTTCATTTTTCCAGTTAAAATTGCTTTTCTGGCTGGGTAATTTAGTCATACCTTCCAAATTGTAATAGGGTTTATACTTGGGTTTCAAAAAATATATAAAGAATGTGGTGTTCTCCACGTATGCATGTTCTCTCTGGTTGGGAGTACAGGGTGTTCTTTGCTTTTGTGATGCACTGTTTCCTGGAAGTCCTGGCTGCAATACTGTATTAATTCACTTGGATGCCATACCAGTTATATAGACGGTACTTGGGCATAGCTGCTCTTGGGAAATGCTGACTGACCTCGAGCTGCTGAGTTTTGTTTCTGGGACGTGTTCAGGGTTGTCTGGCAGGTACATGGATAAAGCATCAAGGAAGAGGTGGGGACAGTTGCAGTATCAAGGTCTGAGCACAGGTTGGAGCAGAGGCTGTGCTTATCCATGGGGTTGTATAGAATAAGATCTGTACCCTCACTGGGTATAGGGGGAGCAGCAATGGGTTGTCCCCTCACCCAGTTGGTGTTTCAGGGCCAGCTCTGCTGCATTTTGATCCAGACGCCTGGCCAGTCCTGCTCACTTTTCCTGCATAATCTTTCTTTGTCCATTCTTGCAGCTTTCCTCATTACTTAGCAGTTAGTTTCTTCTCATTGAACTGTTGGAGTCATCTCAGCTCAGAGGTCACGTCCACTGGGAAGCCTTCTTGGATCCCGTGGACTGGCCTGGGTACCTCTTCGCTGTGCCCTTGTCCCTTCCCTAGACTGTAATGGCCTGCGAGCTCCCCTGTTCCTCCCACTAGTCTTGAGGGCGTCACGTGCTTCTCTCATTTTCAGTGCTAAATCCTCAGCGCCTGGGAGGGCTAAATAAATTCCTGCTCAGTGTGCTTCTCAGGCTGTCCTCCTTATGCTTCCTGAAGTCCTTAATGCTCCTGGTTCCCTGTGCTGTTGGAGCGTGTCATTTTTCTCCGTTGCTCACTGGTTGCCCATCACCATGTCACTTTCAGGGCCTGTCCCAAGTCAGTGTTTTTGTTTTGTTTTTACATGCCAGCCTTTCCTTGTCTGATAGTCGAATTGAACGAACTCTAGTTTACCATGTGTTTTAGTCACTCATTGCCACCATGATGCGGGATAAGTAACTCTCATAAATCAGCTTATTCAGTCAGGGTTTGTGCTTGGACTCGTGTTCTCTTGGGTGACTGTGGATTGGCTGGTCTAGGCTGGGGGATACTGGTGGCCCTGCCTTGAGCCGTGAGTTAGGCTTGGGTCTGCTGCATAAGTGTTCGTTTTGGGGTCCCAGGCTGAAATGGGCCAGGAAGCATTTCTAAGGGTGAGAGAATACTAACCCGCTCTCTGGAAGAGAAGATAAGCCCTGATTGGTAGCATTTGCCCATTTCTGTGGTGTATATACTCCCATCATGGCTGATTTCAAGCACCCAGTATGACGTCACCAGGAAGAGCTGCCCAAATAGCACACCATTATATGCTATTTCTCATCATACAGGTACAGCAGACAACCTCAAAAACACATGTAATAGTAATAAAGTAATTAGGAAGTTAGGAGGTTCAGTACTTTGGTTTTTAAACATAATTTATTTTTAAGTTGATATAACTTCATTTTTATTAGAGGGTTTAACAACTGACCTATAAATTTGTGTGACACAGAGTGTGAGCGCGCAAGCACCCGAGTGGGGGAGGGGCAAAGAGGAAGAGACAGAATCCCAAACTTAAGTTTCCCCAAGGTTAACACGAATACCTGATGTGCCAGAAAGATCAGAACTGGCACCTTGTCACTTCTCTACACATTCTGTTGGTCAAAGCAAGTCTTAGGGCAGAGCTCAAAGTCAGTGGAAGGGGCAGCACACTGTGTCTGGAGGGAGGATGTGCACAGTCACACGGGACAGGGGTGGTACGTAGGGGGCAAGAGTTGGTGCCTGTGACTCAGTCCACCACACACATTGCCTCCTGGCCATGTTACATGTGGCGATGATATCTGTGTTAACCTTCTCTTTGAAAAGTTTAAACCGTGCTTCTTATGGGAGAACCTGGGATATAAATTCTGTTAGTAGATTTGCTTAACATAATTTTAAGTGCCATACAGTCTAAGAGCTGTAACTCAGGAAAAATTTGGGATTATAAAATGAAATCTTAATTTTTTCTGTATGTTGTGAGGTTTGGTATTTCCTTGTAGATTGCTTCTTTATCATTCAGAATCTTCTATGCTTAGTTTTCTCTAAAGACTTTTGTCTGATATTAATGTTCACTCTTGATCTCCCTTTCTATTTTGGCCCTTTGTGTCCCAAGTAGTACTTACACCTTTGTAATATATTTGCTAAAGTTTTTTTCTTTTCTTTTCTTTTTTTTTCTGATGGTTGATTGACTAATTTGAGATATGAATCGTGATTTTCCACTGATGATTTAATTACATAAATTTCAGATCCCTGAAATTGATTAGATAATTATTAGATCATTGGATAAAAATAGATTACTTTTGTGTAAAACAAGGAACTTCTTAGAAGGAGTTTAAAAAAAACCCTCTTTACTACTATGCCAGGTAGAATTAAAAAAATTTTTTTTAAATATTTATTTATTTTTGAGAGAGAGGGCGCATGCACGCGCACAAGTGGGGGAGGGGCAGAGATAGAAGGAGACACAGAATCTGAAGCAGGATCCTGGCTCTGAGCTGTCAGCACAGAGCCTGACAGGGGGGCTCAAATTCACGAGCCATGAGATCATGACCTGAGTCAAAGTCAGACGCGTAACCAACTGAGGCACCCAAGCGCCCCTAGAATTTTTTTAAACCTTAAATAATATATTTGATGTGCATTTACATCACTGTGTTGTCTCTTGGTGTACAACCAATTATCCCCACATTAGCAACTTAAAATTTAAGCATTTATTATCTTACACTTTCTGGTAATCAGGAATTGGAGTGTGGTTTAGCTAGGTGCCAGGATTTTCGTAAGATCACAATTGAAGTGTCAGCCAGGCCTGTGATCTCACCAGAATCCTAAACTGGAAGGGGAGCCACTTTGTAGCTTATTCACGGACTTGGTGGCAGGATTCAGTACCTGGTGGTTGTTGGACTGAGGGCCTCACTTCCTCACTGGGTTTGGGCCAGAGACCTCTTTCCATTCCTTGCTACATGGGACTTCTCCATTGGGGATGAAAGTCACAGTCTTTCTATCACATGATCTTGGAAGTGATAACCGTGATGTTTGCCACGTTGTCTTCATTAGGAGCCAGTCAGTAGGTCCAGCCCACGTTTAAGGGGATAAATTACACAAGGGGATGCATAGGGGGAGGTGGTGATTGTTGGTGGCTATTTTAGTGGTTTGCTTACAACAGCTATATTGTTGTATCTGGCACCCTGTAAAATTCCCACTTTGAAGATACAGAAGTAAGGGATTGGAGAGATTAAATTTTTTGTTTCAAGGCCAGGATGCCAGCATACACTGCGACTGGTTCTTCAGCTTGGAATCTTTTCCCAAAAAACAATGAGGTCTAAGTGATGCTCAGATGCACACGGCATGAAGGACGTGTTCATTGTACCATATCACCCTGTATGGTGTCATTTATAAAATCAGTATGGCATAGATATGTGTCCTGATGAATGATGGAATACTAATCTTAGTACCACATTCTTAGCTCTTTCTGGTCTTGTTTTCTTTGTATGTATTTCCTTAGCTACAAAAATACAGTATAATATGAGAAACACATGTAAATAGTTTTCAAGTTTGGGGTGCCTGGGTGGCTCAGTTGGGTAAGCGTCCAACTCTTGATCACAGATCGAGCCCCGTATTCGGTTCCATGCTGACAGTGCGGATCCTGCTTGGGATTCTGTCTCTTCGTCTTTGCCCCTCCCCGACTTGTGTGCTTGCACACTCACACACTCTCTCTCTCTTTGAAAATAAATGGAAAAAAAACATAGCTTTCAAGCTTGAAAATCATCCGTCAGCTTAATTTCTATTGCTCCAAGCTTTTAAAAAATCATTGCTCTCAGTTGCCTGAATCAGAACAATAAAGTAATACAACTAATTTGTTGACAAAGCAGTTACAATTAGATTGTCTTTATTTCCAGAAACTCTGATAAAAATCCGTAAGTATCCATTTATCTATCTAAATATCCATGGTGCCTAAGAAACAGAATTCAGTCTTGAATGCGGCCTGAGAGATAATGACCTAGTTGTTTGGTTTTTTGACAGATAGTTGGTTCTTTGGTCCTAGTAGGTCTTAAGAGTCTACTTCCCTGAGTGTTTTTCCCTTTCTTTCTTTCTTTCTTTCTTTCTTTCTTTCTTTCTTTCTTTCTTTCTTTCTTTCTTTCTTTCTTTAAATGATGTGTTTACTTTTGGTGATTTGTTGATAAACTAGGACTGCTTTTCACTTTGTTTCGGTTCTTTGAAACAATTTCTTTAAGGAAAACTTTTATTTTAGGCAAGTATTACCATTGCTTGCTTCTCTCTTTGGAATACCAGCTTTGTCTTGTCAGGGTGGATCCTGACGCTTTGAGAGGCCACGTGGCTCTGTTCTTTAGCACATCTTCTGGGAGTACTGTGTGTAGTACTCTATGGTTGTTCAAAGGGCAGAGCTGAGCTAGACCCATACTAGAGTCTGAGTTGATCATTCTGAAGATCAACCTCATTGAACTGGTGTCAAGAGTTAACAGTCGGTATAAGGACTTAGAGTTGTCACTAACACTCCTCTTTAGGTCTCCTCTCCCAGGGATGTAGTATACAGTGATCTGAGGCCAAGAATACATGTTAATTCCTAACCCCACTAAAACCCAGTGATTTCTTCCTTTTGGCTGTTGTTCTCCTTCTCTGTGGTAGAGGTGGCAGTTGTGGGAACTTGGGCGTTTTCAGTATTTGTCACTTCTCTGTTCTCACTGTTGTTGCCCTAGTGACTGACAAATCTTTGTTGGTTTCTTGTCTCTCGTCCTTGGTTTGGTACGTGGTTGACTGTAACTAGTAGGCTCATTTTCTCCCGTTGCCAGCGTCATACTCCCCACCGAACCTGTACAGGTTTTCTTGACCATGACATCAAGTATAACAACTTCTTCATTGCAGTCAGGGCCCTTCCTAACCTGGCATTTGATCCACTGTTTCCAGCTCCTTAGCCACTGTCCTGAGCAGCATGAGTCTGCGTGTCGTTTCTTCACAGGCCAGGTTTATTCACATCTCCTTCCTTGGCTTGTGCTTCGCCAGCTTCCTCTCGCTGTGGCATGCCATCTGCTCTCTTTCCCAGACCGGATTTAATCCATCCACCAAACACCAGCACGGGGGCTTCATCCATGTGACTTTGTCTGATGGCTGTGGTTGTTCATTCAGCTCTTCCAATCCTGATTCCTTTCCTATTGGGTGCTTATAATCTATAGCATGCCTTTTCTGTATTTTTCTCCTGATAGTGTGTCTTGTGCCTCGAATGAATTGTAAGTTTATGAAATTCTAACCTTCCCAAACAATATGGGTCCTAAATGGTAAGTTCCATAATGGAGGACCCTGTCTATCGTTGCCCCCACCCCCACCCCCACCCCCATAGGGCCTGACTGAAGCACATAAGCATCTCAGGTTCCATTAAAGGATTCAGCACATGCATAGTGAATACTTTTTGTTTGGCGAGACACTGTACTAGATATTTGCCCTCCATTGATGAATGGATGAATGAAGTGTCTGTCCTCATGGGGCTTGCAGTCTGGTCAGGGAGGCAAGCATTAAATAAATAATGTGGTAAATGCTATGAAGGAAATGGTGTGCTGTGTAACGAAGAATAGGGGGACTTGGCATGGAACTGTCATGAGAGATTCTCTGGGAGATCATGTTTAATAAAGTACTGATGTTAGGGGCGCCTGGGTGGCGCAGTCGGTTAAGCGTCCGACTTCAGCCAGGTCACAATCTTGCGGTCCGTGAGTTCGAGCCCCGCGTCGGGCTCTGGGCTGATGGCTCAGAGCCTGGAGCCTGTTTCCGATTCTGTGTCTCCCTCTCTCTCTGCCCCTCCCCCGTTCATGCTCTGTCTCTCTCTGTCCCAAAAATAAATAAACGTTGAAAAAAAATTAAAAAAAAAATAAAGTACTGATGTTAAAGGTCTGTATAAAAAGTAGAAATACAGGATAATTCTCCACTAGGCATCCAGAAGGGAGAGTAGTATCCATCAAACATCCTGGACCATTAACACTTGAAGGGCGCCTGGGTGGCTCAGTCGGTGGGGCATCTGACTTTAGCTCAAGTCACGATGTCACAGTTTGTGGGCTCAAGCCCCGCATCGGGCTCAGAGCTGCTGTCAGCTCGGAGCCTGGAGCCTGCTTTGGATTCTGTGTCTGCCTTTCATTCTGTCCCTCCCCAACTCATGCTGTGTTTCTCTCTCTCTCAAAAATGAATAAACATTGAAAAGATTTAAAAAAAAAAAAATACAAAGGCAACCTGAGGTGGTTTGATTCTAAAGGACTGTGTTTGCTACGGGGTAGGTAATCTCTCAAGGACTGTGTTTGCTACGGGGTAGGTAATCTCTCAGGAACTTTGTGAAGGGACTGAGGACCCAGTAATGGTGATGGGGTGGTCAGAGAGGAGACAGGAAGGGGGCTTGAGGACAAGCACTGCAGAAGGTGCCTCCTGGCAACTGTTGACAGAGAGAAGAGATGAAGAGGAGAGAGAAAGGTTCAGGTGGCAAGGGAGATGGGAAAAAAATTAAAGGTTTAATTGTAGAATTACTCTTTCAGTACAAATTAAGTAGCAGAGGTAGAAATGGATAGAGGAAAGAATAACTTAATCATTGTATCCACATACCATTTTATTGGAACAAATACATTTTCATGTTGCTGGTAGGTGGGTTTATTCACATTTATGTATGTATGTATGTATGTATGTATGTATGTATGTATTTTTAAAGCCGGAAACCAGATTCAGCAGAGAGACGAGAGAATCATAAAATTAAGTGAGGACAGTCTGGATTGCTAGCATGTGCTTTCTCTTGATTTAAGATGTTTAGTGACTAAGCAAATACTTCATGATTTCCTTTCATTTAGTTTTTAAAGGAATTTCTAAACAAATCCTGGTCTGTCCACTTCGTTGCATTGATCTGATGGGTTTTGATGAAAATCGGTAGAACGAGTTGTAATGGTATATTTTTCAATAGCAATGATAACCGGTAGTATTTATTGAGTGCTTTACTAAATGCTAGGCCTTGAGCTAATTTGTTACTTGATTTAACCTTCACCACCAACAGTCACCCTGTGAGGCAGACAATGCTTTCAGTCCTTTGAGTCAGCTCAGACATATTGCAATATAATTGAAGTTTTGGAACGTTGTTGTTAAACAACTGGAGTCCTAAAAATAATGTTAGGGTATTAATGATTTCGTTAGAAGATTGCCACGTTTTAAAAATACTTGTCTTAGGGGCGCCTGGGTGGCTCAGTCAGTCGAGTGTCTGACTCCGGTTCAGGTCATGATCTCACGGTTCATGAGTTTGAGGCCCACATTGGGCTGTCTGCCCTCAGTGCAGAGCCTGCTTTGGGATCCTCTGTCTCCCTCTCTCTCTGACCCTCCCCTGCTAGTGCTTGGTCTCGCTCTTTGAAAAATAAATAAACATTAAAAAATAATAAGTAAAACTAAAAATACCTCTTAAATTTAGAAGTCACAGAACTTTGAGAGAAAAATAGGCTTGAGCATATTGTAGTTGCAGGAGCTGACGGGACCGGGAAGTCAACTGGATTTATTTAAGTTCTGTAGCTAGGTGGTGGCCAAGCTGGAACTAGAATCCAGGAATTTACTTCCCAGTCCATGATAAAGAAGGTAAAGAGACCATTTTAGAAACCGGACGTTACTAAGAAGAGCAATGAGCAGTAAACGTGGATATGAAGAGATGCTGTTTCTTAGGAGAGAAATTGCCAAAAACTTGATGTGAGGCAACCTTTGGTCCAAAGTTTACTTTTCAGGAAAGCTGCCTTGGTTTGGCTGCAGCCTGCCCTTGCAGCAAATGCTCAAACTAGGGTGTTCTGAGAGAGAATACAAAGCAAGCATTCCTAGTAGTTTCTCGAATCTCAAGGACCTCGTCCCCCACGTCCCAGGTTGGGACACAGGGTGCATCACTTCCCGATTATTCCATACCTCCTCGTGTGTCATAATGTGGTGTGAAGCCCCTGTGGGGTAACATTCGCACTGTGGGATTCGCTCATTAACAAACAGGCCCAGCCAGCTGAAGTGTGGTATCCCTTTGCTGAGTCCTTTTTTTTTTTTTTTTTTTTTAACTTAGGAAATATTTGTGGAAAATTTAAGCCCTTAGAAATTTATTGGCTTTGATAATCCACTAGTGGTGTATGAAAGTTGGGAATGCCATTTTGAAGGAGATGAGCCAAGAACCAGGTAATGATGAAAGTGGTGCCCATGGCTTATCTGAGGCAAGAAAGGCAGTCTCGGTGAAGGCGGCCACTAATGGGCCAAACGCCTGGAGGTGAGATCTCGGGAGAAGGGGCCATCTGAGGGTAGGGGCCATCTCTGCTATGTACTTAATAATGGGCCCCTGCTCAGGGTTTGTCTTTTTTAAAAAAACCCTGAAATATGAATGCTGTCTGTACATTATCTTTCCTAAGCTTTGTCTTCTCTAGCATATTTGCCTCAGAAATGGCCTGTTTGCTTGCTGATGAGTTTGGGAATGTTGTTAAATCCCGCTTCATTATATTCCACATTTAACCCTTTTCCATTTATTCTGTAATTGAAATAGCTTCCTGGGTATGTTCACTCTGTTTAACAGTGGAAAATAAGCTTGTGCGTATCACCCATCAGTCACAGGGTTATCTGGTCTTTTGTAATTGGGGAAGAGGAAGCCCTGAGGAATATTGATGAGAAGACAATGTGGGTGGGAGTCTAGATTGGATTGAAGAAACTCTGATAACCTCGCTTGATGAGGTTCACTGGTTTTTTCCATGTAATGGAGAGGCCATTCTCAGATAGTCTGTTTTATTAGCTAAATGAATGCTTTTTGCATTGCAAGTGCATCTTCTTGCTTATGTGACTTGACTTCATGAAAAAAGAATACCTCTCACTTTTAAAGTACTCAAATGTGTGAGGCTCACATACATTTTATAAATTACTAAATGAAATGTTTTCCTTTTCTAGTGCCTTGGAAAGGAAAAATGCTTTTGTTCATACCTGTGAGATCTAATTCTTGGTTATATAATGCATGTAAGTTCAAATATTGGATATATTGGCTGCATTTTTCCCTGAGCAAAATTGAATTTTGAGAGCTCACCTGTCTTATTTTGCATGGTGGTATCCAATATCTGTTGATTTCATGTATGTATTTTTACAGTTGTAGAGTAAATATTATTCACCATCTTTCTAAGAAGGTATGTTAAGGTAAGACCCTTAAAAGAAAAATGTTTGTTCCAGAGGTTTTATTAAATTATTTCTACTTTATGGACCAGCTGCTGATCACCTGCATGGTACTGATCTGTCTTCACCTTTTATTAATGACTGAATTTATTTGCTATTCATTATTGTTTGGTATTTGGATGTCCAGCCTGAATCGATAGGCTATCTAGTTTACTGGGTGACAAGCATAGATAAAAATTATTGTTGTCTTAACTGAAGACACTGTCTTACACCAAGAAGAATATCTTCAGTGTCTCTAATAGTTTAGCAGTCTGCAGACTGATCACAATCAGACAATGCCCCTACACCCCTTCCTATTCTAATTGTATCCTCATAAAATAAATATAATGCTACCCTCATATTGCCTGGAGAAGAAATTACAGATTCTGTATTAATGTGCTAATATTCTGTTTCTCTCCAATTCAGTAGCAATTTTTTTCTTGAGCATCTTATAACAAAGTGAGGTCGGTATTTGTAGTCTAATTCCCCATATACATTTCCAGTTAATCGAATTTTGCTTTTGTAAATGTATGGTCCGGAATGAAAGATGCATGTGTAAGTACTATCAGCAAGGGAAGTTTAATTTCCATTCAGCTGGAGTTCGGCTTATTTCTATATGCTCTTTCTTCCTCCTTTGCTGCCTGTCATTTTCCTTGTTAACCATGAACATGATGGGGAATGTGCCGTGGTTACTGATGGATATATGGGTTCTTTGGTCTATCCCAATGTGATAGAACATAGAAACAGTTAAAAAATGGAAACCACTCCCCGCAGAAGATGGCAAAACAGAAAATAAAAGAGGAAGGTAAAAAGTTGAGGGATACTTTGTTTAAAAAAATGTCTGTAGTTCTCTTGTTTGGGGGAGTAGGTTTGTGTTAAACCAGGCAAAGAATGATTGCATTCCTTTTCAGTGTCTGCCTGTGGACATTTATCTGCTGGGGACTAGAAAGCTTTGGATTATCACTTTGCATTTTCAGTGCATGGTGCTGCTGCCCTTGCTGCCCCTTGAGAACCAGCTCATCACATATGAAGAGAAGTATTTAAAAAAAAAATTTTTTTTTAGTGTTTATTTTTGAGGGAGAGACAGAGTATAAGCGGGGGAAGGGTAGAGAGAGAGAGGGAGACACAGAATATGAAGCAGGTTCCAGGCTGTGAGCTGTCAGTACAGAGCCTGACATAGGGCTCGAACCCACAGACCACGGGATCATGACCTGAGTCGAAGCTGGACGCTCAGCTGACCGAGCCACCTAGGCGCCCCTGAAGAGAACTAGTACTTGGAATATCAATAGTGTATGGGTAGAGCCGGGGAATAGGAATAGATGAATATAAGCTATGTTATTCCACTTTTAAAATTTGCATTATGAAAATACATAGGTTAAATGGTTGGTCTTTAGTCACAATTGTGAACATACCCTTGATGGTCCAGCTAACCATTGCAGGTGGGCCTGTCTAGACCAAAACAAAATGTAGTTTCGTTCTGGAGAAAACAAGGGCTCACAAAGACTGGGCTGCTTCCAACAAGATTTTATGTAAGTTTAACTGTTAATTGTAGAACGGTTATGGAGGGTTTTTTTTTTTTTCTCTTTTTAAATCAATATCAAATTAAAGCTAAGCAAGTGGAATTGTCAAGGCAACAGCTAGCATATAGTCCTTCAAGAAAACGCTGTACTGGAAGAGAACTAGTAACTGATATTTTTAAACTGTACTTGGAGAAAAGTGGTCTTTTGTTTAAAAAAAAAAAAAAGGCATTATGAACCTACAGGATATGGTGGGAAAAAGCCTGGTCTTTGAGTCCAGACACTGTGTCTTTTCCGGGTCAGTCATTCACTCATATTTGCATACCCCTTAGTTACCAGACAGCGTGTCCCGGCTCAGAGTGGCAGTAACAAGTAGGAAATTGTACGGCGACAGCTGTATGCAAGGTAGGTAGGTGGGAAAGCTATTCCTGTCTGGTAGCTGGGGAGTAGCCAGGTGGGGGCTTGAACTCAAGTCCTCCGATTTCGAATCTGTTACCTGTGATAAACCACATTGCCATGTAGTATCCATCTCATCTGGATGTTGTAGCCTAATCAGACCACGTACATGCAAGCTAATGCTAACAGGCATTTTGAATGGCCCTGACATCCAGGATTAAAAGATGTCTAGGCCAAATGGTGAGCAAAACAACTCTTTATTTTCCCATGCAGATTGTATTTAAAGTCAACTGAGCTTTATATATGTCCTATAGGTTCTAACTTAAATGTTGATTGATTTTCCTATGATATTGGTTATAGTGAATGCCATTATGTAGTCATTGAGTCATGTAGTCATTCAGAAAACTGTGATCAATTATATTTCCATGTTTTTCATAGACTCGAGGGATGCAAAGAGGAAGAAAGCATAGTCTTCATGACTAGTTTATAGCCCGTAAGAAATACCGAACAGATGATTCTAAGGCTGTATAGGTTATGCTGTAGTAAAGGTATAAATAGCGTCCCTTGGGATAATCCTCAGAGAGACAAAGTATTGGTTCTGGGTCTTACAGGGTCAGCAGGAGTTGGTTGGGTGGGAACTGATGGAAGGATGGCCTTGGCATATGGCACCGTGCTTGTGAAGTCAGAGACGTGGTTCATTATTGTGCATTGCTCAGGGTTTGGGAATCACTGTGCAATTTGATGTGTGTGAACAGTAGCCTCTTGCTTCTCCCAAACCAAAGGGCTGTAGGATGGTAAAAGCCAAGCCTCAACTCCTTTCCTGCCTTACGGTGATGAGGACTTATTTAAAGAACATGTAAAAAAAAAATTGTTTTTTAATGTTTGTTTTTGAGAGAGAGACAGAGAGACAGAGAGAGTGTGCAAGCAAGGGAAGGGCAGAGAGAGAGGGAGATGCAGAGTCCAAAGCAGGCTCCAGGCTCTGAGCTGTCAGCACAGAGCCCGACGTGGGTCTCAAGCCCACGAACCGTGAGATCATGACCTGAGCCAAAGTCAGAGGCTTAATTGAGTGATCCACACAGGCACACCTAAATAATATTTTTGAGTGTTTAATGAAACATTACTATGTTGTGTGCAGCACAAATGGAAATTTGTGATAAATGTAGTAAGGCTGGCCTGACTTGCTGATTGTGGTGTAGGAAATACTGTCTTCATGTCACAGGCCAATGGTTTTTGCAAGCTTTGGGAAGGATCTTAATTTTTGAAATTCAGTTGTTTTTGGATGGCAGCAAATAGGTTGGAAATACTTTTTGTAAGTAACTATTTTATTTATTACCAGGATAGAAGGGATACCATTAAATTTTTTAATTCAGACTCTTGAGTAGTCGTGCTTGGATTTCCCAACCCCAGCATGAATTTTTTTAGTTAATTGAGTGAAAGAATATATGTTCTAAACAGTTTAATTTCTCGGGGTCCCTGGGTAGCTGAGTTGGTTAAGCATCCGACTTCGGCTCAGGTCATGATCTCACCTTTCTTGAGTTCAAGCCCCACATCGGGCTTTGTGCTGACAGCTCGCAGTCTGAAGCCTGCTTGGGATTCTGTGTCTCCCTCTCTCTGTCCTTTCCCTGCTGGCCTTCTGTTTCTCTCCCTCACCCTCTCCCTTTCTCTCCAAAATGAATAAACATTAAAAAAAACCAAAAAGAAAAAAAAACAGTTTAATTTCTCTCAGCACCAGACAAGTAGTATCTCAGTACTGTTGCCTGGCTAAAATGTGTAAAATGAGATATTGGTATGTAGTTTGTTTTTCTTTTCTTTTTTTTTTTTTTCAACGTTTTTATTTTTATTTTTGGGACAGAGAGAGACAGAGCATGAACGGGGGAGGGGCAGAGAGAGAGGGAGACACAGAATCGGAAACAGGCTCCAGGCTCTGAGCCGTCAGCCCAGAGCCTGACGCGGGGCTCGAACTCACGGACCGCGAGATCGTGACCTGGCTGAAGTCGGATGCTTAACCGACTGCGCCACCCAGGCGCCCCTGTTTTTATTTTCTAAGTATACCAAATTATTAAGTTTAAACAAAGCCCTCCTAAAAGATACTATTTTTTTTTAATGTTTATTTTTTAGAGAGTGCTAGTGGGGGAGGGCCAGAGAGAGAGAGGGAGACAGTGCAGGGCTCGAAGTCACAAGCCTCAAGAACATGACCAGAGCCAAAGTCTGATGCTTAACCGAATGAGCCACCCAGGTGCCCCAAGGAAAGCCCTACAAAAAGCCCTTATTTCTTATGATCCTTTAGTCCCCACAATAACTGTATCAATTAGGATTCAGCTTAGTGTTAAGAGATACAACCTGGAGGGGCACCTGGGTGGCTCAGTCGGTTAACATCTAAGCATCCACCTTCAACTCAGGTCATGATCTTTTGGTTGGTAAGTTCGAGGCCCGCTTTGGGCACTATGCTGACTGCTGAGAGCCTGGAGCCTGCTTTCGGTTCTGGGTCTGTCTCTTTCTCTGCCCCTCCCCTGCTCGTGCTCTCTCTCTCAAAAAATAAATAAATGTTAAAGAAAAATTAAAAAGAAATTGAGAGGGGCACCTGGGTGGTGCAGTCGGTTAAGCGTCCGACTTCAGCCAGGTCACGATCTTGCGGTCCGTGAGTTCGAGCCGCGTGTCGGGCTCTGGGCTGATGGCTCAGAGCCTGGAGCCTGTTTCCGATTCTGTGTCTCCCTCTCTCTCTGCCCCTCCCCCGTTCATGCTCTGTCTCTCTCTGTCCCAAAAATAAATAAACGCTGAAAAAAAAAAATTAAAAAAAAAAAAAGAAATTGAGATACAACCTGGAACCAGTGGCTTTAACCTAGAAGCTCTGTTTTTCTCCCCGACGGATAAAGCTAGGTAGGCAGTATATACTTAATACAGTGACTCTGTACACGGTCAGTATATACTTAATACAGGGTCTCTGGTGTTCCTTCAGGGATCCATACCTTTCTCAGCTTATTGTCCCCATCCTAGGTGTGTGCATGTGCCCTCATGGACCTAGGATGCTTGCTCTTGCTTCAGGATGCCTCTGCATTCCCAGCAGGACAAAGGATATGGGTAACACACATTCCTGCTGTCTGTCTGACTAGAACCTACCGAACCACTTGATTGTTCCTGTCACTTGACAGAAATGTTATATGGCCTTTCCTTGTTGCAAAGGAGTCCAGAGAGTGTAGATTTCTTTTTTCTTTCGTGGTGCCTATTGCTGTTCTGAGATAAATCTGGACTTGGCTAGTGAGAAAGAAAAATGACTATCTGGTTGGCAACTGTAATGTATTACCCTACCCAATCTAAGGATCTTCAAGTATGCTTATTCAGAGCCTGGATCTTGTATTCAGAGCTGAGAGACGGAATTAATATTCCTTCCAGCAAGAGGTTGGACCGAAAAAGAAAATGCAAATAAAGCTAAAGTAGACACCTGTATTTGCCTTTAATAAATTGGGAAATCAAACAGGCTACACAAAGAATTTCTTAGTATTTTTAACTGAAGGGTGTGTTCTCAAATATTTAGCAAAATGGAATTTCAAGAGCCAGTGTCAATTTTAGGTTTACCTAGTTTTTATTTGGAAAGCAACAGCAGCAAGCAATAATACTCTCTTTTATAAGCTTGCTTCCCCCTGCCCGCCCCCCCCCCCCCCGAAAATACACTGAATGGTAACTGAATCAAAAGGGAGCCCTCAGTATAGGTGATAGCTTTCATTGGTGGTGATAATCACATTAGGTCTGTTTGCCCTATACTGTGCATGCTATTCAGGGTACTATTTGACCCTTCAGGCTTTTTTTTTTTCTTCTTCTTGTTTTAAACACTTACAATGTATCAGACACTTTTTTTAGGCTCTAGGGATACAGCAGCCTAGAAAATAGACAAAATTCTCTGCCCTCAGAATTTGTAATTTAGAGTGTTATGTAAGCTCTTCATAATCTAACAATTGTTTATTTTATTTTAATTTTTTAAAATGTTTTATTTATTTTTGAGAAAGAGAGAGAGTGTGAGGAGGAGAAGAGCAGAGAGAGAGTGAGACACACAATCCAAAGCAGGCTCCAGGCTCTGAGCTGTCAACACAGAGCCCGAAGCGGGGCTTGAACCGACGAACTGTGAGATCATGACCCAAGCCAAAGTCGGATGCTCAACCGACTCAGATGCCCCGAAAAGTATTTTTTTCTTCTGACATATTATTCTCTTTCCCTTCTTAGGTCCCTTTACAAGCATATACATTCCTGTATATGTATGTGTAGACATATGATTCCATACACACACAGACACATACACAGATATCTATATCCTCACAGGTTGCTCATATATACCTATTTCAAGTAAAAATGAGATTTTGAAGGAGATTTGAAGCTAAATTCAACAAAATAAACACTCAAGCCCTTCTATTTCTCGACTATTTGAAATACTCAACTGACTGAGCCAACCAGGCGCCCCTGTTTTATTTTAGCGAGAGTTATGAGCAGGGTAGAGGGGCAGTAGGAGAGAGACAGAGAGAGACGACAGAGAGAATGTGGCAGAGAGAATTCCAAGCAGGCCCCATGTCTAGCACTGAACACAATGCAGGGCTTGATCCCATCCCTTGGGATTATGACCTGAGCTGAAATCAAGAATGGGATGTTCAAACAACTGAGGCACCAAGGTGCCCCTGTTTTTTTTTATCCCCACCCCCCCTTCTAAACACTCTTGGGACTTTTATTGACTTGTATTGCCCTTTCATTTTGCTTTTCTTTCTTTTTTCATGTTTGTTTATTTTTGAGAGAGAGAGAGACAGAGCACAAGTGGGAGAGGGACACGAAAGAGGGAGACACAGAATCCGAAGCAGGCTGCAGGCTCTGAACGGTCAGCAGAGAGCCCAGCACAGGGCTCGAACCCATGAACTGTGAGATCATGACCTGAGCCGAAGTCAGATGCTTAACGGACTGAGCCACTCAGGCGCCCCTCATTTTGTTTTTCTAACTTGAAACTTCTATTGGCTGTATGTGAGACATAGTGGTTAATTAATTGAGCCCTAGTCTTCAATTTCAGAAAGGGAAAACACAGGCAGTCAAAAGTTGTGAGCAGAAAGACATCTTTAGAGTCTGTCAAATCATTTCATTTTAAGCTCTTCATTTCACAGTTGTGTCATGTAAGGTACCTTAATTACAGAATCCTTTTCTTTTCCTAATTAAATATTGTAATACAGTCAAGGATCTTAATTCTTTAGGCATTTCATAATGTGTTCAAGAGCACTTAATATTTTGAACTTAGGGCACATAAAAAGTTGATTTTAAAATTAAAGGGACAGTGGTATTATATAAGAGCTGTAGCCAAGTAATGAGCTGGGCATGCTGGGTGCCTTTATTGCACTGGTCTGTTGAGAGAGAATGAAAAGAAGAAATTGGGAAAAAATCTAGGAGACTGTTGATCGTTAGCTCTAGAATGTGCTTTTTAAAAGGAAGTATTTGATCTCTTAAGGATACTTAGTGATAGCTTCTTTAATAATTGTGATCTTTCATTGCTGATCTATTATGTGCCTGTACTTGGGTTGTATGCTGCTTTGGGTGCTATGGATTTTCTTTTTTTGTAAATTAAGTGATCAGTCCTAACTAAGATGTGCCTTGTTTGGAATGGTCTTCATCTCTTCGTGGAATTTGGCAGGTGCAAATCAGTCCATTAACTTGGTTCTTCATGATACCTTCAAACACCTGAGTACTTACCACCTGCCAGGCTTGGATTTCTCAGCAGTAAACAAAATAAATGTAATTCCTGCTTTCATGAAGCTTGAAATCTAGAAATGGAAGACAGTTTAGTAAAATAAACACATCATAATGCCAAATGGTGATAACTGCTATGGAGAAAAATAAAGCTGCAGATGAGAAGTGACAGAGGGAGCAACTATTCTTATTTTTTGGTCACTGCTGTGAAGTCTCCATTAGCAGGTGATATTTAAATAAATACCCAAAGGGAGTGAGGGAGTGAGTCACATGGCTGTCAGGGGGATAGGATATTTAAGATGAAGGGAACAGAAAATGCAAAAATCCTGGAATGAGAGCATGTGTGACTTTCGATTTGTTCAAGGAACAGCAAGGAGGCCACCATGGCTACCATGTAGTGAGCATGTGACAAGGAGGTAGAAGATGAGCTCAGACAGATAATGTCCAATCATTTAGGGACTTAGGTCCCATTTTAAGAACTTTGCTTTGTATACTGGTTGAGAAGAAAGGCTGATGGGAGGTTTTGAACAAAGGAATGGCTGATACTTTTTAAGCCTTATGGCCAAGATCATGCTCGCTACTGTGATCATAGATTGTGGGAAGCAAGGTAGAAGCAGGAAGAGAGCAGGTGGGAAGTTATGTCAGTAACACGTGTGAGAGAGGATGGTGCTGGACCAGGCTGATGGCAGAAGCCAAGGTGGTGAGTGGTGGTTGCATCCTTCGTGCCTTTGGCAGATCCAAGGATTTGCTCATGGATTTGGATATAGGGTGTAAGGAAGAGAGGAGATAAACATGCCCCCAAAGTGTGTGGTCCAAGTGATGCAAATAGAATTGCCATTTACCAAGATGTGGAAGGTTGCTAGACGAGAAGGTAATAAAATCAAGTTTGATATTGAAGGTAGTGACTTTGAAGGCAGGCTTATGAGACAGTCAAGATGTACATACATCTTGTAGGCAGTGAGAGACAAGAATCTGAAGTTAAGAGGAGAGGTCACAGCTGGGAATACTGAGTTGGGAGTTATCAGCCTATAGGAGGCACTTAAAGACATGGGGGTGAATGATGTCATGAAGGAAGTGAGTGTAGGTAGGGGAGGGAAGGATTAGAAGAAGCTAAGACTTTTTTAAAAACCAAGGGGGAAAATAGATGCACAGGTAGTTCAGGAAATGAACACAAACGTTACCAGTGTGTTCAAGGAATTTAAAAGAGAAGATTGAGAATTATGTTAGAAAATGAGATTATAAAAACAAATGGAAATGTTATAACCGGTTAACAAAATAATCAAAATAAAGAACTTAATGGGTTTAATGGAAGATTAGGCTCATTCGAAAAGTTAACCAAACATTCTTTCCATATGATCCAGCATTTCACTCCTTGGCATTTTTATACAAAGGAGTTAAACTTAAATCCAGACAACTCTCTGCGCTTAGATGTTAATTGCAGCTTTATTCATTATTGCCAAAACTTGGAAGCAACCAGGATACACTTAAATAGGTGATAGGTAAATAAACTGTGATAGGTCCAGACAATGAAATATTAATCAGCACTACAAAGAAACTGGTTATTAAGTCATGAAAAGACATGGAGGAACCTTAAATGCATATTACTAAGTGAAAGTAACCCATCTGAAATTGTTACGGGTTGTATGATTCTAAGGATATGACATCTGGAAAAGACAAAGTGATGGAAACAGTAAAAACAAAACAAGGGGTATTGTTTTGAGGGGGGGTATTAGGTGAAGCACAGAGGATTTTTAGGGTAATGAAACTACTCTGTATGATGGTATAATAATGGATACATGTCATTCTACATTAGTCCAGACCCATAGACTGTAGAATACCAAGAGTGAACCCTGATAGAATTTGAATGACCATGATGTGCCAATGGAGGTTTGTCATTTGGAACAGATGTACCATTCTGATGGGGGATGTTGTTAATGGGGGAGGCTGTGCATGTGTGGTGGACAGGCGCATATGGGAGATCTCTGTATTTCCTCTCAATTTTGCTGTGAACCTAAACTCTTAGAAAAAAAAAGGCTCTTAAAAAAAATAAAGGTAGAGCCAGCCCTATGCAAAATTTTAAAAAATTGACCGAAAGGTAAGTCCTATGAAGGTCTTCAGACTGAAGCAGTGAAAAGAGCTGAAGAGCTCTATGAAATATGGTGGAAAGATCTAACATAGACATAAGTGGAGTTCAAAAGTAGGGAAAAGGGAAAGTAGAACAGAACAGTATTTGAAGAGATACTGACTGAGCATTTTTGAAAACAGGTAAAAGGAATGGGAGAGGAATTGGATGCAATATATATAGAACATTGTTTTGAGGAGGTTTTTGTTTTTTTTTTTTTTTGTGGAAGAAGATAGAGAAATTGGGTGAGGGTAAATGGGACAAACCTGACAAGCAGGTTTTTTCCCCTGCTAGATACTGGAGCATCCTTGTATGCTGATAGGAATGTTCCAGGAAGGAGACAGTTGGTATCAGAGAGGGGAGACAGTTGCTTGCATTGTGTCCATTAGTGGGTAACATTGGCTGGGATCCGTGGCAAGAATAATACCAACATTTCTGAATACCTGCCCCCAAATTTCTATTTGGATTTAAATTACATGATTAACAAGGAAAGTAATCTATTGTTTCTGTAGCTCTGTCATTGATTTGGTCCAGTATGAAGAGCATATTGAAGCAAAATTCTTCTCATGCCTCACTCTGGTAATATACTAAACACTCACACCCCAAATCCTGTTAGGTATTGAGACACCTACCTGAGATCCTGGGCCTGATCTTTAGTGGCAATATTTGAACTGTAGACTTACTAGGAGAGCTGACCTGGCAAACAGACCATTGAGTCTCGAATTACATTCACATATTACTTGTAAAAAAAAAAAAAAAAAAGGGCAAGTTATTTAACCTCTTGGATCCTCTGTTTCCTCATTGGTAAGTTGTGGTGGATGGTACATTAGTATCTACTCTGTAGAGTTAATAGGATTATTGAATGAGTTAGTGCATACGCATTCCTAGAATTGCATCTAATACGTAGGAAATACCTAATAAATGTTTCTTGCTACCATGTCTGGTTTTAGGAAAACCTGTGGGAAGTGGAAGAATAGTTCTCACAAAAAATACCAATGTCTGGGTTTTACCTTTGATTTAAAAAAATTTTAATGTTTTTTATTTATTTTTTAGGTAGCATGAGTGGGGGAGGGGCCAAGAGACAGAGGAGGACAGAGGATCCGAAGTGGGCTTTGTGCTGGCAGTGGTGAGAGCCCCATGTGGAGTTCCAGTGAACTCCCGAACCACAAGATCATGACCTGAGCCGAAGTTGGGCCCTCACCCGACTGAGCCACCCAGGAGCCCCTGGGTTTTATCTTTTAAAGTTCTAATTTATTTGGTCTAGGGTCACTTATTCTAATTTGTAACTGGGGTTACACTAGCCCTGGAAGTCCTTCAGCATATCCCTGCCCTCAAGAAGCTTTTATTAGGCTTAAGTTTGCCAAGACATTTACATATGTGATTTTGGTTGAACTTTTAAAAACTTGGCTCCTATTTTTATTCTGCATGACTTTGACATGTCTGTGACAGTAATTAGGCTTAGCTCCACAGACCCCCAACTGGCTAGAAAAAGTATGTATCATTCTTGTTTCCCATGTCATATCTGGTAATCTATATTCTGTCTGATTCTTTCATATGGAACTTTGTAGTCTGGGAGAAATTGCAGAAATCACACCAAATGAATTGTGTGACATGCCAAAAATAAAATGGAATATTCATTCCTGCACAGTTGCTTTTTATATGACTTCAAATGTGCAGCCTTTGGGACAATGTTATCACGTTGACTCCATTATGGCAAGAAAAGCTAATTTAGTAGAGAAATTGGCTGGAGTGTCTCCTCTAATAGAAATAAACACGAAACCACTTTAGTGTCTCCTCTTTTCAAGGACTGCTGTTTTTTCATAAAATTTACAAGCCCACAGATGGATACAGAAGCCCCTATAATTCATGTACCTGTGACTTCATCATTTTTAAGATTATTTCTCTGGGAATTAACAGTACTAAGAAATGTGGGGCCATTTTAAAATCACAGCTTGCAAATGAAATTTAGTATTACATTTTTGGCATAACTAGTAATAGGGCCAGATGAGTAAATAGACTTTGATACTGCAGTGTGGCAAGTGGTGGGGTAAGAATAAAAGCTGGGTTGCATGGGGGAGCAGGTCAGTTCACCGGCGTCATGCATGATGTTGAGGGTAGCACAGGGAGAGAGGCACCTTGCAGACTAACACCTGCAGGATGAGTAGAGGTAACCAGGTGCACAGGGAAGAGTGAAGTATCGGGGTGGGGGGCACCATCTTTTGGATAAAAGGGAGGAGCGTATGTTGGGGGCATGAAATAGTGTGGCCTGTGTGAAGTTTGATCATACATATTCATGCCTATCCTGTGTAACCAAGAATGGCTTCACTGTTGACTAAGAAAAATAAACTTATTTGGCTAATCTTTGTGTACAGTCTCCCTACCCGTGGTTAAGACTTACACAAAGGAATGGAATAAGGAAATGTACAGAAGTTTTCATTCATTAGTTGCTTTCCTTTCAGATGGTTTATCTTTCCTACCTAGCTAAGTAGTCCATTGAGAAATGGTGAGTTATTCTCAATATACGGCTGTGATGTTACTGCCCATGTCTTTTTCTTCTGTGGGAAACATTCCTAGTTTTGTTCTCTTTTCTTTTCTTTTTTTTCTTTTTTTTTTTTTTTATGAAATTCAGTCCTATTTTAGGATACATGATGATCTTTGCTTCTTACTACATTTATGTTGGCCCTTAGGCTCTTTTCTTTTCAAGATGTTATGTGGCCGGCATGAGAGCCCCCAGTACTACTGCCAGCATCAGGCGACGCAGTGACCCTCAGCAGCCACAAATGAATGGTTTATCTCAGATTCTCGTCTAGTCGTGCTCTGTCTTTGTTGATGTGGAGTTCCCACTTCACCACTTAAGACCGTCAGTGGATTTTATTCTGTTGCTCATTTTACTGCCCAGACTGAAATCTTGGGAACATTACCTGTTTGCCTAATACTTTGTTCTGTGAAAAGGGATTGCTGCTGCTAATAGCATCTCCAAAAAATGGTGGTTGAATATGATACTCACATTGTCAAAATGCAATTCATTATCACCTGTTTATTGTAGTTTGGAATGGTTGGGGTCACCTCCATTGTTTACCAACACAAAGACCAGTATTTGAAAGAGTTGCATTTTGAGGTTGGCTTTAACAGTCGATAACTTAATTTTTTCTAATCTATTGAAATTGAGATTGCTTACTTTATTGAATCGCTTCCTATTCACTATGTATTAAGGAAAATCTTGCACTTGAATTCAAATGAGGAAGGTACAATTCTGTGGGATCAGTGCATTGGCCCATGCCTTTGCACCAAATGCCAGACCATTCAGAGCATCATCAAAGTGGTCTAGTTTGAAACAATTGCATTTTGTCATAAACGCAATTTGGGGTTTCAAGGAAAGAGCTATAGTTAGAACTCTTATATTTTCAGGTTTATATTCTGTAATTAGACATCAATACCCATGGTCAGGAAGCTCACTGTCAATCATTCTGAAGTTTGAATGGATTTTATATTTTTATAGGTACTTCATATCCTGGGAAAGTTTTCTTTCTTGTTCTTCTGGGTATTAATATCACCTGTATTTAATTACTTGCTTGGACATTGTAGTTCTCTTGACTGTGGCAAGTACATGAGATGTTTGAAACCCAGTCTCCATGCTTTCCTCACCCTTTTTAACAAGGGTTTAAAGGATGGCTTTTCTGCTTAGGTTGGTAATTTGTACCTAGTTAAGAAGGACTGGAGTGGATTGTGGGAGATGCTGAGGGCAGGAATATTAGGGGGAACGTAGCAACTTGACCACGTGCCCCAGTAGGGTCTTCCAGAAGAGAATCATCTTCTGTAAATTGAAGGCAGTGATGGTACCGCCCCACAGGATGGTGGTGAAGTCTAAATGTTAATTCATATAAAAGGCTCAGAACAGTGTCTGGAGCATAGGAAGCATGGAAATGTTAAGGGTTATTGGTTTGGTATAATTTTGCTTGAGAGAATTGCCAGGACATCATACTTAACGTCTCAAAACTGTTCATGCTTGTAAAATAGGATTTGCTTAACATTCATAGGTAATAGAAGAAAGACATCGGGAGTAGGAGGAAACCTAGCCTTGGCCCAATTAGATCTACAGCTACTGGTTGCTCAGCAAGGAGGTACAGCGGTTCTTAGCAGAGATCTTCTGGTAGAGAGTGGAGGATTCCAGTGGGGAAGAAATAAGAAAGCTACTCTAGACATGCTGAGGAGAAAAAGAACTGGGGAAGTGTCCAAAGCTCAAAGAATCGGAGCTTAGTGGATATAGCAAGAACACAGCATCTGCACTGTGAGTTCCTGTGCCTAATCCTCAGTCTGGTGCCTGCCCAGGAATTCAGCTGGAGGAAAGCTGTAGAAGCAGCAGGAGAGAGCTTTCCTCTCATCCAACATCGGTCACATTTCAGGCTTAGTTCTTAGTGAAACTGGTCTCAGAGATACATGGAGAGTTTTCTGAATTTCTAGCCAGGTGTGCTATGGGACTGAGATATTGCCTGCATACTAGCGATTGAGAAATGTGATGTAGCTTAGTGGTAGGGAGACAGGGTCCAAATTCTTGGTGATATAAAAAGAGAAGATATCAGTAGGTCTAGTGAAGGTTACCAGTTTTCAGAGGTTCTTTGTGTGCTTGGAGACTGCAAGGCTAAAGCATGCCAGAAGCCGTTTGGGGTGAGGTCACCATTGGGAATGTGGCTGTGGGAGGGAGCTGGTAGAGATAGAATACAAAGCATGGCGTACTGGGGCAGGGACTTGAGATTCTCTCCCTGGATTCAGCACTGGGGGTGGGCATGATGAGCAAAGACCAGAAAAGCACAAGAGAGCCAAGGCTGCCTGGCAGGTTCTTGGGCTGGCAAATCCCACGGGTGAGGAGAGGATGGACTTGGGGCTTGTGGCTGAAGAGTGAAGAGAGATTGTGCACAGTGCCCAGGCTGGAGAACAGGGAATTGTTGAGAGTCTGTAGGGCCCTGTGAGCACCAAAGGGAACTGTTTCTGCAGTAAGTAAGCTAGCACAGTGGGGAGCAAGGAGGAAAGAGTTACACTGGTGACCTGTGTCAGGGGGTGCTGGCATCTGAAAGAGTGTGACATTTGAGTTGCATCTTGAATGAAGCATAGAAGTTCACCAGGAGAAAAGGAGGCAGAACTGGAGGACAAAGCTTATCTCTCAACTTGAACTTGAATGTTTGCCCAGCTTTTCGGCAGTAGGGAAAAGCGATAAGAGATGAGCCTGAGAAGCCAGGTTACTGCTGGGACGTGCCAGGCTTTCTAATGCCTTGCTCAAGGTGTGGTAGTTTACACTGCAGAATTGGGGTGATTCCCAGTGAAGGTGTGGCAATTAACCTTCTGCACTACTTGGTTAAAATTTTTGTGAGGCTAGTACAGAAGTTGACAGTTCTGTGTGCCCTGGTCTTATTCAATAGGAAGCATAAGAACAAACACTCCAAGGTCAAATATAATATAAATGGCTCTTGGAGTTACTGTTACTTTGAATTAGTCACAGCTCTGTTTTTCTCCACTGGTACAAATCACCACTGCTTGGTAATGTATATGTCTAATTAAGATATTTCTATGTTTAATGTGGTGGTTGTAGTTTGTAATAATCTACCAGTCCCTGATTTTTGTCTTAATTTTCTCTTGAATGGATCGATTCTTAGAGAGCTTGTTACAAGTCGAGACTGTGCAAGCCACTTACTAATGAGATCTTATGAACATGAGCTGTGTGATCATATCTTAGATCAAATATGCTGGTTTAAAAGGAAATTTTTGCTGGAGAGATTCTCAGAAAAACTACTTTTTATTGAAGGTATATACGAAAAGACTAAGCAAGAGATTTTCTTTTCACTGAGGATTCTAGGCAGAGTATCTCCCCAGAACTAGTGTTGTCTTCTTTATAAGGACACGCACAGAATCTGTTCCAAAGATGATGAAAGGCTCCAATGAGGGGCTTGGTTAGAGAAGGAAGCATGAATTTTTTTGCTCTTTTGTAATAAGAAAGGCGAGATAAAGCTGTTACTTGAAAATTTTGGAACAAACCAAAAACATGACTCATGTATTACAGCTTGCCTGGGCCAGTGTCCATTTACACTTGTGTCAGCATAATTATTAATAGTGCCCCCTTTCGCTCTAAAGTATACCACTTTGGGAAGAGAAATTATTTTGTCACCTGACCCATATATAAGCCTCCTCCCCTGCTACAGCTCTTAGAACATTGTATGTTGCTGGTTTTGTTTTTTTTTAAATGTCTATTTATTTTGGGAGACAGAAAGAGCAGGGGAGGAGCAGAGAGAGAATCCCAAGCAGGCTCTGTGCTGTCAGCATATAGCCCAACGTGGGGCTAGATCCCATGAACCATGAGATCATGACCTGAGCCAAAATGAAAAGTGGGACACTTAACTGACTGAACCACCCAGGCGCCCATGTATGTTGCTCCTTAATCTTTGACCAAATGTATGAGGTTTTTGTTTTCTGTTTTTATATGTATATATCATTACTTTAATGGTGGGCATGCCATCTCATAGTCTTTTTCACTTAATACTCTTACATTTTTCTATATCACAGTTTTGCCCTTTTTCATTGCTATTGTATCAGGAATGCATTTAGGTAAAACTGAACTGATAGTGGCTTATACAATAAAGAATTTGTTGATTTCATTTAATAAGAGACTGAAAATTGATCGTCTGGGGCTGGTGTGACTGACTGCTCAGGGATGTTCTTAAGGGTGGAGACCCTGTCTCCCCATGCTGCCATCTTTGGGGTATCGTTTTTACCATTCTGTGGCACTGCAGGCATTGCCCCTGTTTTCCATTGGGAAAATGGGGGAAGGGCTAAGAGCAGAAGAGGCCCTGCCAGCCAGATTTGTCCTTTTGTAGGAATTTTTCTCGAAGACCTATCCAGTTAATTGTGCACCTGTGTTACTGGTTGGAATTGGGTCCCATGCTTACCTCTCACTGTAAGAGTTTGTGGGAAATTTTAAGTTTCTGTAATGGAGGATAACAAGGAAGATGGGACTTGCTTTTGGGTATCCTGTCTACCAAACTCTGTCATGGCTGTGGATGATTACTTGGCTGTAGGAGTCTGGTTGTTGTAATAATTTTTTTCCAAGAGTTAATTTCTGCCACGCCACTACAAAACCATGTAACATTCATGGCTGAGCAAGGATTAGGAGAGGTTAAATTAAACTCCTTCAAAGAGTGAGGTACAGTGGATCTTACACAATGTCCAGCTTAATTTCTTAATTTAATTCTGAAAATAAAGCTGATTCACCAAGTCTTTCAAGAGCGTGTATTTCATTAGTTTAGATTGTGTTAAGCATGACCGATTCTACTTCATGTCATTAAAAATTGGGGGAAAAGGCTGTTTGAGTTTTAAAAGCGTCTTGTAATGTCAAATATCTTGGGTTGGCAAACCAACTTTAATGCCTGTCATTTTTAGCTGAGCTGGGAACTCACCAAAGATGTACACGAACATGCTCATTCTCTTAAATCCTTGTCAAGTGACTTGATTTTGTTTAATGTAAACGCACAGTGTCATTTAGGTAATATCTGGTGCTGCTATGATTCCAAACCATGTTTAGTCAGTGTTGGATACAAGTGATGAAATGTAATTGACTTCCCTAGCTCCCTTTCCCATTCTCAAAGAAAAACTGTCCCTAACCACTGCCCTTGGGGATCTATAATCTTCTTTTATAAGTTGAAAATTTTGTTGGATGATAGATTGTTCCTTTTTGTCTACTTATCCTTTTATCCCATATTCAATTTTTGTGTTCTCCGCTCTTCTGTAAGCAGTCACTTTAATGTGCATTTTTTATTTGAGTGAGCTATTATGAAATATTTTGAGTGTTTGTCTATATTATATATTATATTGCTAGTATTTATATTATTTTCATTTTTAAATATTATTTATCCCCTGGATGATGGAAGAAAGTGAGAGAAAGGAGAAATATCTTAAAATGCATGTAAAATAAATATTTCCTCCTTTTTTTCACTCCACATTGTGTTTCTAAGACCATTTCCATGTTACATACATGTACGTGGAGTCTTTGTGTCTAACTTCTCCCTGAGCTTTATCTACCCCATTTTATTCTCATTGATGGGTAGTTGGGTTGCCTCCTGACCATGTCCGGCATTTTTCTCCTCGTTTGTATTACCCCAAGATGGCATGATGGTTTTCTCGTAGGGCTTTTTTTCATGTGCCACGGACACACTGTCATAGCTTATTTCTTGGCTCATGCTGCCTTGGGAGAGGTGCATTCATCCATCAGGAAGGCAAGCAGTGTCATCAGAATGTGGCCTCTCCCAGACCCTGGGGTGGAAAATGATCTTGCTCCCTTTCCTGGCCACCAGAAACAAGGTTCCAATGATCATTCCTCTTTGTGTTGCCTTATAGACCTGTGTGAGAATTTCCATGGGACTTGAACACTGGAGCAGAACTCTTGTGTCATGGAATAATTATATATGTCATTGTATTGAAAATTGTGCCAGCGTGCTCTCTCTAGTGGTCACACCACGTTCATTTCTCTCACCAATTTTGTGAGGTCTTCCCCTCCCCTTACCTAGCTGCCCTTGGTATCTTTCAGCTTCCTGCTATTTGCCAATGTGAGTGATGTAAAGTAGTATCTCCTGATTTTAATGACCGTTTCTGATTTCCATTCTGTTTGAGCGTGCAATCAGATGTGTGTTTCTCTTCAGTAAGCTGCTGGTTCACATCTTTTGCTCATTTTTCTACTGTACTTCTCTATCTTTTGTTGATTTGTGAAGGTTTCTTGTATATTGTAGAAAAAAAATCCTCTGTCAGTTTTATGCCTTTAAAATATCTGTTAACACTTTCTCCGCTGTTAATTAACTTATTTTTTCTTGTTTTTGTAGATTGCTAGGCCAGCAACCTGGATCTGTGTGTGTGTGTGTGTGTGTGTGTGTGTGTGTGTGTGTGCGCGTGTGCGCGCGCGCGCGCGCGTGCACGCACATGCGTGTGATTTTTTTCAAAAAGCTTTTATTGTATCTTAATTTTGAAGAAACATTTCTACTTTACATGTTAAGAAATCACTGTGCCAGAGACATAAATTGCTGTATTTTTATCTGTTGGAACTATAATACTTGAGGGTTTTTAAGATCTGTAGAGTAGTTTAAACCAAATTGAAATAGAAGTTGAAAGTTTAAGCTTCTTTTATAGCTTTCCAGCCTTCCGCTTCATTAGCATAACAAAGCGGTCATTTACATGAAACTGTACCTTGCATTTTTAAATTTAGTTAAAACATTTAAAACAACATTATGTGGTATAAGGCTCTCTGGGATACAGTAATTCTGAAAAAAGTCATGAGATGCAAGTGTATTTATTCAGCTTTGTTTCCCCAACAGAGAACTTGGATGTATAATGTAAGAGTGAAAAGTTGACAAGAATGTGGCTAATCATCAAGTCATAGAATATATTTTGCCTTAAACATATGAATGAGTATATTGTGTGGGAATTTTGAGAGTATACACTTGGAAATAAAATTATTAACCTTTGCTGGAACAAAGTGGAATGAGTAATTTCTTTTTTTGAGGAGGGGAGAGGTAATAGCTCTGGAGACAGTAACTGACTTCCTTTTGTATATTTAAAAAAAATTTTTTATTTTTATTTCTAAGAGAAAGTGCTAGCAGGAGAGAGGGGCAGAGGGAGCGGGAGAGAGAGAGAGAAAGAAAGAGAATCTCATTCAGGTTCCATGCTCAGCACAGAGCCCAATGCCTGGGCTTGGCCCCATGACCCTGGGATCATGATCTGAGCTAAAATCAAGAGTAGGATGCTCAACTGACTGAGCCATCCTAGGTGCCCCTAGCTGGCTTCTTTTAAATATAACCAGGGGCCAACCACCTACTCAGTTCCTTGAGAGAGTGTCTCTGGACCCTTTGGGCAAAGGCATAGATCGAAAACCATTTACTGGCATGTCTGCATGGATTACAAAAGAAGGAAAAATACCAAATTTCTTGTTTGCTTTTGTTTCTTATTAAAGAGAATGATAGGATGATCAGGAAGAAATCTGAGTAAGAGGGATTAGACACCTAAGATGAGTGCAAAGATAGGACGCAAGTGCCTTTTGGTCTCAATGAGTGCAGATTCTTTGTTTTATATGAATTGCTTTCCAGCATCCTGAGAAAACCTCTAGATGGAATTGGTGAAAATAGAGTTCATCCATCTTTCAAAGCTCCTGAGGAGTGAGAATGATGCCAGAAGTAGAGACAGTCGTGTCTAGTTTCCAAAAGGGATAAGAGGTGGATTCCGCCATGTTGGCATGGATTCCAGGCAGAATTCCAGACCGATGAATGAGTAGGTGATCAGGCTGTTAACAGTCATTAAGTCCTCGGTCGTGAACAATAGAATCCAACTCGGGATAACTGAAATACCCATGGGTCTTATCACAGGATATTGGATGTCTTGAAGGGAAGACTTAGCTGGTCTCAAAATGGCAAACACCATCGGAGGGCAAACAGAAAAATACAGCTAGCCTGTGTACTGAGGGAAGGGAGTTGTTAGAGAGCTGCCACTGGGACCCCTGCTATCAGACAGTCCCTGCTGCCTGCTGGAGTCTGGACTGCCATCAGTATGCATTCTGAATTGCCATTGTTTTCTCTGCCATTTCTTACAAGTTTCAGTCCTAGATAGGCATAGCTGTTTGCTGAACTTTGGTAATTTGTCCATGTTCTAGCTGCCTGGGTTTTGTGAGACTTTGCCTATATTTAGCTTCCTTTTTATCTTCCTTGGAAGGAGGGAGGTTCGCACATCCCCACCAAGTTCGTCTCACTGCAGAACCCTCAGCCGTAGGAAGACTGTTGAGACATGGGAGAGCCAAGAGGAATGACAAATGTTCACTGGAGTAGTGATAGAGAAGGAAAGACCTTCCCCTGGGAACCAGTGTATGAACTCTGAGCCGGTTATAGCAGATGAAACCTACCTTTTTGATGAAGTTCTTTAGTTTTAATGGTACAAAAATTTGTTACTCTGAGTCTTAGGCCTTTGCTGCATGCTCTCTAGAAAAGGCTCATGTTCCAGGCATAAGTGATTGAATACCTCCTCTCTGAGAATGTTGGGTAATGGGAGTGATACCTTGAGGCATCTCAAGGGGAGAGCCTCTGGGCTTCTTCATGGCTGGGCCCAGAACATCCGGGGCTGCTCATCAAATCTGCTGTTACAGTTACACGGGAAGGGATAGTGGGTGCATTGGAACAAAGAGCTGAGTCTATCAAGGTGAAATCTAATAGGGAATAAATACTACATCTTGTTCTGATGTTCACAAAATCAACTGCATATATGTGATGAATAAAGAAGTCCACACTTGACAACATCACATGTGAAAATGCCTGAAACTTTTTAGCCGAATGGAGGCACTATCTAGTCAATATGAGTTGGGTGTCTTTTTTTTTTTAAAAAAAGAAAAACGTGATCTTAAAGTGTGCTCATGGAAATAAAGGTCCTTCACAAGGGAGACATTTTCCCTATTTTTTTTTTTTTTTTTTTTTTTTGTGGATCTGATGACATATGAAGTATTCATTGATTCTTGCCACACACAAGAATGCTTTGGGGACAGAGACTCACACAAGTGCAAGCAGAGGTTAAAGCATGGTGTTTGGAGGGCACTTAAGGCAGTGAGTCGTTACCTGGGAGACATAGCTGCTGCCTACAAAAGGAGGCAGGTGTCTGGAGGCACCAGTAGGTGGTATAACCACAGAGGACAGAACCGAAACCAGTGGATGTCATTTTCTTTCTAACACCAAGAGCTGGCTATACCTTGAGAAGAAGGAAGTTGCATGTCACTTGTGACCACTAATTGTGACCAGCTAGACTGTTGGGGAAATTAAAACATTTCACCAATATATTTGCCCACATTCCTCTCACAGATCTTAGGATTCCCTGGTTGTTGAAGTTCCCCAAAGTTCTTTGCTCACAATGGTATTCAACAATTTTAATACCAAATGAGGCTAGTGAAAGACTCAATAGCTTTCAGACCTGGGCATATTAATTCGTCCATAAAGCCGGAAGGGAAGGTCTTAATAAAGAGCAACATGAGACGATAAATATTTGATTTGAAAAGGTAGGATCATAAACCAATCACAGCACTTGCTGAGAGGGAGGTTTTTTCTTAATTGGCACCCGGCTGCCATAACACACGTGGCAAGCTCTTCAAGAAGCTTGTCTTTTTCAGATTTAAGGTGTTTTCCTTTCAACTTTTTATCCTCAAGATGTCAGTATGTTGGAATTGCCTGGCTGATGAAGTAAATTCTAAAGGTAATTGCGAAGGGAGTTTAACTTGCCAGACACCTAGAGACGTCTCTTTCATACTTTGAAAAATATAAACAAGGTGCAAAATAATAGTTCTGTCAAGGAAATTACATATCGATTCATCATCCAGTGTTGGGAATTGAGCTAAAGAGTTTGTTCCTGAAACATCTTTTTGAAGGTCAGTTCGTGAAGAAGCAGCTTTTAGGGTTTTGTATACTTTGTGGCAAGCACTGATGGCCTTGTTTCTCAATGGACAATTATTGAGGGCCTCCTGCAGCCATTTTTGCAACTGGGGAGAGTTCTGGCATAGCTACTCGGATTGGAAATGAAAAGTTTAAGAAGTGGTATTTTCAAGGTTTTTGGCCTTTACGATGCAAACAAGTGCATGTGTCTTCCTCAGCAGTAGTATTTGTTGAGAGAGATTAGCATAAAAGTAGTTAGCTTGCAGCGTGATTTGAAAATTACAGCCTTGTAAAGGATCCCCCAGTTATGATGGCTGGAAACATGCAATCACCAGAAATTGCACTGTAAAGTCTGTACTGATCCCTGGATGAATTGCACTCCTTTGGCACTTCTCCTCTCCATCTCTAACCTCTCTTTTCATGTATTGTTCTGGGATAATGAAAGACTGTCTGAGGGTAAACACTGCCAGCTCTCCATTTTGGATTTACTCAAAGCTTGTGCATTTGTTTATATATTCAAAATATGGCCAGCAGCAGTTAGTAAGAGCTTACTCTGTGTTAGGGCAGCAGTGGTGATTAAAAAAATACCTTACCTGAAGCTCTCAGTCTCGTGGAAGAGATGGTAAGGAAATCTGGTCTGTTACTTCTGCTGTGTGAAGGGAGCTTGGGATGCCCAGAGGAGGGGTATGTGTTTGGGAATATGTTCCCCGGGAAGGGATGCTTGATCCTGGTCTGGAAAGGTAGGTGAAAGTTGGCCAGGCACATGTGGGGGAAGGGTAGCCGCTGGGCGGAGTTCAGAACACATCTGCAGAAGTTTGAAAGAGGAGGGAGAGAGGGCCGGCCAGGGGATGTGAAGGGGAAGCCTGGGGTTTTTGAGCTTCTGGTCGGGACTCTGGTGGTATAGCTCAATCAGAGTCCCTTGATGAACTAGTTAAAAATAGAGATTCCTGGGCCCATTCCCTCCACCGTCCCCTCAGGTCAGAATCTTTGGAGGTAGGACTAGGCCTATTTGATGATGAAGTCTGCCAGAGTTTGAGAACCATCTTCTTTGAGAATTGGCAGCACTGAAAAAAGGCAAGCTGCTGAGTGCCGTGGTCAGATGAGGTCTTACAAAGAGGACTGTCACGGGGGAGGCAGGCTGGAGTTTGTGATTGTTCAGGACAGAGGTGAGGGGAGAGAGAGAAGCTGCAGTGGGGGTGGGGGAAGGGGGAAGGGGGAAGGAGACCGATTTGAATCCTATTTAGGAGATCGAATCGACCAGACCTAGTGACCCAGTGCCTATGTGTCAGTTTGGACAGCTGCTCAATTTCTGGTAGCAATCGGGGGGCTTTGTGTTCAGGAAGATACTTCTGGAGCTCTGTTCTGGAAGCATTCATGGTGGCAGATGGAGGCTCAGGGCAGCTGCTATGTGAGCATTTGACATCTGTTTTTTTACCTAAGAAAAGAAGCAGGTTAGAAGCCCTCTGTGTAGTCCCCACTGAAGACGACGCTTGGTGAGGCTTCCTGTGTCCAGTCGGCATCCTCTCATATCTCTGCATCACTGCTGAAGTTCAGTCAACCTTGTAGTCCTCCAGCAAGCTTGTTGTATGAAAGGCCTGCATAGGGACACCAGTCTAGCTACTCCAAGGAGGTGGAAACTGTAGGCTTTTTGTAAGGTTCTAGGCTTTCCAAAGGTTGCCAGCGTGTATACACCTTCCAGATAATTTACGCAGCAGCTGCTTGGCCCAACTCTGGGCAGTACTGTTGCTTGTCTCTCCCCTTGACTGATGCTTTGGGGCTGGTGGTGGGATTTATCATCCTCCAAAGCCTGCATTTGGAATCACTAAGCTCAGTGCAGACGTCTGCTGTTATATTAACCACACTTGGTATTAGTTGTTACTTATGTTATGCTTCATTGTATGAGCTCCCTGGGTGTAAATTATGTCCTCACTCCCATTTGGTGAAGAAGACTGATGACGTACACCTTGAAGAAAGAAGGGTAACCTTATGTCCTTAACGGAGAACCAGTTTTAATTGTGTGGATTGGGCCTCTGGCATTAGCTTAGAAATGGTGCACCTAAAAGGGAAGAGCAAGCTGGGGCAAGGCTGGGATACACTTGCGAACCTGGGTCACGTCCCACTTACGGTTTCCTGACTCTTTTCCTCCCGGAAAGACACACTAAATTGAGGCAGAGTTGTGTTGACTCTCTTTTCTTACAGGATTCACTGGTTGGTAATTTAATTTATTTGGTTGTCTTGGAGGAAAAGATGGGGAGAGCCCGGCAGCAGTTGCTACACCTGTATTCCTTGCTGTCATTCATTGTCCTGCAGGACACCTCCTAACCTCATTGACAGTCCCCTCCGTGCCTGCTGCCAGCAATCCCCCCAGTAGTAATTAAAGAGTGAAGGAGAATGTCACTTCTGCTTCTCCCTGAGAGTTCGTGCTAACCACAGATCTGATTTTAGGGCAAGGCCTTTCCCCTCCAGCTTCTTTAAATCCCCTATTAATTCAGACGCTTTATTTACTGAACAAACAAGCCGCGATTTCACAGAGAGTAGTGAATAGACGCTTTACTTCTGGGGGGAGAAGCTCTTTGTGTTATTATGCTCATGCCGAAGCAGAAGACGTTTTCCTTCGTTCTTTGTGGTGTCATTTTAACCAACCCCCCCCCCCCAAAAAAAAAACAGCATATCTGAAGTAGAAACAAATGAAGACTGCAGTGATGTCCTGGTGGTTTTAATGGAACTTCTGTTTACTGGAATGAGATCTTAGGAGCCTTCCCTACAGAAGGGAGTCCCCTTAAGCTGGAGCAAAAGCATATGGGACCAAGCTGCTCTGGGGAGCCCCAGGGCATGAGCTTCCCTGGGGCATTTTTTGATACCCTTCTGTGTGACAGCCGGCTCCTCTGACTCACCACTCCCGGGTTGGTTGTGCCCACAAGGTGGGGTGGGGGTGGGGGGCCTTGGCAGAGAGAGTATATATTTGGTTCCATGAAGGTGCTAACTTTGAGAGTTCATGAAACACCCTTGTATTGGGCCACCGCATTTACCATCACAAAGCACTTCCCACACTCAAAGTCTTCCAGGGCTAGAAGGGACCCTGAGAGATCATTTCCCCTTTTCTCATTTATCGGAAAATGCGAGAGATCCGGAGACATGAAATGACTTGCTCCAGTGTAGTAGTAGTTTCTGAGCCACACAGTGAGGACTTGAACACTTTCCAGCTCTGTGCCCAGGAGTGCTGGGCCCCGTTGAGGAGCGGACTCCTGGGTCTTACCCCAGAAGACGGAGTCACCATCCAGGAGAGGTGGGAGTCAGCAACCTGCAGTTGAAGCCAGCTTGGCAGGTGCTCCCAGCACACTTATGTTGGAGCGCCGCTGAAGGAAGGCCTCACCTGCAGACTTAAGTCCTGAATGTGCTTCTTTGGCCCTACCTGCTTTATATTTGTGTTTCTCACACTACAGGGCTCAGTTTGGCTAACAAGAGGGAATTGCGCAGAGTCTGGATGTTCCAGGAATGTGCGGTGATGCTGACAAGTGTGATTATTTAATGCTGACCTACGTGTACCTCTGTCATCTGCCCTCTTCTCCCAAACTGCCTCTTCCTTAAGGGACAACAACAGCAAACTTATTTTCACTTGTCACTGCTTTGCTGCACATCTCTCCTCTTACTGGCATTCTCTACCCCTCCACTAGCTTTACCATCATAAACCCTTCAGTTCAGGATCATTTTGGGGGATGGGTGATGACAGCCGGACCATCAGTTAAGGTAACTCACAAATAAGCAAAAGGCTGGGATAGCTGGACATTCTAGTATGTGGGTGTGTGTTAACGGCTTTAATGTGTGTGCCAGTGTCTAGGCATTATGTCGTGTCATAAATGTACTTGCTCCATGACCTACATAGAAAGCATCCAGGTTGGATGGGTCTCTTGCCAGTCTCTGTGGTGAAACTTGCACATGGACAGAGTTACAAGGCTGCCCCCTGGATCAGAGCCAAGGGGAGTTGTAGATGGACCCCCCACCCCAGAAATGGGTTAGAATGTGTCAGGACGTGCCTGGCCTAATGTGCTTGGTGCCTAAACTGTGGGGGCACCGAGGTTAATTTCATCGGCGTTTTCATTAATCCCGTTAAAAAGAATTTTTAAGTGCCCTCGTAAGCTTGTGAGTCCCCGAAGGACAGCGTGAGGAATCACCTAGACAGTAAATGTCACACGTGAAAGATTCTGTTGGTGCTGACACTGATAGCAGTGAGTCGCATCAAGAGATAAGCTAAAAACAAAGGTGGGTTCGGTTTACTCAAGGCTCTGGAGTTGACCTGGTTCAAATTCTAGATCTGTTGGACTAGCGTTACAACTGGTAAAAGAGAAAATAGTAAGACCTATCTCTGAGAATTGTTAAATTAAAGAATAGATATACAGAGGTGTATGTTCAGTACAGTGGCTGACATAGAGTAATGAGGAAATAAGTGATAGGAATTGTTATTTTTGCCTGAGAGAGTGCCATTGGTAACAACCTGCTTGATGATATGAAGAGTGAAGGGGGGTGAGGAAAAATGATGACAGGAGTAAACTAAAAAAAAAAATCTGGATTTTACTTCCTCAAAGGTTGACCTTTGAAGGGGTTGTTTGTTGATATCTCAGTTATTCTTTGGCTCTTCTCTTGGCTGGTAGTCACAGGAAGCCCTGGATGGAACGAAAGATGTTGGAAGAGAGGTGGTGGGTTGTCAGAGGAAAGGAGTTCTTGCTACAGGAGACCCAGTGCTTACCTCAGTCAGGAAACAAGAGCCTGCATGTTAGAAATGGGTATTCACTTCTGTCTAATAGATGAGCAGCTACCTCCTGTCCGAAAACACAAGCTCCTTTTTCTCTAGGGTTTTATCAGCATCGTTTTGGATCCTATTTAAAAAATTAAACTCCTTAATTTCCCCCCAACCCTAGCTCTGGAAGCTAGCCCTTTAGTATCATGTAGGTTGGAGCAAAACTACCATCAAGATAAGAACCAACATGGGGCACCTGGGTGGCTCAGCCAGTTAAATTTCTTTCTTCAGCTCAGGTCATGATATCGTGGTTCCTGAGTTCGAGCACTGCGTCAGGCTCTGTGCTGACAGCTCACAGCCTGGAGCCTGCTTCACATTCTGTGTCTCTCCCTCTCACTGTCCCTTCCCAGCTTGCACTCTGTCTCTGTCTCTCAAAAATAAATAAACATAAAAAAAAAAAGATAACCAACATGAGTGCCCCATTACTGCTCCTTTCCTTTAATACTTATTCAGGTATTTTGGACACTTCGATGCTTTCTACTGCCTGTTGACCACTTATATTGAAAAAGTACATGTAGTCCTGTTTCCCAGATGGAGCTAGCATCTAGTCTCTTAATCTGATAAACATCTGTCTTCAAACTCCTGTTCTTACACGGGCTATCCTGTTCTCTGTTATTTGACAAAACTTTAAGCCTTTCAGCTTATAGCATTGAGGCTGATGGGTCACCCAATAGTAAGAAAAGAATAGTGTCACAAAGATGACTAAGTTGATACACCAGCATTTCTGGAGCAGATTTCCTTGGTCATGTTCTGGATAGATGCACACGGCCTGCCTTGGCATCATTAAGGTTGTGCATCCCCAGGGGCTCACCTGAGACTGGGGCTTGGCTTGCCACAGGGTAAGCTAGAGCCCTGTGACATATCTTCTAGCTCTCTTTTCTAGCTCTGAGGGAACCAGTAGGTGGCCTGAGATAATGTAGAAACTGGTATTCATATTGACCTGAGACCAAAATGTACTATTCATGGTGGCAGAAAAATTGGAGTGGAGGGTACAGGTTTATGTTGAGAAGACAGGTGTTTTGCCTTAGGAATCATGGAATCGGGGCATATGGGTCTTAGGTATTTTTCACTCTAAGTACTAACATGGCAGCCTGTTTTAAAAAGGCACAGTAGGGTAGTGGATACTCAAGGAAGGTCAGTGAGTTTTGTCCCGTACTTCCGAGGAAAGCCTAGGCAACTTTTGCTCTGCAGGCCAGTTGTACTGTTTTTCCATCCATCTATGGCACAGATCTGAATGGCCCTCTTCCTGCATGGCTGTCCAGGAACATGAAGGTAGACAGTGCAACTGGGGGAAAGGAGCGTATGGTACAGTTGTCATGGGAAAAACTTAGTTATTTCTTGAATCTTGCAGCTATAACAAGAGTGGTTTTTTTGTTTTGTTTTGGTTTGGTTTTTTTTTTGGTCTTTTTTAGGTTCTATTCTCGAAGAGCACTAGTTAATAATTCACACACACTTAGCAGTTAAGTAGAAATTTCATTTGAAGCAACACTAGTTTAATTAAATGTGTTTGGAAATCAGGTTCATAAATTGCTCTGGAAGGAGAGAGGCTGAGAGAGAGAGAGAGAGAGAGAGAGAGAGAGAGAGTGTGTGTGTGTGTGTGTGTGTGTGTGTGTGTGTAAAACTATGTTTTATACATAAACATTTGGCTAAAAGTGAGGATTGAAACATTTCCTAAAGGTCTGGTTGCCAGTCACCTGTCTAATTAGTCATATGTATAAAATGTAACAGTTGCTTTGTCAGTTAAAAGCAGGTAGAGTTTGCATTTTTATCCCAGGATAAAATACCCTCATGGAACCGATGAGGTCTGGTAATTTTTGAGGGCTTACAGTAGAAGAGGAAGAGTTAGGAAGGGGGCAGTCATTTTCTTGACAGTTTAGAAATGCTACAGAGAAGCCGCCTTTGGTGATGGCCGGTCAGCACCTGCTGTGCTCTTGCAGGGATGTAAAAGGGCATGCTGGGAGCCTCTAGGATTCTAGTAGCTCTTACAGAGTAAGAACAGAACAGATGGGTGTGGGCTTGGGCACATGTAACAAAGTTACTCCACACATGGCCACATGAGTTCTATAAAGATAATCTGTTAAATTCTAAAGGACCAGAGAACATAAAACAGAAAGAGCTAAAAGCAGGACAGAGGTGTTAAGAAATAAAATGTTTGCCTAGTTGTTTCACTGGACACACACATAGTTGATCACTTTGCCCTTACTACTTTCCACAGAATTTTTTCTTAAATAAATCATTAATAAGACTAGGGAAGAAAAATCTCCCCACAGAATGGTACTGGTTACATAGATGTTTCATAGAAAGAGTCAGATTCACCATAATTTTGTCCTTTGTTGGATCTTGGGGAGCCATATTTAAGAGATGAAGCTTATCAGACAAGGTTGGGCGTGTCCAGGGTGCTATGGCAGTAGGCTGGAGGAGATAGGTCTTATTACTGTGTTCCTTACTACAGAAAGAGGATGTACTTTTTATTGAGGTTGGCTTTGGAGGGAAGAGTGATGGTTGGTTGCACCAGAGCATAGAGGTTAAGAATATCAGCATTATTGGGATGCCTGTCTGGCTCAGTTGGTGGAGTAGGTGACTCGTGAATGCATGGCATTGACTTTAAGCTCCACACTGGGTTAGAGCTTACTTAAAAAAAAAAAAAAAAAAAAAAATCCGGTGTTAGAGTCAGACTACCTAAGTTAAAATCTTGGCTCCGACAATAGTTTTGTGACCTTAGGCTAGCATTAACCTTTTTAAACCTCAGGTTCCGTATCGATAAAACGGAGATAATAAACTTAACCTCAAAAGGTGGATTTACAATGAACTGAATTGATACATTTAAGTATTTAGACCAGTATCAGTAAGGTAATCCATGTTCAACAAATGTTAGCCATTATTAGTTGCTACTGTTATTGTTGTATTTTTGGTAAGGCTGTGTATACTTTGAAAAGTACATGAAATTTTATAGAAATGGTTTTTTTCTAAGCAAAGCGGAAAATTCCTAATGAATTTATTAATGTGGAGATTTAAAATAAGATAAACAATTTGTCCCAGAAGTAAAACCTGTTTTATTAAGATTGAAAGGAATGTCTCCAGTTAATGTCTCAGCTGTCACTTGCTAGAACAAGGTTTTCCTCCATTAGCTCCGATGCCACAGTGGAACTTAAAAACATTGTGTAGTATTTCAGAGGCACCTGGGTGGCTCAGTCGGTTAAGCGTCCAACTCTTGGTTTTGGCTCAGTTCATGATCTCAGGGTTTGTGGGTTCCAGACCTGTGTCCGGCTCTGCACTGACAGTGCAGATCCTGCTTGGGATTCTCTCTGCTTCTCTCTCTCTGCCCCTCCCCAGCTCTCTCTCTGTCATAATAAACAAACATTAAAAAAAAAAAAGTGTATTCCACAATACCAGATTTCCACTTGTATGCCCCATGTTGGATTGCTTCCTTAGCAGCCTGCAATCAACTCCTTGCCTATGTTTCCACCCCACTCCTATCCCTACATGTTAAGCTCTTTTTAAAAGCAAATAGGGGTGCCTGACTGGCTCAGTCGGTTAAGCATCTGACTTTGGCTCAGGTCATGATCTCACGGTTCGTGGGTTCGAGCCCTGCATTGGGCTCTGAGCTGACCCCTCGGAGCCTGGAGCCTGCTTTGGATTCTGCATCTGCCTCTCTGCCCCAGCCCTACTCAGGCTCAGTCTCTCTCTCTCTCTCTCTCTCTCTCTCTCTCTCTCAAAAGTAAACACTAAAAAGTTTTGTTTGAAAATTACTTCACAAGTTCTACTTTCTCCCTACTCCATTTCACACTGCCTCTGCATCCTCCCCACAGCCTTGTAAGACTTTGTGAGCTCTATGGGTAGAGATAATAGCATGTATGTTTCTGATATTGTCAAATACCTAATTTGGCACCTTATACGGAAAGCATTTAAACAAAATTGAAACAGTACAATATAGCCATCATATTTTACTCTTATTTAGCTAACCTTTTTATTTTTAGTGGTTTTCAGTTGATTGCCATTTGTAAGGGTGAAACTCAAATCTGCAGAGGATGTTCTATTCAAAAAAAGTTATTGGGGCACCTGGGTGGCTCAGTGAGTTAAGTGTCTGACTTCAGCTCAGTTCGTGATCTCACAGTCCGTGAGTTCAAGCCCCATGTCCGGTTCTGTGCTGACACCTCAGAGCTGGAGCATGCTTCCAATTCTGTGTCTCCCTCTCTCTCTCTGCCCTTCCCCCTCTCATGCTCTCTCTCTCTCTCTCTCTCTCTCAAAAATAAACATTAAAAAATTAAAAAAAAATATTTTTTAGTTGGATTGATAGGAGTCCTAACTTCAATTACCTGTCTGAAGTTGTTTGTTACAGTTCGTAACTTTGTCATAACCTTGTTTGGTTCATAACTTTCCTTCTGCTGCTTTTTTTTTTTTTTTTAAGGATAAAGGTGATTTTCAGAAAGACTTTGATCCTCAATTCAGTTGGTATTTTCTACCATATTTTCAAGTGCTGTAGCAGTTTTCCAGGTGCATATGTACAGCACAGAACATTACCTTGTATGGCATAAGCTGTCGGACTGTCTTTATAGCCAGGTCTTACATCCATGAGAATTGTCAAATTTTTCCACTGTTGGGTAAACCTGTAGCTTGGTTTGGACATTAATGCGGTGTGACTCACGATCCTAAGGTCATGCTAAGTCCATATCCATTTTTAAGCCCAGTTCCCTCTAGGTTCAGATGCCTTTGCCTTGGAGCGCATCTATGCCAAGAAGACCAAAGGGGCCGACCCATTTTCTAAGTCCTTGCTACAGTGTTAGTGACACTGGGCACGTTGGTAAGGGTGGTTGCAGCTTTGACACACTTACTCAAACAGGTATGAAGTAATCTTAGGAATGTTCTGGCAGTCATACCTCCTAGTAGAGCACTCTCTGGAACCAGCTCTGTTCATGGTTTTAGACCAAGTTTTAGACCTGAGCTTTACCAGCCAGGCTAACTCCTCACTATTTGGTAGAGCTGAATTCTTCAGAGGTTAAACGTGCAGGGATGGCCAGGACCCTGTGCTCTGGTGCAAGGGTAAGCATGAAAAGGGGTGCTGGGTCTTTATGTCTTTATTCTGTTACCTCAGACAGGAAAAGTATCAATCCTTCCACAGACTCTCTTACATGACTGGTGAGTATTGCAGAATCTTTCCCATTGCTTCTGGAATGAGACAAAGAGAAAGGAAGGATTGTTATATCGTAATAGACAACCTTATGGAAGAACGATTCCCGTTCAGGGCAGTGATTGCCTGGTCTGAGAACCAGGATGATTTCTTGGGCCCTTTTAGGTGTTGGGAGAGGTGGGAAAGGATCTTGCTTGGACCAAGACTGGCCACCGTGGCCAATAGAACAGATCGAGTGAAGACCTTCCCATGGAAGTCACTCCAGTCACTGAAGAGGAACATTTTGTAAAATTCGGTTTAAAAGGTCAACATTTAAATTTATGTCCCTAACCTTTCCTCATCAGAGTAAAACCACAAAAGAACTTAGTCCCGGCTTTTCAGGCTTCTCAACGTTTATCCTGTCATTGGAAAAAAAAAGTTTGAAAGGAGGATCTGAGAGTCTCTTAGTAGCAGTGTCTTTAAGAGCCAGTAACCGCTCTGCTTAAACAGTTTCTTTTTTGCAATTTAAGCTTCAGTGAAAATGAAGACAGTTGGCTACTTTGATCTTAATAAAAATGCTTCATATTCGTGGAGACCGTTAATTGTTACTTAGTATTCTTTTCTTCAGACTACCTGCTCTCATGTTGCTTCCTCATTTTATCTTAGGTCTCTGCTGAAATATCTTGTGATCTCTTAGAGGCCAGAATCGATTTGTACCCTAGACAGGATTTCTTTAGTCCCAGGGGAAGAGGAAGGTCGGTTTCCTTGAAGTACTCGAATTTAGAGCCCCCACTGACAATTCTCCCATAGTCTCCTCTTGTCGCTCCTTAAGATGAACTCCTTTTACTCTTTTTTTGCTGAGCTTTTCCATTCTCAGAGGCTTCTCTCTTACTGTGCCTTTCTTCTGAAACTTACTACTGTTCTACCTTGCCTATAAAACTTCAGCCTAGCACCTCATTGTTTGTTTGACCTGCCTGGATCTTAAAAGTTCAAACCGGTTGGGAATTCTAGATCTGCCCTTGACCAGCCTGTGTTAGTTACTTCAAGGTGCTTGTCCCTGAAGTTGATGAATAACATCTCCAGTGACTATGTAACCTTAGCTCTACATGTCTAATTAAACAGCTCACTTATTATCCTGACAGTCATTAGAAGGTACAGGGTCTGGTACTGTAGTATATTGAACATGCTTTCCTGCATGGGAAGCTTAAGTATTCCAGGGGTTAACAGCATCTCAAATTATATTCTTCAGATCTTACGGACTAGTAACGTAGATATTTTGGGTTGTTTTCTCACATGATTTGAGTGCATCTAGAATTGGCCTCCTCTGTTGGAAAGCTTTACGTATATTGTAGGCATGTGATATGGAAACTTTCTGGGGCAGTCAGAATCCTGCATTAATCATTATAAGTAATAATTAATCTGTGTGGGGTGATGGAAAAGCTCTGATTTAGGGAAACACTTTTCCTGTTCCCCCACTAACTGGGCATTTGACCTTAGATGAGTCATTTAGATTTTAATGCCTCAGTTTCCTCATTTGTAAAACGGGACCCATGATACCCACCTTGTCAACTTCACAGGGTTACTCATTTGAGGATTAAATAATGAATAAAGAAGCATTTGAAAACCTTGGGAATATTTCATTAGTATAAGGTATTTAGTGCTGGTAATAAGGATGACAATCGGGGAATGAGATTAATTTTTATGTTTCTCATATTATTTCAGAAGCCACATAACCTTTGTTAACAAACTGTAAAAGTTTTATAAATTTTTTAAAAATCTATCTATTTATTTTTTGAGAGAGCAAGCATGGGAGCGAGCATGAGCAGGGGAGGGGCAGAGAAAGAGGGAGGCACAGAATCAGAAACAGGCTCCAGGCTCTGAGGTGTCAGCACAGAGCCGGATGCGGGGCTCGAAATCACGGAGCTGTGAGATCATGACCTGAGCTGAAGTTGGATGCTTAACCGACTGAGCCACCCAGGCATCCCTAAAATTTTGTTTTCATTTTTTGAAGATGAGAAAGTAGCTGCTGTGGTTGTCTTCTGGTTATTGCTTCCCACCCTTGAGCTAAAATGTCATATGCCATTAACTATCAGTTTTCACAAAATTTTCATACTTCCTTTTCTTTTCTTACTGGGATGTTCAGAAAGATACCTCATTGCTCCCTTCTCTTGCCTTGACTGTGATTACTTCATCCAAGCTGTTGACCCTTTCTGGGCTTTCTTCATGTACTGGTTTGAGTTGTAAAGAAGAAAATACAGTTAAAGAATTTCTTTTCCAGTCATGTTTCGGATGGTGACTTTTAAGGCAGGCTGAGCAATAGAACTTTTGGTGGAGTTGTTTTGACTTAAAATTTTTTTTAATGTTTATTTATTTTTGAGAGAGACAGAGACAGAATGCGAGTGGGGGACAGGCAGAGAGAGAGGGAGACACAGAAGCAGAAGCAGGCTCTAGGCTCTGAGCTGCCAGCACAGAGCCCGACCTGGGGCTCGAACTCCAGGACCGTGAGGTCATGACCTGAGCTGAAGTTGGACGCTTAAGCGACTGCCGTTTCTCACCACCTCCACTGCCATAACCCTCACACAGCACCACCTTGTGCACTAGGGCTCCTGGTGCTGATCTCCCTCTTCGTCCTTCCTGACATCCTTGCCTTGTTTATCAGCTTGTATCTTGTGTAAAGTATAAACTAAGTCCTGTCACTCTTCGGCTTAAATCTACCAGTGTCCTCAAAATGCAATTAGGCTAAAACCACACTTAGTTTTTTTGCCACCCCCAGGCCAGGCGTGACCCAGCCCTGTTCGCCAGTTTTTGACCCTCCCCCCACCAAAGCCTCGCCAGCTACACTCACCCTCCTGCTTCTGTCATTAGTACCTAACTCTCATCTCAGAGTCTTAAAGAGTTTGCTGTGGTTTCTTCCTTAAAGGCTGTCTGCCTTAGATCTTGTGGTTGTTTTCTCCTCATTATTTAATTCTCAGTCAGAGGTGGACTTCCTCAGAAAAATGTCCTCACCGCCCTAGCTGAAGCAGCACCCCCGTCCCCCCAGCCCTGGCATTCTTGAGCACAGGCCCTACTCGATTGTCTCCAGGGAACCTCCTGTTCTCAGGGGTGTGCCTGGTTTCGGCGATGTTCCTCCATCTCCCTGTACTTGCGCTGGAGTTCTGAAGGCGCTCTCAGTCACCGACTCCGTCAGCAGCGCCTGTGTCACGGTAGCTGTGCCACAACTGGTTTGGTAGGAACGAACCATTGGACGGTGCAGCTGTGACTGCAGACGGTGTGTGAAGGGGCCGCCTCGTTGCTGTTGTGGCGGTCCTTGGTACTGTCCGTAGCCTGGTGTCCTTAGGCCGGTATGGCTGTGACCCTACAGCCATTTCCCTCCCTCCCTCGTAGCATATGGTATTAGGGCTGAAATGGAAATTTGTGGGCTAAATTTGTGTTTGCTCTAGTGGGAGCGCAGGCAATAATGAATTGTAGTTTGAAAAGGAGACTGATTTAAAAAAAAAACATCTTTAATATTTTTGTTTGTTGGAGAGAAAGCATGAGTGGGGAAGGGGCAGGGAGAGAGGGAGACATAGAATCCAAAGCAGGCTCCAGGCTCTGAGCTGAAAACAGAGAGCCAGATACAGGGCTTGAACCTATGGACTGTGAGATTGTGACCTGAGCAGAAGTCAGATGCTCAACCCACTGAGCCACCCGGGCGTCCCTGAAAAGCAGACTTAAACTGCCTTTGCATTTGTTAACACCAAGATGGTTGATAGAAATTTGTCTGCTAGTTCATGATGGAAAATCCTGGTAGTTTCTCTTTCATTATCCTAACCTTATACAGATAGTTGTTCTTTGTTTCCTAGTTGATACTTTCCCTAATCTTGGTGAAATCCTCTAAGCCTAAGATTTCGGTGTGACCTGCATAAATGTTTTTTGACTTTTATGTTAATGTTGTGAGAACTTGTCAAAACTGGGCAGCCTGTTAGAATTTTATCAGCCCCGAAGTCACACTGAAGTAGAAAAAAGTGGCTTATTGCAAAGCTTTATTAAGAGTTCAAAATATTTATTTATTTTTCGTTTTAAACTTCCCAGTGCCATTCTTGTACAGACCATTTAGGAGTATGCCTTTCTAGTTGATTTTTCCTAAAGATTGTCCTGCGTGGAAGTGCCTTCTCCGTGTGTTCTTCTGCCTCTGAATATTCAACTGTGCTGATGTAAAGAAAGACTGAGAGCAAATGCTTTCCCTGTATGAAATGGGGCTGTGACATAAATATATATATATGTTGTCCCTGTATTAGGATTTCTGGATAGCATGTACAGATACTTTTGTTTTCTAAAGCAAATTGTTTAATGTGTGTTTGTGGGTTTTTTTTGTTTTGTTATTTTTTTCTTTGTGTTTTTAGTCTTTGTATATTAACTATACTGAGAAATAGACCTTTGGAATGATTTAAGACTATAATTAGGAAATATGTTTTTATTTTCTTATTTTTTAAAATTATTTTAGAGAGTGTGAGCAGGGCAGAGGGGAGGGTGGGGGGGGAGAGAGAGAAAGAGAAAGAGAGAGAGAAAGAAAGAGAAAGAAAAAAGAGAAAGAAAAAGAAAAAGAGAGAAATAGCAAAGGAAAGAAAGAAAGAAAGAAAGAAAGAAAGAAAGAAAGAAAAGAAAGAAAGAAAAAGAAAAAGAAATCCCAGGTTGGCTACATGCTTAGCACAGAGCCCTATGCAGGGCTTGATCCCACATTCCTGGGATCATGACCTGAGCTGAAATCAAGAGTCAAATGCTTAACCAACTGAGCCATGCAGGTGCCTGGGGAAATAAGTTTTTAATTTTTGGTGTTAGATTGTAAATATGGTTTGCCTTTAGTATTTATAATAGAATGAAGTACATGTACTACCTTAATCATTAATGTAATCATTAATATAATTTATTATTAAAATATTGATTATCATTGCTAATGACTAGTATTATTGAAGTCACTACTAATGTGTCTTTTAATATTTCAGCAGTTGTTGATTAAGTTTGAATTGTAGTAAGCGACTCACATTTGGTCAGTACTGCGTAGGTTGGATGTGGATGACTTTGGGGATAAATTACATGGCTTGCTTTTTTATAAATGTATCTTAAATACATTCTAAGATGGTGGCATTCATGTTGGATGTCTTGTGGTACCTGGCTGTATTTTCTTTTGGTGGTGTTTTGCCTCTGTTCCCTTTTATAATCACTAAGGTGCATTCCTAGGTCTCTCTCTGCAGACCCTTGCAGACCCTCTTAGAACGAGTTATTGGTTTCACTCCATGATTTTCTTGCTGAGGTGGATCTCACAGAAGACAAGCCAGTGCGCATTTACTTGTCTAGTTTCCTGTGATCCATTGGACCTTGTTTTTCTGATCTTGAGTTTCTTAAGGCCTTAAGGCTACCACTGTTTGAATTTAGATGTTTCTTTAGTTAGGGTTTCATTTTAAAGAAAATTTTTACTCTTTTTTTTTAGGGCTTGATTTTCAATAAACAACATAAATGTTGGAAAAAGAAATGGATTTGAAATGGAAGGAATAGGTCAAGTCCTCATGCTGGATTTCACAGCCTTGAGCAAATCGTGTAACTTAATCTCTGCACTCTTACCAGAGGGATGTAGTGGGCGTACCTACCTCATAGGTTGTTGTTAGAAAAAAAAAATGTATATATGAAAATGCCCCAGAAATACTAGTTTTCACCTCTCAGAGCACCCTACTTTGCTTTACAAAAACTGGACTTGCTCAGTTCAAAACTTTTTAAAAATTAAATTGACATATGGTTCAAAATATACCATATTTGTATTTTCAGTTTTTATTGGCTTTTGTATTCACTTCTATTCGTATTTTATGTATTTTTCTGTTAGTGGGGAAAAAAATTCTTGGTTTAACAAGTTTCATTAAAGGAGGGTTGTTTTTTGCAGGCAACTATGAGTCCTAAATGAGTATTGCTTTTAGGAGCAGACATTGAACTTTGGTGATTGAAAAATTAGCTCATGAAGATTTGCTCCTTGGCCTTCGGTCTTTCTTCCATCTGGAGGTCTAGCACTGTTGGGTGGATCTTCTGGGAGTACGTAACTCTCCTGACACAGCATGGAGGTCCTTTATCCCAGGCGCTCTCCAGCTCTCTGATGTGGGCTTCTCTCTTTTTTTTTTTTTTTTTTAAATTTTTTTTTTCAATGTTTATTTATTTTGGGACAGAGAGACAGAGCATGAACGGGGGAGGGGCAGAGAGAGAGGGAGACACAGAATCGGAAGCAGGCTCCAGGCTCCGAGCCATCAGCCCAGAGCCTGACGCGGGGCTCGAACTCACGGACCGCGAGATAGTGACCTGGCTGAAGTCGGACGCTTAACCGACTGCGCCACCCAGGCGCCCCTGGGCTTCTCTCTTTTTATTGACTTACTCCCACCAAGGACTTATTTAGAATCTTCTATGAGCCAGGCTCCGTTCCAGGCTCTGGAGGTAGTCTTTCCTCTCGCTGACATTCATGTATAGGGGATGAATACCCACACAATGACACATGTTGCCATTCAGGTGGAATAAGTGCTGAGGGAAACATAGGGTAGAAGGGGCAGTGAGACACCATGTGTCCGTGAGAAGGGATAGGTTGAGTAAGGAAGGCTTTTTGTCAGGGTAACATTTGAGTGCAGGCCAGAATGAAGTGAGCATGCCAGCTTGTAGGATATTTGTGGCAAGAGCCCTCCAGGCAGAGGAGCAGCAGGTGCAAAAGCCCTGAGGTAGGACTGTGTTTAGGGTAATGGAAGAAAAAGAGGTTGGTGTGGATGGAATAGGTGAGCAAGGAGGGACAGAATGGTAAAACAAAAGGAGATCAGAAAGGTATCAGGAACCAGGGATGTGGGACCTTGAGGCTGCTGTCAAGATTTGGGCTCTTAAATTTTTTTTTTTTTCAACGTTTATTTATTTTTGGGACAGAGAGAGACAGAGCATGAACGGGGGAGGGGCAGAGAGAGAGGGAGACACAGAATCGGAAACAGGCTCCAGGCTCTGAGCCATCAGCCCAGAGCCCGACGCGGGGCTCGAACTCACGGACCGCGAGATCGTGACCTGGCTGAAGTCGGACGCTTAACCGACTGCGCCACCCAGGCGCCCCAAGATTTGGGCTCTTATATTGAGTAGAAGGGAAGCAACTGGATGGTTTTGACATGATATGACTTAAATTGTAGGAGTATCGCTCTGGCTCCTGTGTTGAGAATGGACACCAGGGAAGATGGATGGGAGCAAGGAGGCGAGTAGCAACAGCTGAAGAGAGAAAGGACCATTGGCTTTGACCGAGAGGAAGTAACATGGGGCTGGAAACTGGATGTATTCTGAGGGTAGGCCTGTCAAGATTCGTTCCGATTTGGATGCATGTTCTTGTGAGTTCCCCTCCCGACAAGGTGGCTGGCACAATACGTCACTTCACGTCTCCAGCCTTTCAGGAGAGCGCTTCTCACAGGTGGTCATAGGTCTGGTGAGGGAAGTGTCAGTAGGTCGCCAGCTCTTGAAGCAATCCTTTGGTGCTGTGAGGAAGGTGCTCAGATCCCAGCCAAGAGAGGCAGAAAGAAGATGGCATGGATGTGATCAGCGTTATCTGAAGCTCACTTTGCACAGCATTGATGCCATCAGCAACCTTAAAAATTATTCCTTTAAAAAAAAAGTCAATAAAATCGCTGTAATACTGAAGGCATTACTTAGTATTTGAAGGAAGTATAATCATTCTCCTAATAAATGTTCTACATTTTGACAATATCTACGTTTATTAGTTGGATCAGTGATGGGAGGGAGATTGAGGCATAGGATACAAGAGCAGCAAGGTCACAACTTTTTTTTCCAACCAGAAACCGTGATTTCTCAGGGGGAACTCAACAGATAGGTAGCAGTGGAGTGCTGCTGGTGTTTTAACAGCTTGATTTTTTTTTCTTTAAAAACATTTTTTTAACGTTTATTTATTATTGAGAGACAGACACAGAGCGTGAGCAGGGGAGGGGTAGAGAGAGGGGGAAACACAGAATCCGAAGCAGGCTCCTGGCTCTGCGCTGTCAGCACAGAGCCCGATGCGGGGCTCGAACTCACGGACTGTGAGATCATGACCTGAGCCAAAGTCAGTCGCTTAACCAACTGAGCCACCCAGGTGCCCCGTATACCATAAAGTCCATACAATGTAAGTGTGCAATTCAGTAAATCACAGTTGTGCAGCCATCACCATAATTTAGTTTTAGATCATTTCTGGAACATCCCTTGTGTCCCCTTGCAGTCACTTCCTGTTCCATCCATCCAGTGAAGTGGTTTTGTTATGCGTAGAAATGTCCAAAGTTCAGAAATAGCCATTCAGTTTGTATATAAAAGATCAAGTCAGGAAAAAAAAAATGGTGTGTTTATCTGTGTTCCAGTTGGAACCCTGACAGCCATCAGAAAATGAGCTGCCTGGAAACCCAGTGATGGTAATATTTTGAGTCACAACTTTTATAGGAACTTGAAGCATTAACACATGTGAACGCTGTTAGCTTGTCCAAATTTTGTATGAAGTGTAAGAATGGTACAGGTCGATGAGGTTGGTTGCTATGTTTTTGTAGTCTCCAGGGTGGAAGATGCCAGAAGGCCAAGTGGACTCATTTTTGCCAACACTATAATCTTGTTCCTGGGCTTTGTGATCCAGAATTGATAATTAAGACACCAATTGGAGTGCCTGATTTTTTTTCTTGTAACCATTTATATCTCTTTTATTATGCCATGTCTGTTTGGAGTGTCATTCTTTAAAAGTGCACTCATTTGGGTTGATTCATTTGTTGATGAGAAAAATAGGTGTAGTATTGAGTACTTATTAAGTGCCAAGTGTTCAGCTTTAGTTTCCTCACCTGTGAAAAGGGAATCCTAACAATCATCCGCAGGTTGTTACAAAGACTACATTAGGTGATACATAAAACTTAATCATGGTGTTTAAGAAATAACTGTTGAGGCGGGTCTGGATGGCTCTGTCAGTTAAGCATCTGACTCTTGATTCAGCTCAGGTCATGATCTCACGATTTGTGAGTTGAAGCCCCAAGTAGAGCTCTGTCTGTGCTGACAGTGCTGAGCCTGCTTGGGCTTTCTCTCTCTCTCTCTGTCTCTGCCCCTCTCCTGCTCACGTACACACACTCTCTCTCTCATAATAAATAAATGAACTTAAAGTAACTGTTGAGTAATAGGTTGCCAGTATTCTATTTCCTGTTAATCCTGTCTATAGTACTGTGCCCCAGTTTTGAGCTCTAGGCTGGACTTGGGATTCCCTGCAAGTTCCAGCCTTGCACCTCCTCCCCCATGCTCCCTGCTCTACTTAGCCCTTGTGAAATGCCCGCACAGGTCACCATTGTTCCCAGGCCTCTGCTTTATCCTTGTGTGGCTTTTGTGTCTTCTACTGTGCCTAAGAACCTGGAGCTTACTGTCCTTTAAGCAGACAGTCAGAAGTTTCATATGTTTTCGGGTAGTGGGTGCCCTGGAGGAGGGGTCACTTAGCATGAGGGTGTTTCTAGGGCTTTCTAATCTGGGGTCAAGCTGTGAATGTTTGGTGTCCTCCAGGACACAGAAACTGCCCTGCATAAGCTTCATGGTTCCTCTGGGGGCCTCGTTCCTATATGGGGATCCCTTCCAAAATTCTCCAGAAACTGTTTCTGGAGAGTGGAGGGGCAGATTTCATGGTTTTTATTTATGTGTGGTAATTCGGAATTCTGCTTGCACAGATTCATTTGAGATCATCTAAAGATTAAACGTGCTGTGTGCTGTCTGCATTTCCCCATAGCTTCCTTTTTTTTCTCTCTGTTTTTAATGGGTATAGCACGAGCATGTTCAGAATGATAATGATGGAAACCTCACCGTAATTAAATACATGTGCTGCTTTAGTTCTACAGAAGTCCCAGGTGTGTTTCTAATCTCGGCTCTACTAGTATGTAGGGATTTTTTTTAAGATGGAAACAAAAGATATAAATGATAAAAACAACATCTGAGCCAAATACATAATTATACAGTCGAATGCTGTGGTATGATTTTGGATGGCAAAGTCAAATAATGTTTCACAGGAATGGTCTCAGGTTCTCTCGAGTCTGCTCTGACACCTCCATTTAAGATGCTATGAAATGAAAACCTTGTTGACTACAGAATCCTGTTTTCAGCAAGTGTTCTTATAGCCATATGCCTGGCATTTACCATTAAACATTATTTAAAATCTGAGCACTCAGAACCTTGTGATTTACCATCAGAAGACATGTTTCCATGGTTCCCTTGGAATATTCAGTTTGTTGCAATGAGTTAATCAGTGACTCAACAAATATTAATCAGTAAATTCAAAGTCCTTTTCTATATTGTAATTACAACAGTTGACTTTTTTTGGTATGTGCTATGGGTTAGGCAGCCTGTGTACATTATTTTGTGCCCTCTTCTAGCACTTCTCAGGAGCACATACTGTTGTCCCTAGAATACAGGTGGGGAAGTGAGATGAAGTTAACTTCCCCATGGTCACACAAGCTATAAATGGCAGTATCCAATGCCAAAGCCCCATGGCATTAGCATATACTGTACGTTGCATAACAATCAACTGGGAAGTTGATTAGTACGAAGATTTCTGGGTGCTGCCCTGAGACTAGACTAGTAAATCTAGCTGCAGCCTAGGAATCTGCATTTTTAACAGCCTCCCCTGTGATACTAGTTGAGTTGATCCAGGAACTTCCCTGAGAAACAGAAGTCCCCCAAATTGTTTCCATCTTCAATACGACAAAAGACTTTAGGATAACAGAGAAACCCTCACAATCTAATTTATGCCAGTGATGATGACCATAATCCATTCCCCAGAGTAGAGAGGACGCACTAAAGAGGCCAAGGTGAGTTGGAAGACAGAGCCAAGCCCAAAATACCCCCCTTATTCATAACACTATGTGAAATGGGAAGGTGATTTATAATTTGAAATTTAAATTTATTGTGAAAGGAAATAGCATTTGAGGTTAGTAAGATAGGTTATTTTATATATTCTTTTAAGGAATGTTAATTGTCAGGAGTCTTGTCTATAACTACTTTTTACTGAATGATATTCTGCAAACATGGAGAATTTTCTAAGAAAATGTGTATGGATGGATGGAACAGAAAAATAGTAACTTTTTGTTCTTTAAAATGATCAGATGAAGCCCTTGAACCAGTGAGTGATTCATAAACATTCTTCACCTTCTGTTAGTCCATTTCTTTCTTCAGACTAGGCATTTGAATAATTGCCATTATGTAAAAAGGGGATTTAGCTCTCTGGGGATGATCCAGCAGACTTTGGGATTTATAAATAGCCGTAGCTGAATTACTCTGTGTCTATTAGATGTTTTGATACAGAGCACTTTGCACTTAGGCCTCAGCTGAACATCTAAAAATAATAGTAATAATAATGCAGTTTCTTCATCGTTTGATGTAAGTCAAAAACTACCAAGGCAGTGCTAGTCTTTGAAAACTCTTGTAATTTTTTGGTTTTACATTAAAATTTTTTTACTGGGGCATGTGGGTGGTTCAGTCTGTTAAGTGTCCAACTCCAGCTCACGTCATGATCTCATAGTTTATGAGTTCGAGCCTTGCGTCGGGCTCTGTGCTGACAGCTTAGAGCCTGGAGCCTGCTTCTGATTCTCTCTCTGCCCTAATCTGCTCATGCTTTCCTGCTTTGTCTCTCTCTCTCCCTCTCTCTGTCTCTCTCTCTCAAAAATAAATGAACATTAAAAAGAAAACTTTTTTTATTAATTAACTGACATACAATGCTATATGAATTTTAGGTGTAACAATGATTGGATATTTATATACGTTATGAAATAATTGCCAGAATAAGTCTACTAACCATCTGTCACCATACAAAGCTGTTATAGTATTATTGACTATATTCCCTATGATATACATTATATGCCCATGTCTTATTTAATAACTGGAATATTGTACTTCTTCATTCTCTTTACCTATTCTCTTTTCAATCCCCCCATTCCCTTCCTCTCTGGCAACCACCAGTTTCTTCTCTGTATCTAGGAGTCTGTTTCTGTTTTGTTTGTTCCTTGTTTTGTTTTTTAGATTCCACACATAAGTGAAATCATACGGTTTTGGTCTTTCTTGGGCCGACTTATTTCACTGTGTGTAATAACCCATCCATGGTATTGCAAATGACAAGATACCATTCTCAAAGCTGTTGTAATTTGTACTTGAAATTATACCTGCCCTTACTCTGAAAGCTCTGTGGTGCTCCTGAACATTGAGACAATATGGCTTTATTTCCTGGGTCTTAATGTGTTTATTTCCCTGTAGGGAGGCCTCCACCTGAAGAGAGCTCAGTCTGTTTTAAGAAGATTCCAGTAAAGGGCCAGAGCTCTTGTGCTCCTGCATTCCGGTTCCTCCTCATGGAGTCCTATGAACTAGCCACTAATGTTGAAAATGTAGAAAAAGTTGATCTTCTGTGGACTGGAAGTAGCGAAATGGCTTGCATCCAATAGGTTCGAGCTTACCGCTCATTTGTGCCAATTTTCAGGCACCTCGTGTCGTGGTGGTGGGAGCTGTGTGTTCCTCATACCTGGACGGGCTGCAGGTGAGGGGGGATGGCACTTGATGGTTGTATGAGTCTGTCAGAGCTGCCACAACTAAGTGTCAGGGACTTGGGGGCTCCGACAGCAGACATTTATTTCCTCAAAGTTCTGGAGGCTGGAAGTTCAAGTCCAACTTGATCTTGGACTCAGATTTTATTCTGAGGGCTTGTAGGTGACCATCTTCTTCCTGTGTCTTCATGTGGTTTCTTCCTCTGTGCTTATCTGTGTCTTAACTTGCTTTTTTTTTTCTTTCTCAAGATACCAGGCCTATTGGATTACATGCTACCTAATGACTTCATTTCACTTTAATTGCCTCTTTGAAGACCCTGTCTCCAAATATAGTCACAATCTCAGGTACTCGGGTTTAGGATTTCATTGTATGAATTTGATGGAGGAAACAATGAAGCTCATAACTGGAAACAAGTTGAGACCCTGGAGTGATAAACATGGGGGGCATATACTGTGGTATATGAGCAGTGTGGTAAAGAGCAGTGCCTTTTAAACTCTCTTCTTTGAAGTCTTTGAACTCTTTGTGTTGACTTCAAAGGGTTGATTTCTTTGCCTAGCATGCCCTCTGTAATGCTCCATGAAATAGTTACTACAAGATCAGAGCCTTTGTTATCATTGGTAATACTAACAGGTACCATTTGAGTGCCCATAAGTGCTAGATCTTCTGTACATCTCACTCTGGTCTTCCCAGAGAAGGGGATGGTTCTGGTAGATCTATTCAACAGATGAGAAGACTGGAATTGAAAGAAATAACTTTTCTGAGTTCACACAACCACCAAGTGAGAGTCAGACCCTGCTGTGAAAAACTTGTCTGAGTTAGTGTCTTGGCTTAACCACTAGCTTGGGTCACACTTAACTCTGTCTGAACTGCAGTTTGTTTTTTCTTGAAAGGTTAATTTTTTTTAATGTTTATCTTTATTTTTGAGACAGAGACAGAGCATGAGCCGGGGAGAGGCAGAGAGAGAGGGAGACACAGAATCAGAAGCAGGCTCCAGGCTCTGAGCTGTCAGCACAGAGCCCGACGCAGGGCTTGAACTTGTCAACTGTGAGATCGTGACCCAAGCCAAAGTCGGATGCTCAACCGACTGAGCCACCCAGGCACCCCTTGAAAGGTTAATTTAAAAAAAAAATTTTTTTTTTTCAATGTTTATTTATTTTTGGGACAGAGAGAGACAGGGCATGAACGGGGGAGGGGCAGAGAGAGAGGGAGACACAGAATCGGAAACAGGCTCCAGGCTCTGAGCCATCAGCCCAGAGCCCGACGCGGGGCTCGAACTCACGGACCGCGAGATCGTGACCTGGCTGAAGTCGGACGCTTAACCGACTGCGCCACCCAGGCTCCCCGAAAGGTTAATTTTTAAGTAATCTCTATAACCAACAGAGGGCTCGCACTCACAACCCCAAGATCAAGGGTTGCTTGCTCTCTTGACTGAGCCAGCCAGATGCCCCTGCACTGAAGTTTCTTGATCGGTGAAGTGGTATGGGTGTGAATGTCTCTGTCACTGGGTGCCAAAAGATGACAAGAGTCCATGATAGGGCCTCTCAGAGTCTCAGTAAGCCGTGGCTCATGTTGTAGTTTGTAGGTAAAGGCAGAATTGCATAATGACACAAACATTGTCTTGTTGGAATGCATCACACCTAATTGACTTCAGCGAGCAGCTTGAATTCTGAACTTCAGTGGCCTTTTCTATAAAAAGGACAGTAGTGACTGGCATGTGGTAGCCAATGTACCCTGTTCTGACTTCCTTTTTAGGGCTGACTTTGTGGTTGGCTTTCTGCATTGTCTAAACTTGGCCTTCTGTTTATAAGCGGGAAACAGTCATTCTCCCCTAGTCACAGTGAGCTGCACGTTTGGCGCTTGTTACGGTCTCAGCCGGGTTTTCTGTCGTAGACCCATTTATTAGCCATTAATCATTGAAAACAGTAATGATGACATCCAAAAGAAGTGAGTTTCAGCTTCCATACGTTTCCTTTGACCATAAGTGAATTTATTTCCTGGGGTGGTGGCATTGTTTGAGAAAATAGAAATGTGTGTGTGTGGGGGGGGGGGGGACACATTTAAAAATGCTGAAATTTTAAAATAATGTGAAAACAGGATAGGTATTGATTAGAATTTACACTGAGAGATAATTATGGACTGTGCCAGTAGAAAGCATATAATTTTCTCTGTTAAGACCTCAACTGTTTTTCAAAGCTAGGGTTCTCTTTCTTTCATGTCTGTTAATCTTTTCTTTCTAAAAGCACCCACACCATTTTTTTACAGGTGGCTGTTCCATAGAAATTTTCCATGAAATTCTTTAATTTTTCTTTCTCATAAAACTGACACTTTACACTTTTCCAGAAAACCACCAAGAATATCACAGACACCACCCAGACTTAGCCGTTGTTGATGTTTTGCTTTCTTTCAGATACTTTTTTTCCAGATTCTCCATATCCTGCAGCTTCAGAATCCTTCATTGTTCTGCCTTACAGGTAACAGAGGATGTATTATTTGAGCTTGACCATATTACCTTTAGGGACATTGAAATCTCAAAGTGCATTTTCAGAGCCAACCTGACATTGTATTGATCTATTTCCTACTGAGTTTTATTTATAGAGCTCATTTTAAGCAATTATATGAACTCAATGAAAATCCAGTGAAATTCAAAAGAATTCAATGGAATTGAGTTGTACAATGTTCATTTTACATGTGAATTTTGGGTTTGAGTGCAGTATTAAGTCTAGTCCCATATCAGTTGATATGGGATGATCCCAAAACTGACTCACCGGAGAATGGATGTGGGGAAAAAAAAAAAAATGAACAGGGTGTTGACATCTCCACTTTGTGACGTACTAGCTTTGTGATTTCTATCCTCTCCAAGCCTTTTTGGGGACCTGTGGGTATTGCAGTAAGGTGATCGTAGACTTTAGAAAATGAAGCATTTCACCAACATTTGGTACCATATAGGTGGGGGGACTGCCAGCTGTTTTAACTGTAGGACTGACTCTTAACTTCCGAAGCTGGCCACCAGATGCCTTCATACCCTTGGCTCTAATATTATAAGAGAAGGAAAAGTGCTGGCCTCTGCTACCTCCCTCCTTACGTTGTTGAAGTCAGGACTTGCCCTCTCTGAGCTGGTGGGACCTATCTCTGCTTTGGTCCTCCTTATAGTGCTTTAACTTGATCTTCTTCCATGTCTTTCCTGGATTTATTCATTTTGAATTCTAGAAACTGCGACTTCACATTCAGGTTCATTCATATCTGATATGCTTAGAGGAAGCAATGGTTGATGTGTGTGTGTGTGTGTGTGTGTGTGTGTGTGTGTGTGTGTGTGTGAGAGAGAGAGAGAGAGAGAGAGAGAGAGAGATACAGACACACTCTGGATTCACTGGAACTTCTCTACGAAGTTCCTAATCTAATTTTGTTAGTAGTATAAATTAGTAGCTGGAATTGTTGGAAAACAGGAATATGAAACTGTGGACTCTTTTTAGTTGCAAAAACATCTTATTTTCCTTCTCTTAGAAACATTGATTTGTTCTTGTTTGTCAGAGACCTCATTCTTCCGGTTTCCTTACCGACTGCTTGGTTATAGCCAGTGGCCTCCTTATCTTTGTTTCTTTCCCTCCCAGTGAGAGAACGGCCAAGCTCTGGAATTGCTCCCAAACAAGTCTTCCCCGAGACGGATTTATTTTATGAGTCATTGGATCCGATGATTAAAAAGAAAAAAACAAAATGTAGTTTAAAAAAAAATCCACAAAACTTTTCTTGATGTCTGATATTTGGAGGGAAAAGTATACCCATTACATGTGTATAATTTGGTGAATTTTCTCAAAGTATGTAATCCCCATATACCCACAACCTGTATTAAAAAAGAGACTACTCGGGGCGCCTGGGTGGCTCAGTCAGTTAAGTGTCTGACTTCAGCTCAGGTCATGATCTCTCGCAGTCTGTGAGTTCAAGCCCTGCGTCAGGCTCTGTGCTGACAGTTCAGAGCCTGGAGCCTGCTTCTGATTCTGTGTCTCCCTCTCTCTCTGCCCCTCACCTGCTTGTTCTCTGTCCCTTTCTCTCAAAAATAATAAACAGGGGCGCCTGGGTGGCACATTCGGTTAAGCGTCTGACTTCAGCCAGGTCACGATCTCGCGGTCCGTGAGTTCGAGCCCCGCGTCAGGCTCTGGGCTGATGGCTCGGAGCCTGGAGCCTGTTTCCGATTCTGTGTCTCCCTCTCTCTCTGCTCCTCCCCCGTTCATGCTCTGTTTCTCTCTGTCCCAAAAATAAATAAAAACGTTGAAAAAAAAAATAAAAAACAAAAATAATAAACATTAAAAAAGTTTAAAAATAATTAAAAAGTAAATAAAAAAGAGACTACTCTTCCAGGTGGCCCCCTGCGTCCCTTCAAGTCAGTGCCCCCTGACAGAGACACCTTGGAGCTGTAACCCTGTGCAGTAGTTTGGCTTGTTTTTGCACATCATGTAAATGCCATCACACAATATGCCCTATTGTATCTTGCTTCATTTTCCAAATGTGAAATGTGACATGTGTGGGAATTATTCCTGTTTTTATGTGTAACAACCATGTATCCTTTCTCCTTTCTGTGTGGTATCCTATTGCATCAATTTCCTATTCCTGTTGTAACAAAGTATCACAGAGTTGCTTCCAGGGCACAACTTATTCTCATACAGTTCTGCACATCCTAAGTCTGCAGTTTCACTGGGCTAAATAAAGTCAAGGTGCTGGCAGAGCTTCTGGGTTTTGTAGGCTCTCAGGGGAGAATTGGCTTCTTTGTCTTTTCCAGCTTCTCATGGCCACTGGATTCCTTGGGTTGTCAAAGCATGTCACTCCAATACTTGCATCCTCTTCACGTCACCTCTTCTGTCATCGAATTGCCCTCTGCTTTCCTCTTAAAAGGACCTGTGTGATTACGTTTAGGGCCCATCTCCACATCCTTAACTTAATCTGCCCCTAAAACATCCTTTTGCTATGTAAGGTAGTAGTCACAGGTTCAAGGAATTAGGGTGTGGAATTTGGGGAAGGGAGCATTTTTCTGACTATCACATCCATTATGTGAAGATACTGTCATTTATTTTTTCCTTCTGCCATTAATGACCTTTTTGTGTTGTTCATACACACACACACACACACACACACACACACACTCCATTGTGTATGTATCTAGGAGTTGGGTGCATAGTAATGTGTAAGTTCAGCCTTAGGAATCCGAACTAATCAGTTTTTTCAAAATGCTTGTAGCAACTTAAACCCCCTTTGTTTCAGTATTTAACCGATCTGTAGCTCCCATTTTAGACCCTTTGTAAATAATCCAGGATTTTTCAAAGAGTGTTTATGTGAACAGAGTCCTGAGACGTACTGTAGGAGAAAAGAAGTACTCAAATAGATATGGGAAATACTGGATCCTGCTAGGAGATGCACTTTGCAAATGAACCATGTTAAAGATTTTAAGCCTGTCTAATTTTTGTTTGATTTGTTTCTGAAGTGGGTTTGCCTTTGACTCAGTTTCCCTCTGTTGAAATCTCAAAGAAAAAGAGTTCAAGGGAATACTCTTTGAAAATTCTAAAAGAAAATCGTAACTTTTTATTAAACTTAAAAAAAAATGGTTATTTATTTTGAGAGAGCATGCATGAGCAAGGGAGGGTCAGAGAGAGAGAGAAAGTCCCAAGCAGGCTTCACGCTGTCAGCGCAGAGCCCAACAGGGCCTTATCTCGTGAACCAGGAGATCATGATCTGAGCCAAAATTAAGAGTTGGCCAGTTAACTGACTGAGCCACCCAGATGCCCCTATTAACCTTTTTTTAGAGAGAAGTTTATGGTTCACAGAAGAGTTGGGAGGCAGGTACAGAGATTTCCTCTATGCACCCTGCCCTCACACATGCACATTCTCTTCCATTATCAGCATCCCCTGCCATAGCAGTATATGTATTTGTTACCATTGATGAACCTACGTCAATACCTCACCTCGTGGTCACACCAAATCCATGGTTTACCTTAGGTTCTGTGGGTTTGAACAAACATATCATGACATCCATCATTACAGTATCATGCAGACTGATTTCCCCTAAAAATCCTATGTTCCATCTGTTTTTCCCACCCCCACCTTCTCCACTTCTGACAACTGCCGATCTTCTTACTGTCTCTATAGTTTAACCTTTTCCAGAATTTCTTATAGCTGGAATCATACAATATAGCCTTTTCGCCTGCGTCTTTAACTTAGCAACACGCATGTAAGGTTCTTTTATGTCTTTTCATGGCTTGACAGCCCTTCGCTTTTTAGTGCCAAACAATACTGCACACTCTGGATGTATCCGTTTGCCTACTGAAGGACGTCTTGGTTGCTTCCACACTTTGGCAGTTACCGATAAAGCTGCTGTAACTTGCCATGTACAAGTCTTTGTGGGGACATAAGTTTTCAGCTCCTTTGTTTAAATACCAAGGAACATGATCGTTGGACCATATGATAAAAGTATGTTAGTTTTGTAAGATGCTGTCAAACTGTCTACCATGGTGGCTGGGCCATTTTGCATTCCTCCCAGCAACAAGTGATAATCCCTGTTGATCCACATCCTTGTCACATTTCGGTATTGTCAGTGGTTTGGGTTTGGGGCATTCGCATAGGTGTACATGGCAACTCATTTTGTTTTAATTTTCCATGTTCTGGATGGCATAGGATGTGGAGGATCTTTTCATGTGCTTATTTGTATATCTTTTTTGGTGAGGTGGCTATTCAAGTTTTGGGCTGAATTATTAATCAAGTAGTTTGTATTCTTGTTGTGTTTTAAAGGTTCTTCATGTATTTTGGATAACAGTCCTCAGTCAGATATGCCTTTTGCAAATGTTTTCTCCCATTCTGTGGCTTGTCTTCTCATTCTCTTGACGTTGTTTTCTTTTTTTTTTTTAATTTATTTATTTTAAGAGAGGAGGGGGGGATAATACAGAGACAGAGAATCCAAGCAGGCTTCACACTGTCAGTGCAGAGCCCAACAGAGGGCTCGAACTCACAAACCGCGAAATCATGACCTGAGCCGAAACCAAGGGTTGGATGCTTAACAGACTGAGCTGCTCAGGTGCCCCTCCTGATGTTGTTTTTAATCTTAGTAAAGTCCAGCTTATCCCATATTTTTTTCATGAATCACACTTTTGGTATTAAATTTAAAAAGCCATTCCTATACCCAAGATCATCTAGGTTATCTCCTGTGTGCTAGTAGTTTTATAGTTTTCTATTTTACAGTTAGGTCCAAGATCTGCTTTGAGTTAATTTTTGTGGTCGATGTAAGGTCTGCCTCTCAATCCAATTTCTTACGTGCAGATGTTGTTCTGGGACCATTTGCTGAAAAGACTGCCTTTGCCCCATTATGTTGTGTTCCTTTGTCAAAGGTTAATTGGCTATTTATGTGGGTCTGTTGCATCTTTTCTGTCCTGTCTCATGGACCTATTTGTCCTTTCACCAGGATGCTATGGTCTTGATTACGGTAGCTTCATATTAAGTATGGAAGTCTGGTAGTGTCAGTCTTCCAACTTTGTTCTTGTCTTAAAATTGTGTTCATTACTTTCGATGTTTTGTCTCTCTGTAAAAAGTTTAAAATTACTTGGTCCATATCCACAAAATAATTTTCTGGGAATTTAAATGGGACTCCCGTGAACCCATAGATCAAACTGGGGAGAACTGATGTCTTGGTAATAATGACTCAGGATGATTATTGCTAAAAAAGTAATGGGAAGTTGTTGTTACACTTTTAGGAGGTACAACCACTAATTATATTGGAGTACTCTCTCTTTAATGTAAAGACTAGAGAAACCATCAGAAAATGGGTTTCCCTTAGTGTGGCCTGTGATTTGGGGAAAAAATTATTTGTATTAGTGTCATCTTAAGTTTTGCGTCAGGAAGCTCATTATAAAAAATAATTTCTACTTCCTGGGAATATTTTTGGTGTGATTGTTTCAAAAGTGTTTGTCTTGGCGTACTTCTTCTCTGTTTGAGTTTCTCCACACATTCCCCTGCCTCTTAAAGGAATATCTTGCTTCTGGTTTATTTTTTCTCTTGGTTGGTTTGTTTAGTTGTATTTTTCTTGTTTGCACCTCTGGTCTGTAGGGGGAGCCTGGCCATCAGATCCTAAGTGATAAACCTGAGCTAGAGGGAAGTAAAGGTTTCCATGGTGTGTCGGGTTTCCTGGTGAAGCCTGTACTGAATCCTAAGCTGAGTCCTGAAGGATGAGGACCCAGGATTTGATGGGGGCTTTCTAGCCGGGTAAGGGAGGATGGACAGAAAAGATTCATTTTTGGTGGAAATGCCGCTGTTAAAGAAAGAAAGTTGGCCAGCATTGCTGCCCCCACCCTCACAAAACGAACTGCCTATTTCTGTGGTCTTTTAAACATTTCCTGTTTAAAGAATTATCTTATTAGGTAAAGGACAAAGAATTTTTAATGTTATAAAGTCACAGCTTATGCGCCTGTCCCTGAAGAAGAGCCTCCTTTGGCACTTTAAGTTTTGACTATTTTCTAACACACTGTGAGTGAGAAGCATAACCAATGTATTAGTTTTGACATATGGTTACACCCAGTACAGCCTCAGCCAAGTCGTCTCTGGGGACTACAAAGGCACAGAGTTAAATTTCCCAAGTTGGAAAAGAGGCTTTCAGAAATGAATTTCTCGCTCCACTCTGAGCAACTTCGCTGCTATTTCCCTGGGGAGGTTGCTAGGCATTTAATAGATCTCCACGTTAGAAAATTCTTCCAAGCATTTCGGTATGAGGTATTTTTTTGTGTGCGTCCTTGGCCTCTGTTTGGTGTGGTGGAGGCTGCATCTTATCTCCTTTATGCTCCTATTTATAAAAGGTTTTTAGAAGATTATCTCTCCCCATTATCATTGTGATCGTCCTCAGTGTTAGTTGTCTTAGTCATTCCCAGTGAGTCTTAGTGCTGCTGAGATCGAAGGAAGCCATGTGACAGTGGAGTCTGGGCCTGGTTCCCACCCACCTCCACACAGCTGTTACCCTTCCTGCGTCCCTGAGCTCTTGCTGGGGCATGAGGGACTTCGCTTCAGCTGTGACACTGTTTTGTTGTTCTTGGCCATTGCACAGAGGCTCACATCCTGTAGGCTTTAAAAAGTGTCTTTCTTTCAAAGACTCTTTTCAGTACCTGTGGGGTTTGTGTGGTATGATACGTATGTTGAAAACTAGTTTTTTGTTTGCCAGGGGCATAAAGCATAAGCAAAATGATAAGGGGACATAGTAAAAGGTATTTTTTGAAAGACCTTAAAGTTCACGATTAAGTATGGGTGGTTAAATTACCAAGTCTTCTTGCTCATGAGATCAGACACATGGCCTCTTCTGCGTCCTGGTGTGTTGTTAGTTTAGTAGAGGCTTTTCTTGGTAAAGGCTCTTTAGAAATCTGCCGGACTCGAGGGCCTAGGATGAGCTCAGGCGTCCGGCCTCGGCAGACGATTATAAGCATGACTGGCTCTGTGTGTGGAGTCATGTCAGTCCACACCCCTGAGGTGTGGGATCCTGGCTTTGGCAAAGTCAAATGGTGTAAACATGGCTGCTGTGTCTCCCAGGTGGCCGTTTGCAGAGAAAGGGGCTGTGGGCTTGGTGGACAACCTTGAAGATACCTACTACAGATTGTCGTATTTGGTAATAATACAGTTTAATTGTTTCCAGAAAGACCACCGTTTGAGCTTTACATGAATTCCTAATCTTCCCAAGTTTACATTGATTCTACCTTGTTGCCATAATGCTTTGTTATCTTCATTTTCTCTTCCTCCTCATAATTACCCTGTATATGAGGTCTTGTTCCTTCTCTGTTACTCTCTTTGCGAGTCAGCTTTTCTTCCATGCCTCTTGCTCAACTTCCAGTCGAGTTCTTCCATAAACCTTGTTTTGTTTTTAATACCTTTGTCTTTCCCATGCTTCACCCGCCAGCTCTGAACAGCTTCGTCCTTCACAGCAAGTACAGTTCTATCCTGGCATTTTCTTTTTTTTTTTTTTTTTAATTTTTTTTTTAACATTTATTTATTTTTGAGACAGAGAGAGACAGAGCATGAACGGGGGAGGGTCAAAGAGAAGGAGACACAGAATCTGAAACAGGCTCCAGGCTCTGAGCTGTCAGCACAGAGCCCGACGCGGGGCTCGAACTCACGGACCACGAGATCATGACCTGGCTGAAGTCGGACGCTTAACCGACTGAGCCACCCAGGCGCCCCTATCCTGGAATTTTCTAAAAAATAACTAATTTCCAGAATTTTATGGAGGAAAAACAATGGCTCTTTCTAATACAAAATGGTTGAAGTGAGTTATGGAAGTGAACTGCATGTGTTTGGGATTTTTTTCCTTGGGAAGCTAGGAATCCAAGTATAGTGGCTGTTGCGAGATTGCCTTGCACTAGAGTTTACTACAACCAAGCAGGTACCACCTTGGTAACTTCCTTTTGATTGGCAATTTTCAAAGCTTTCTCAAACCTCAAGAGTTTCAGGGGAGGCTGTAACTAATTCTTTTTTGGGGAAATATAAACGAACTAACTCAATTCCTAATGAACTTTCTTCCCAGTGGGAAATCACAGTGAAATAAAGCTGGCAAGTTTTTAAAGTTTTCTTTTCCTCCTTAGGTCGGAGAACTTCTTATTTATAAACTATCAGTTCAGTAAACATTAAGACCAAATGTTCAGGAGGTTATATGTTATCCTAAACCTTTTACAAAGTGAGCTGAAATAAAATATTCTTGCCTCACCATTCAGTGTTTTAAAATTTTGTTTTCCCTGTACCATTGAAATTGGGACTAACACCAAGATCTACTACATTGTTAAAACAAAGTGTAATTAAAACACTTTTTTTTCCCCTTAGAATGTTTGTATTTTATTTTAGAAAAGTTTGTTATCAAGCTGCCTGAATTTATGTGTAAGTGTTTTTAAGCATTAGCCTTACTTGTCGAATACTTAACTCCCTTGAGGACAGGAAACAGTTACCTTTATATAGAGATGTTAAATATCAGTGGTAGGAGCAAACATTCCTGTTTTTTATTTTTTTTTTTAAAATTTTTTTTTTTTCAACGTTTTATTTTATTTTGGGGACAGAGAGAGACAGAGCATGAACGGGGGAGGGGCAGAGAGAGAGGGAGACACAGAATCGGAAACAGGCTCCAGGCTCTGAGCCATCAGCCCAGGGCCTGACGCGGGGCTCGAACTCACGGACCGCGAGATCGTGACCTGGCTGAAGTCGGACGCTTAACCGACTGCGCCACCCAGGCGCCCCAAACATTCCTGTTTTAATAGAATAATAATAATAAGTAGCTAGTGTTGGTTGATCACATAGTATGTGCTTCTGAGGCTAATGGGAAGGACTTTGGAAGTTCATTGTGAAACAGGATTTCAGATACTGGTTAGTGAAAGATGCTTTCTATTTATTTTTGAGAGAGAACGTGAATGGGGAAGGGGCAGAAAGAGAGGGAGACAGAGGATCCAAAGCGGGTTCTGAGATGACAGCAGAGACCCCAATATGGGGCTAGGGGCTTGAGCCCATGAACCCTGAGATCATGACCCTGAGCCAGAGTTGGACAAATAATTAACTGGGCCACTTAGGTGCCCAGAAAGATGTTGTTTAATGTGAGCTTAATAACATTTTTTATCAGGAAAGATTTTTTGATTTTTTTTTTCAAATGCAATTTTGGCATCTAACAGTATGAGCACTTTATAACTGTATATGATTTGACAATTCTGTTATGATTCCTTATTTATAAATTAGATGGATTTATATTTCTTACACTATTATTTTTAGAGTTTCCATGTTAAGGTTGTGCTGGATTTTATAAAATGAAATGAGAACCATTCCTTGATTTTTATTTTTTCTGTTCCATGTAACATTTTAAAAAGCACAAAAATTCTGTCTCTTAAGGTTTGATAGTGCCCTCTTGTAAAATGGTTGTCAACATTGTCTATTTCCATACGTTTATTGAATTGTGCAGAGTCTACTTCTCGAGTCAGTTTTGACAATTTATATTTTCTTAGGCATCCTCTTCTTCGTTGAGCATTACCGATTTCAGCATAAAATCATATATACTCCCGTATACTTGTATTAAATCTCTTTTGGCTCTTTGACTTCTATCCATTTTCTTATTTCCAATGTTGTTTAATTGTATTTTCCCTCTTAATGAGCTTTGCAAGAGGTTTCTATATTTTATTGATGTTTTCAAAGAACCAGCTGTTCCACTGCTTATATTCTAATCCCTTAATTTCTGTTTTATCTTTTTAATGTTTCTTTCTTTTGCTTCCCTTAGGTTTATTTGATTTTCTTGTAGCTTACTGAGTTGAATAATTGAAAATTTTCTTTTCTTATTTAATAATGAAGATGCCTTTTTTAAGGTGACTTATTCTGATCACCTCTCCCCTCAGACTTTAAATCTTTCCTTCCATCTTCACTCTGAGCTGATGAACTTGATCCCTACATTGATGAGAAAATTGAAACAGAAGAGAGCTTCCAGAGAGTGCCCCACCCAGTGTCTCCACTCCTGTCGTTTCTTCCTGCTCGTTGCTTAGGTAACCATGCATGCTAGTCAGAGAATAGTCCTAATTAACTAATCATGCTCCTGTCTAAGGCCAGTCCCTGTCTAAGTGCCCCCATTCTGTCTCCTCTCGCCTGGTCAGAAGAAACCACCCCAGGTGAGTGAGGGCTTTGAGGGCTTGTTGGTTAAGGGTACAAACTTGCAACTGTTGGATAAATAAGTTTTTGAGAATCCCATCCACATCACAATCCACATGATTACAGTCCGTAATACTACATTATGAACTTAAAAGTTGCCAGGAGATTAGATCTTAATCATTCTCGTGGCAGGAAAAAGAAATAATTATGTGTCACAATAGAGGTGTTAGGCAACAGTGGTGGTAATCATATTGCACTGTATAAATGTATCACATCAACATGCTGTACACCTTACACTAGGTTAGATGTCAGTTACATTGCAATTAAAAAAAAGAAACTACCTTATGAATTCTCCGCACTCTTACACCACAGATTTTCCCTCTTCTGTATCATGCTTGACTTCACACAAGCATGCTACAATAGTTCCATCTCCATAAACCTTCTCTTGCCCTGCTTTCCCACCAGATGTTCACAGTTTCATTGCTATATTGGGCAGCCTCCTCCAAAAAAGTCATTTTTATTCATGGCCTCAAATTCATCTTTTCCTAGTCTCTTGAACCCAGTCTATAAGGCTTTCAATCCTCTTACATCATAGAGACTATCTTGTCGAGGTTGTCAGTTACCCCTGTTGGTCTTTGAGGTACAGTGGTCATTTCTTAGACCTCATATGGTATGACAAGTCCTTCCTGTTTGGTCACACGTGTTTGTCACTTGCCCTCCAGAACATTTCAAACTCTCGGTGGTTCTCTTTTGATGGTTCTTGATTCTCTGACCTCTTAATGTTGGAGTACCCCAGAGAATATTCTCAGTCCTCTTCTCTTGTCTATGTTTACTCTATTCCTTGTGACCTTATGTGTTATGATGACTATGACCCATAGACTCATGGCCACAGGATTTACATCTCTAGCCCTGATCTCTCCTACACTCTAGATGCGCATATCCACCTGCCTCTCTGTATGTCTGTTTGAATGTGTAATAGGCATCTCCAAGTTAATGTGTCCCAAAGCAAACTTTTCATCTGCTTCTGGATCCTGTTCCATAACTCTTCTTTATCTCACTCAATGGCTGCTTTCTCTTTCCAGTTGCTCAGGAAATGCCGAAGTCGTCCTTGGCTGTTTATTTTCCTTTATGGCACGTCCACACCATTGGACAATTCTGTTGGGTTTACCTTCAAGTACATCCAAGGCTGGTCTCTCCTCACTTTCTTTACTATCACAACCAAGTCTGAGTCACTAGTGTCTGTCTCTGGATGTACTCTTGTGGTCTCTAGATGGTCTCCCAGCTGCCATCACTGCTCACTATGGTCTATCCTCAAAAGAGCAGCCAGAGTGAGCCTTTCAAAATGTGAGTCAGATCAACCTGCTTTGCTGCTCACGATTCTGCACTTGACCTACCTTGCCCTCAGAGTGCAAGCCAAAGTCCTTACACATGGCGTGGCCCTCATTAACCTCTCAGACCTCATCATTTCCTGTTTCTCCCTCCCTCCCTTCCTCCCTCCACTCCACTCCACCCATGTGGCTATCTTGCTCCACTTGGATGTGCCAGCTGTGTCATTGCCTCGACCCCTTCTATGACTGCTGCCAGCCTCTAGGAGGCACATTCCCTTCAAGTCTTCACCAAATGTCATCTTCTTTTGAAGCTTACACTGCCCTATTTAAAATTGCCGCCACTTCCCCCTTCTCAACCCCATTTACCTCTATTTTTTAAAATTACTTGTTGACGTGGTGGTTTTCATCACCTATCAAATTATATAACTTACTGTATTGGTTTATTACCTTCCTCCCTTCCTGGAATATAAATTCTGGGAGAGCAGGGGTCTTTGTCTTGGTTTTCTCCTAACATCTCCCGATCGTGTGAACGACGCATGGCACATGGTGGAAACTCTTGCATGTTTGTCAAGTGGCTGGTGAATGGAGGCTGTGATTTGGCCGTGAGAAATAATGGCTGCAGTTCACAAATACTGATGTTCAATGTATTCATTGTCCTTAGTTCCTTAATAGTTTCCTGGGATTTATAGTGTTGTTCTGAATGGAGAGAGGGAGGTGGTCACACTTGAGCTAGTAAGGGGAGGTAACCAAGGAGCAGTGCCCTCCTTACATCCCAGATTAGTGTCTCAGGCACAGGACTGGACAGCTGCTATACATTTTAGCTCAAAAGGGATGTGCATAAGTCAAACAAGTGGTAGAAAAATTACAAAGCAACTTCCCAGCTTTGTTTTTTGTTTTTTAAGTTTTTTTAAGTTTGTTCTTGAGAGAGAGAGAGAGAGAGAGAGAGAGAGAGAGAGAGAGAGAGAGAGAGAACATGCACAGAAGGAGCGGAGAGAGAGGGAGAGAGCATCCCAATCAGGCTCCATGCTGTACGCACAGAGTCCAACATGGGGCTCGATCCCATGAACTGCGAGATCATGACCTGAGCTGAAACCAAGAGTCAGAGGCTTAACCAACTGAGCCACTCAGGTTCCCCACAAGTTCCTAGCTTTGTAAATAAAGTCTATTAATGAAGTCACTTAATGATGTGATATGAGTAGAGATATGGGTATATTTCTGTCGTATCATGCTGTGACACTTTGCAGATTCTGACAGTAGTTTGTGCTTTCAGTAGGCTTGGTTTGGGGGGGTACTACGAATATTCACTTCTTTCTGAACTTCAGTGACATTGAACGAGAAGTTGAGAGAGACGGTGTCAGGAAATTATGCAAACACCATTAAAAAATTTTTTTTAATGCTTCTTTATTTTTGAAAAAGAGGGAGAGAGAGAGTGAGCACTCACACACATGAGAGCATGCAGGGGAGGGGCAGTCACAGAGGGAGACACAGAATCTGAACCAGGTTCCAGGCTCTGAGCTGTCAGCACAGAGCCTGACGCCAACCGTGAGATCATGACCTGAGCCAAAGTCGGACCCTTAACCGACTGAGCCCCCCAGGCACCGCTCCAGACACCATTTTTAATCACGGAGTTCATGGAAGCCTTTGTCCAAAATGTTGGTTGATCATTTTTGAGTTTTAGAAGATTCTTCCTTCTCTTGCTTATCCAAATGATTTTTCTGAAACACAATGAGATCTCTTTTAGAATTCTTGACTCTGGCTCTCCTATTAAGCTTGATTTATTAAGTGGATAAGAAATAGCCCAGAGCTGAGTTTGTTTCTCTTCTGTGGAAATGGCAGTGCTATATGCTAGAGTTAGTAAAAAGTTTAGCTGTGGCACTGCTGACTTTGCCCTTTCAGAGTACTTCCTTCTAGAATTCCTTAAAAAAGGATGTGGAACCTTAGTGAGAAGAAAGATGCTAAATATTCTCCATTTTTGATGATGCATAGAAGCAAAAAGAATTTGATAAGGGGAAGCGCTTCATCCCTTATGAAACATTTGAGCTCTCTTTGTGGCTGGGCGACTTTAGGAAAATGGGAATCTTCAAAGGTGGTACTTGTGTGCTTTTCCCAGGAATGATCTCACATTGGTTTTTGTTTTTCCTTTTTAATTAGACGTCTACAGGATACTTTTCTCAACCAGGTCATTTAAGCAGAAAGACCAAATTACTTAAAATCAAATTGGATTTTGATGAAAGCATTATGCTTTATGAGGCTGACTTCTCTTAGTCTCCTCTTTAAAAAACACAAAAAAACTTTGGGAGGAACATTTGGTGATGGTGAAATTTACACCAGGCACACTCTTCCATGAGCCATCTCTGGAACACCTCCTTGCCTTCTCCCTTTGCCAAATCCATGACTAGGCTATTTCTGGGGATGTAGGCTGAAGGGAAAAAGGGAGATTTTCAAAGTTTGACTCAAGGATATAAAATGTGTATATATCTATATTATCTTTATATTATTACTATATATATATGCTATATATAAATTATATGTAGTATGTATATTACTATATAAATAAATATATATAGAAATTGTCACTTTTAGTGGAATTATTCTCATTTCCCATTGTGATTCCACAGTGGCCCACCTTACTAAGTAAGGTATCATTTTTCCACCTGGCAGATGAAAGAGTTCTTGTTGTTCCCTTTCTCTTTGCCTTTACAGCAGTTACATCAGTGCTTAGTTCTTGATACTTGGTTACAAGTTGTATATTTAAAGGTACACTTGCAAGGTGTGCGGCACAAAACCCAGGGCAGGGTTTTGTGTATTGAGCTGTCTCCCTGGTAAGCCAGGATGTCACAGCCAAAGCAAGTTTTAAACTCAAATATAGTAAACTATCCAGGTTGAGTTCTGATTGCTAATGATGAGGTAGGGATTTGGGTTTAGGTCATTCTTGCCGTAACTTAGAAACTGGAAAGTACATGCATGTATTAGGAAATGAAGAAACCTTTCAAGTCGTGTTACCTTCAGTGATCCCTCTGTAGGCTTATAACCATCCATTTGTTTCTCTTTAAATGTTCCATTTTCTGCTTAGAACATTGAAAAGTGGTTGTTGACTCATTTTTCATCTAAGCCCACCTTGTTCTTCATGAAATATTATGTCATTTTTAAGAAAGAATGCTGTTTCTCTCTTAAGGATTTTACTGTTTTTCTTTTTAAGTTTCTCTCAGTTTTAATTTATATCTTCAGGAGGAAGTGATATGCTTCTCTAATTCAAACATCTATATTAGTCTTTCATTTGATATGAAGGAATATTTTTTAAATGGCTTCATATTTCTTTTCTAGCTTCAAGTATTGGTCACAAATTTGTGTTTTAACAACAATTGCTATATAGTACATGTGTGAGCTATAGTTGTAGGCTTCAAGAACATATGCATATTTTACCATTCTCCTTACATTCTTAATCTCATTTTTAAAATGATTATAAATATTGGATGTGCCCATGACTTAGTAGCGTGTGAAAGACTCCTTCCCCGCAATGGATAAGATGCCTTATGATTCATTTCCTTCTGATGCCTTCAGAGTTTTAATGATTCTAATGTCAACAAGTTAAGAGTGCTGAAGATAAGCATAGTAGTAGATGTTCAGCTTTCTAGCTTTATGCCACTTTAGGGAAGGTATTTTTTTTTATAGTATTCACTTTGAAAAGACAACAGATCCCTAAAAATGTCTTAAATGCCCTGCCCACAGCCCAGGTATGGTGACACTCTAAAATTTCTGCCTTCCTTTCAGTCTGCTAACTGGTCTGCCTAGCCTTAAAGTTTTTTGTGTCCTTGTTTCTACTAAAAGGAAAAGAGTATGAGGCCAATAGACAATGCAGCTTATGTGAGTTTCCGTTTTCACTTTTAAAATGGGAACATTTATTGTGTACTAATTCTGTAGTGGGCACAGCTTTGTAGACGCAAAGTTGAATTTAGTTTTAGTCTTTGTTGTTCATAGTATTTGTTTATTCATTAAACAAGTATTTATTTTAACCTACAATAGGTTAAAAATATGTTTTATATACTAACATTGTATATGTATGCACATATATGTAATATGTATACATATAACTCATTTATATATTGACCTACACGTGACTTAGATAGGGGTAAGGGATAAGCAAAACACCAAAGCTAGTGGAGAGAGCAATGTCAAGGAGTAAATTTAGATAAGGTGGTCAGGGAAGGCAGGGAAGCTCTCAGTGTGAGAAGGTGACATTTGAGCGAAGACCCTGAAGAAGTAGATAAAATCCATCTTGCCTAGTGGAAGAGACAGGCACGCAGGAAATCTAATTTTGATGGAGTAAGAGATCCCACAGACATAGGTGTGTTCAATACCATTCCAAAGTTCCATGAAGACTCGTTGGGGGAGAAGGCCTTTGAGTGGGGTCTCAGAGGAAGAGCATGAGCAGAGACTCAGCGAGGTCATGTGAGATCTGATATCTGCTTGGGGATTCCTACTGAGTAGTGAGAGAGGCTGGAGTGGTAGAAGATGAATTTGGAAGGTGTTTCGGGTTGGTTTAAAGAGCAGCAAGTATGCCATGCTGAGGAGCTTTCATTTGATTGTATAGGCACTGGAGGGTTTCAAGCTGGAGAGTGACAGGATCAGATCTACATTTTGAATAGGTGATTCTGTCAAGGACTGGAGCTTGATTTATGGGGAGCATGACAAGATAATGGAGGTCAGTTTGGAGGCTTTCGTAATGGTTCTAGTGAGAAATGTTGACCTCACCTGGGAAGCGGTAGGGTGGGGGTGACTGAGGCTTAGGGGTTGTAGAGGTCAGGATATATTTGCCAGGTAATCTCAGTAGAGTTTGTTAGTGGCATATGAGAGGTAAAGGTAAGCTACACTAAGAAATATATTTTATAGCACAACGTAGTACACATGGTACAAATATACACCTAATTGATTATAGAACATGTTGGTGAAAAAAGTTTCACGAGTCAGTTTTTTACCTTGGGGTGTGTGGTATATTCTCGTATTTTCCATTTCATTGTATTTTGGTATCTTTAAAATGCTGGCCTTGACTTGCTTAATTGAGTCCACTGATGGGACATGACTCACAGTGTAGAAAATACCTGCACAGGCTTCAGGTTATTTCCTAACAGACAGATGTCTCCCCCTCCGCTCTGAATTTTTTTAGCATCATAGTGTCAGGTCTGCAGACACCTTCCACTTGGTGGAGAAGGGAGATAGTGTGCTGAGTCAACTGATGACCTCTCAGTAAGACAGTAACAGAGGAACATACAATGTCACCACCAATTGCCTAGAAAATGTATCTCGGCTGAGAGGGTGGCTAGTTGTGCTGGAAACATTTTATGAGTTTTTGTTATTTTAATGGGGTGAGTGGGGAAGGAAAGGGATGTGATCATTGTTTTTCTACTTTCTTTGCTGCCAACATAGGTGTCCTCATTAAATATAGAATGGCAGAATTTGGAATGCTTCATTTGTGATGTTTGCCTATGAGACCCTGAACTGAGTTCATGTTTGAAACCATTTGTTGGTTTGCACTGACTAAATAACTTGAGTTTTGAAGACTGTAAAATGGGAGATAATACCACCTGCTTGATTTGTTTGTTTCATGAGGATTACATGAGATAACATGTAGAAAGTACAGAAAACCCAGGAAACATATTCTAGATAAATGGCTACTGTGATTTTCTTCATGTAACTAAAATATTATCAACACAGAACTACTTTGATCATTTTCATTAGCACTAGGAAAGATGTGGAACCTTTCTGAGCTTTATAAATAGAATAAGATAAAATTAAAGTTGGTATATGCTGAAATTGTTAGGAATGTAAATTTCCCTGAAAAATAGAAATGCATTTCAGTTTTAGAAGGAAAGATATTAAAGTTACATCCAAGTTGAGATGATTCTATAGGTAGCTTTGGAAAGGTCTTTGTTCATTACATTAGTGTATCCTGAATTTGCTTAGAGTGAGTAGAGCTTTCGGACAGTACTAGCATATGACACATACACAGTGTTTATATGTGTATATACATATCACATATGTGTACCTGTATGCATCTATATGTGAATGTACACACATGTATGTTGTATGTCTACATGTACATGTGTATGTGTGTATATATGTATTTGCGTGTGTTTATGTATGTGTATACACCTGAATATTTCAATATCTTTGCTGCAGTCCTTTGGTAAGTTTCCATTGCATTTTGGATGACGAAGCTTAAATTTTTGAATGTACAGTATCTTTAAATGATGGGAGGGTCATGGTTGTAAGACATCAGATTTCTCTAGAGTAGTGAAAGAATGTAGTTCAATGAACTCACTGGTAGAAGCATGTGGACTTAGGTGGCAGAGCACATCTTCACCAGAAGAATTTTATTGAGACCAATTTTTCCAACACCTTCAAGTAAATTGGAAAAAAAGAAGCTGAAAAGAGCTCATTTCCTTTTGGAAAAAATTGGCAAAATATTCCTTCACCCAAGTCGTGATGGCTTTATTTACATCAGTAGGTGGTAGATAGAACTGTCTAAAGAAATACCACCTGGAAGTCAGTCCCCAGGATTTGGGTTGAGAGGTGTGGAAAGGGTGAGCTAAGAGAGGAGGAGGAGAGAGGATTGTGTAGTGCGCCCTGGTGCCTGAGTTTCCCGGTGCACCATTTGCCTTTTTGTAGTCTTTCCTCTGTTGTGTAAACACAAGACCATATTTTGAGTGAAGTCAACTGAAGTAAAAACATAATATTTAGCTCTTAAATCTGCTTTTTGGAAAAGGGAAAGAAATGGAGCAGCACACAACCGGCCCATTGACAAAGGAGGATAAGAGGAGTGTGTGTTTTATTCCAGCGAGTCTAGTGATCATGCATTTAGGGATATTTAGTTATGCCTTTGGTGTTGCAATCTGAGTAAGAATGGGGGGGGGGTTATCTGTTACATGAAGGAGTACATTAAAAATCAGGTGTGAGGGGCTTGCATGTGTGTGAATGTGGATGTTTAAATCACAAAGGAAAAGTGTGAAGGAGCTTTGACTGAAATTGAAGAAATGACGACATTAATTAGCTCTATTCCTTGGAATTCTCTCTATTAACAATTGGGTACATGTTTTGATTCTTTTACAGTGCATGCCCAGGCATTTGGTCTGCGTGCAGTGTCCTTTTTTTCCCCCCCATAATGAAACGTATATTAACTATGCAAGCCCTTCATGGAGCAGTGTTTTAATCATTCTCTATTGATTTATACATCACTTCAGTGCTGCCCATCGAGGGCCTCTTCTTCTAAGTCTGCTTTACTCAGATTCTCATTCTCTCTACCTGACTTGCATAATGCTTTGGGACTGTCTTCACATATTTTTTTTTTCCTGTGGGAAGCAGTCATGATTAGGAAGCCACAAAAGGTCAGCTGTATTGTTGCTTTCTCTCAGCTTTCTGAGGTGCAGAGAACAAATAATGGCATTAGAGAAATATTGTCATTGTCCATAACTGATAATGAGTATCAGGACTTATTTAAAATTAATCAGTGCTGAGTTTCGAGCTTTGGCATGAATCTGAATGATTTATTGCAAACTGCTGATGCCAAGAGAATGTTTTGCATTTACCAAAGGAGAGGGGCAGTGACCAGAGGACTGTCCTTGTGCCTGAATTTCAAGCCTTATGAACAGTGTTGTTCTTTGAACCTAGGGTTACTGCTACAAGCTGGCCAATACAGTTGGGAATATTTCTTTTTTCTTTTGTCTTAATGTTAATTTGAATGAGAGAAGTTGTAGATCTGGCTGATATGGATGAAGGATGCCTCCATGGACTTGCATAAATAACTTGAATCCCTTGCCCTCCACCTGCAACTTTGAGAATCTCATTTGGATTGAAAGACTGGAGCTTGATTTTACATATGAAGAAAAGTCTGCTCACTTCATTATTATTCATGGTCAAATCCCCAAATCTCCTCCCTGAAGAGATGTATTCTTCCCAGCAAATTAAAACATCCTTTTTTTTAGAGGCCAAATGATGATGGTGTCAAGTATTGATGAAGATGAATAGGTAATTCTTTTCTCAATTTATACATTCCTTCTCCCCCCCCCCCCCCCCACCTACTGTTCAGGATGAGGCTTGCTCATTTAAACCAAGATCCAGTAATTGATTTCCTCTCCCCTCTGTAAGTTGTACGTGTTGTGTTAATCTCCTGGTTAGGTAATGGAGGAAAATATTTGAAAATGTGATAGCTCATTATAAGGGCATTTGACATAGGCATATTTGCTCATGACGGATTGCTGATCGGTGGTAATTTAAAGGGATTCTGAACAGTAGTTAAGGTAGAACATTTTCCTTGCATTAATCAGTTAAGATCAAGATAGCGTAACTAACAGATACCTTTCCAATTCTCTAAGTAAAATGCAGATTTTGGAAGCTGACTATTAAGTGGGTGTACACATACCTTAGGCTTCCCTGTTGTGTTCTTTTTCCCGCTGCTTAATCAAATTATCCTGAAAGAAGACATGGGTGAACAACCTGCCATTTACTTTATGTGTCCATACACACCCTCAAAAAAGGGAATAAAGTTTTTTAAGCCCATGGTAGAAAATGAAATCTGGGACTAGACTAGGATGCTGACTTTGAAGATTGTCATGGTATTGGGAATAGAAACAGATATCACATGTTAATCTAAATAGGTATTGGAACTTTGGGATGTCTGTAGCAGTGTGATGTAGCTACACGTATGCCTTAAACTATGCGTTAGCCCACCTCTGAAAATTATTGGGGTGGTTATGTTTTCCTTTGTGGGAAAACATCGTGGATGTGCCCCTGGTGAGTAATTGTTGTTTAGAGGCATTTTGGAGCTCCCAAAGAGATGCACGATTGCATAATAACACTTCAGATTCATCATGACATGCTTTATGATAAAGCAGCATTGGGTGCAGCTTTGCAGTATCCAAAGATCAGAGCAGCTGTTATCTGCAGAGCCACTGGGGTGTATCTGTCAGGCGTTTGCATACAGAACAAGGTGTTTCAGTTAATGTGTCATGATAGTTTAATTACATCACCTTTCTTGGGAGTTTGCTTGATTCCTGGTTCAGGAGCATCCAGTGTGATGGCAACCTATCAATTTTTCTTTCTTTAACAGCCTTCATTTATTGTTTGGTTAGGTTGTATCTGCTCATTTCTAAAACATACATAGGGGGAAAAAAGTGTCCTTCATCGTATTTAACTTCCCTGTGGTATTTAACCTTGTTCTTTAAAATCACCTTGTTGTGTTATGTGTGTGTGTGTGTGTGTGTGTGTGTGTGTTTAAGGTTTATTTATTTGCTTTGAGAGAGACAGAGTGTGCACACACAATTGAGAGAGGTACAAAGAGAAGGAGAGAGAGAACCCCAAGCAGGTTCCACACGGACAGCATGGAGCCTGATGTGGGACTCAACCCCATGAACTGTGAGACATGACCTGAGCCAAAATTAAGGGTCAGATACTTAACTGACTGTGTCCCCCAGATGCCCCTACCCTGTCCTTCCCCCCCCCCCCAACTCTTCTTAATAAGAAAGGTCGGCTTCTCCTCTGGTTTACAGTCTTGGCATTGTCCCCCCTCCTAACCGTTGGTGGTCTCTCCTTCGTCTGTATTCCCATTTCACTTATTTCTCTATTGCCAGCTTCCAAACGGATTGCTTCTGCCTGATTTCTTTCTTGTTCCTCCTAGTTGGTTATTCACCTGCTTTCTTGACATCGTCCATTAGGGTGTCCTGGAGGCATCCTCAATCCAAATTGTTTCAGACCTCTTTTCTTATCTTTCCTCCAAGCCCAAGCTGCCCCCTCTCCCCCCAAGTGAGAACTCTGTAGGGATCTGGAACTTCCTTTTGTCCTTTGCCTTCTTTCCAGTCAGGTACACAGACTTGCCATTTTATTTCCAAAACCTCTGCCAGCCTGCTCTTCCCCCTTTCTGCCAGTGTTGCTCTCACACAGGTCCTGCTTTGTCCACAGCCTTCCTTCCTTGCTGTCCCCCCTCATGGCTTCTTTCACCATCCAGCTTACCTCTTAGACACTGGTTGCCGTTGTCTTTCTGAAGTATGTGCTTGATTTTTTCTCTTTTCTAAATTTTTTTTCTGTTTTCTGATTGAAAACTACTTGGTTTCCAGTTGCCTTCACGATGCCGCTTGCCCTTGTCATCACTGCATGAAAGAGCATTCACATATGGCTCACCCCTTCTTTTCCAGCAGCAGTTTACTCTTCTCTGTCCCTACCCCACCTTCTGGCTCCTCGGTACTCCTCATTCCTCCTGCACACCATGCACTTGGAGGCTTCCCTGCTTTGCCTGCACTGTGGCCCCTGGTAGAAAAGCTTTGTTATACCTCCTCGTCCTTGAAACCCTGGCTGGGTCAAGCGGAACTCTTCACTGAATGCTGTTTATTCCTGGAGCACTTGGCGCACTCGTCGACCCTAGTTCTTGCCACTTAGTACTGTAGTTATCTATGAAGCTGATATTTCACTGCGGTGTCTTAAAGGTGGAGACTGTGCTTGGTGGGCTTTGTACCTCTGGTGCCTGGTCCACGGCAGGTAGGCACTGTTTGATTCGTTGAATGAACAACCGAATGGATACAGGCTCTGTCGGTGATTCAGCGTCTCGGTGTGTTGGGGCCTGGGAACAGAGCTTGTCTCTTTTTCGATTTGGGTGTTGAGCCATGGCCCATTCTAGCTCAGTAGGAAAAGAAGAAGGTCACGTGGGACTGTGATGGTCTGTGGAGTGAGTTGATGAGCTTTCTTCTGTCTGCTCCCCATCTACATCTTTCCTTTAGTATTGCTGTCATTTGGTTTCAAAAGCTCGTCTTGTGTTTAAAAATGGGAGAATCATTTTTTTCTCTTCCCATTGGGAAGTCCTGCTGTTCCCCAAGAGTCCCTTCCTCTGCTTTTTCTTACTATTGTATCGAGGTCTTCGTTTCATTATGTTTATGTTTTTATGCTTCTTTCGCAGCCATGAATGGCCTGCCAGGTCCATACTTGCTGTATCACAAGCCCATTTGCAATTCCAGTTTCTACAGAGCTGGCAAGCACATCTACCCCAGTTTTTGTTTCAGCAACAAAAAAGTGGTCTCCTCTTGTCTGGCAAAGCTAGATAATCACATATAAAACATTTTACTAAACATGTCCTTCCACCTGTTCTCTCCTTAAAACACACACACACACATGCACAGAGAGTTTTCTGATATTATTTTTATAAATATTAGGTCATAATTGTATTTTTAAATAAAATTCTAAGGGGGAATATCAGAAAATGCACATTGAAATGAGGCTAAGTTAATGCTCTCTGAAATGTTTTTGTTGTATGCCTACTGGATAATAGTCTAAAATGTTTTAGTGAGATGTGTGGTCAAAATTTTCAAAGTTACTGTTATTCAAAAAAAGTTTCTTAATGTTTGTTAATTTTTGAGAGAGCACGAGCAGGGGAGGGACAGAGAGAGAGGGAAACACAGAATCTGAAGCAGGGTCCAGGCTTTGAGCTGTCAGCACAGAGCCTGATGGAGCGTGATGTGGGGCTTGAACCCACAAACATGAGATCATGACCTGAACCAAAGTCAGACACTTAACTGACTGAGCCACCCCAGTGCCCCAAAAGTTACTGTTAAATAGTAATACAAAATAATTAGTTTCTTTAGTATTTTATGAATTGCTTACTTTGTTCATGAATCCTTTTTTTTTTTTAATGGTTATTTATTTTTGAGAGACAGAGATAGAGCGTGAGCAGGGGAGGGGCACAGAGGATGGGAGACATAGAATCTTAAGCAGGCTCCAGGCTCTGAGCTGTCAACATAGAGCCCAATGCAGGGCTCGAACTCATGAACTGTGAGTCTATGACCTGAGCTGAAGTTGGACGTTTAGCCAACTGAGCCACCAGATGCCCCATGAATCCTTTTTTCTTCTTCTTTGTTTTTTTTTTTTTTTAATTTTTTTTTTCAACGTTTATTTATTTTTGGGACAGAGAGAGACAGAGCATGAATGGGGGAGGGGCAGAGAGAGAGGGAGACACAGAATCAGAAACAGGCTCCAGGCTCTGAGCCATCAGCCCAGAGCCCGACGCGGGGCTCGAACTCACGGACCGCGAGATCGTGACCTGGCTGAAGTCGGACGCTTAACCGACTGCGCCACCCAGGCGCCCCTTCTTCTTTGTTTTTTAAATAATCTCTCTGCCCATCTTGGGGCTGGAACTCATGACCCCAAGACCAAGAGTCACATGCTCTACTGACTCAACTAGCCCAATGTCTCTCAGGAACCCTTTTGTGACAAAACAACTCTATCATAGGAGCAGTGCTCTTGGCTCTCTTTTCATCAAATCTTTAAAAAAAAAAAAATACATGGTTCAAACTGCTTTTCTCCTCTCTGTATTAAGTCACCTTTTCTTAATGAAAAGCTGGGACTATGTTACCTTATATTTAGTCACACGTGTTGTGTAACTCTTGTGTAGTTCCCGTGTGTGTCTTTTATAATTCCCCAATTCCCCAAATGAAAAACTTTTTCCATTTTTTAGAGCATTCTGCATGACAAGTAGAATTGTAGACTTTACAGAACCAAAAGGAGGGAGGAAGAAACAGGCTTAGATGATTTATCCAATTCCTTGTTTTTTTTTTAGGTGAAGAAGATTGGGCTTTCCAGAAAGGTCCTATTTTTAAGTAGACCTAATCTCCACTCATGAGCCAAAAGGAATTAGGAGGCATGTAATGAAAATGAGTCTCTGGAAAAGATAATATTTGAATGAAAAGCAAAATGGTACCTCATAGCAATAAAGTTATGCCTTTCCCTAAATGCTTAAGATTAAATGCCGCATGACTTTGATATGTGGCTATGGAAAATATGTGGGCTATAAATAAATGAATCATAGATATATATCAAGCACTCCCCCCTCCCCCGCCCCCGTTTCTCTCCATTGAATTCGTGAAGCCTAAAACATGTCGTATTATTTTAGCACTCTCTTTCTCTGCAGGGCATATATAAATACTAGGAACTCAGTAAATGTTGTTATTGGCTGGTAAGGAAGAATAATCCACAGACCTTCAACTGGGTTGGCAGCTCCTGAGCTACTTGAATCTCACATGGAGTCCAGAATGTTGGGGATTTTATTGTGTGATGGGAGACCATTTCCGCATTACACTGAATTTCTGAATCTTAACTGTTCTGTCTCCTTTGCATCAGTTCACATTCCTTTTTAGTTAGAAGAACTCAGCTGAACACTGTTCATTGGTGAATCTCTGTGAGTTCTGGCTGAGTTTTTCCTGAGTATGTTCCTGAGTTTTTCACTTTCTGGAATAGTGCTGTCCAGTAGAGCTCACGGAGAGGGTGAAGTGTGTACTCTGCAATGTCCCCTGTTGTAGTCATTCGTCACAGGTGGCTTTTAAACTCTTGAAATGAGGCTAGGGCAACTGAGGAACCAAATTCTTCCTTTGAATTAATTTAAGTTTAGCCAACCACATGTGGTTAGTGGCTGCTGTATTGGACAGCACAGTTCTAGAAGCTTGAAAACACGTCAGTTCGTGTTTCTTTCTGTCCTGTTTTGTAGCTGTGTGTCCTCAGTCTCTCCCCACCCCTTGCAGGGATACGGTTTCTGTCTTTGTTCTCAGGAGTGCTCAGTTCTTTCACCAGATACATCCTGTTAGCATGTGATTCTCCGCCCTAAAGAACATTCTCTGCCTGGATCTGAGAACTTGGCTCTTGGAAGACACTGGAGACTATGAGAAAGAAGTTTGGAAAACCCCCCGGTGCCTAGTTCACTCGTCATGCATGTTTTCCTTTTGACAGTATAAATGCAGTTTATATAGAGAAACTGAACTTATTTAAAAAATGAAAAATTCAAGCGAATCTTTTTTCTTACCAATATCTTAGGCAAAAATTGTTTAAACCATTGAAACTAATGACAATGCTCACCTTGCACTCTTAGGACTATAGAAAATGTTTCTATTCAGAATTAATCATATAAAATAACCACACTTAGTATAAGGATGAGGTTAAAACGCAGGTTTGATAAACTGACGTTTCATGCCAATTTTATTTTAGTTCAGTTACTATCACCTGTAAAAAGTGATGCCAGAAATATTAGTAAATGTTACTTTTACATGCACGTATGCGTTTTGTCTTCTGCAATACTGGTATTTGAGAAGACAAAGACAGAAGGTCGGTTTTCAGCTGCCTGGAAGAAAGACAAGGCTAATATCTAACCTCACATATCACATAATAAATTTATTAAAAAAAATTCTGCGTGTTTTTCTTTCCTAGTAGATCATACAGTGTTTACCCTGGGAACCATAGACCTGGAGGTTTTGTGGAGAACCTGAAATTGTGACCAAATTTTAAAAATGGAATTGTTTATGAATTTATTTGGCCGGAGGAGTTGTAATTTATATAGAATTCACAAATAGGTTCAGCTCATCCTGATATCACTCAGTCCAGGCCTCATTCCATAGTACCTTAACAGAGAGGAAGCCCTCCATAAATCCTTGTGGAATGCCATTGGAAACCATGTCTTTCATAGGAGATACACTGCCTTTTCTCTTTATCAAGGCAGAAGAATCAATGATGACCTTCATTTTTTCACTGCTTCTGACCTTAGCTTTCCATGGTCTCCATGATAGGATGACACGGGACATTTAGTCCTGGAGGAGACAGCAGTGGGATTTGAGGGGATCTGGAGAAGGTGATTTTCCCATTTTTCCTGCTTGCTTTCTGTTGAAGCACACTCCAGTGCAAGCCTCAGCACCTTTGTATTGTCCCTTCCTTTCCAATCCTTATCCAGGGTGTGTGACTTATGTCTTAACCTTTTCTCAGAAGTTCGACCTTGGAATGTTTAATGATATCTCCCGAGTATCACTTACACCCTCCAACTAGGAAAGGGGTGGAAGATGTAAAATGCCAGGAGATGGAGAGTTCTTTTGTAACCATGCCTTGTCTGTTTTTGTTCTTTTGTGTTTGTGAGTCTTGGCTTATGTGTGCTTCCCAGCCTGCTGGTAAACTCACGTGCACACAAGTGGAGCTGTATCTCTACTCCGGGCCAGTCACAGAATTATTGTTGAATAAAAGATTAAATGACCCAGAGAATCAAATGTAAGTTCTGAACAGAAGTAGAAAGGCAACAATAACTACTTAGCTATGAAATTGGCAGTGGGTTAGTGTCAGGGGAACGAATCTCTGCGAGAGTTACGCTACTAGGGCCTTTAAGTCTTCCTTGGAAAAAGCTAGAATGTGAATAAAGAAAGATGTAAGTAGCCCTCCCGCCTTCCTACAGTCAGGTACTGTTAACAGTGGCCCATTCCTTTCTTGGCTGTTCTTCGAGGTTTCTGAGCTGTGCTGCAGTGAAGGGCCTGTCATGGATGGTGGGAGAAAGTAATGAAACTGGTTTTCACACGTGATGCATGGAAGATGGTTGGCAGAGATGCAGATAGCAACAGAGGGAAGTACTCTTCTTAAATATCATGAACAAGAAAACCTACGAGTAGGAACTAGGAAGTGCTATATTTGGTCAAACATGCTTGTGGCCTCTTAATTATATTTGGGCCAGCTGAATCAGTGTGGAGTTCGTTCCATGAGGTCACTGTGAACACATCATTCTCACAGCACTTGTACATGTGTGTCCCCGTGCACGCACGCGCGCACACACACACACACACACACAGTCCCCTAGGTCAGAGGATGTTTGACATTGAGTTACCTTTTGCTGTGTAAGAAGTGATCCCCCAAATTCAATTGCTTAAAGAGCAGAACAACACAAAGCCAGACCCAACAGTATTAGGATGTTAGTTAGCATTCTAAAGCTTTCTTTGTTATCCAGGAGCACCCCAGTTGGGCGTTTCTGGCTCAGGGTCATTAGTGAGATTGCAGCCAGCGTACAGTCATTGGCAAGACTGCTGGGGGTGGGAGCATCACTGTCAGCTTGAGGGTGCTGTGACTCATGATTCAGGTCTGCCTTCTGACTTTCTGATGGTGGCAAATATTGAGCTACTTTTACGCCTTTCTCATTCGGAGCCGCGTAATCTTTGTGGGCTCTTGATAGTTCCCTTTCCTCTAACTTCTTTGACCTTTTATTTCTAACTTAATTATGTGCCATTGTTGATGATTACATTTTTGTAGTGAGGTACTGTCACTACATAAAATTCTGTAATGTAAGAATCCTGAGAAGGTTTTGTATAGATGGCTTCCCTCTCATTGAAGTCTTGAATTATTGATATCTTCATTGTCATTTTCCTTCTTCTTCTTCTTCTTTTTTTTTTTGCCTCTTGGTTTTAATTAGCTACAGTGATAAAAGATGCTTTATCATCAAGTAAAAAAATGTCATTTACACTGGGTGATGCGTATAAAGTCATTTCTAAGTTTTCAAAAATGATTCTGAGAGCTGACTTTCCTGTTATTTTCCTATATTCTTAGTCATTTTGGAAATGAGGAAATGGTGCATGGCTTCCCATTCTGGGTGCAATATCATTTATAAGCAATGTCAACGTAAAGTTAATTTTCCCTTCCAGGTAATTTGGTCTTTGCTGTCTGCTGCCAACCTGTTTATCCACATGTGTGTCCTGTTCTTGGAGTTGAGGCCAATTTTTGTTTACTTTCCTTGACTTCTATCCTTGTTGGGACAGGAATTCTTGGACTGACAAGGGGAGAGGGGTATATCCGGAAGAAAGAGCAACAGCACATACAGAATACCTGGGCCCTTCCTACCCCAGCTCCATGGCATTTTTCACATAGTTCATCCTCCTATCCTATTCCACGAATGGAGGGATTTTAACCTTGCTTCACTCTCCCTTCCCTTCCCTCTCAATAGTGCATCTTTTTTTTTTTTTAAGTTTGTTTATTTGGAGGGAGAGAGAGAGAGAGGGAGGGAGAATCCCAAGCAGGCTCTGCACCGTCAGCGCAGAGCCCGATGTGGGGCTTGAACCCGCCAACTGTGAGATCATGATCTGAGCTGAAATCAAGAGTCGGAGCTTAACCAGATGCCTGTCAGTAGTGCATCTCTTTTACATTTTTTGTTTTTTAAATGTTTTTATTTATTTTTGAGAGAGAGACACAGCGTGAACAGGGGAGGAGCAGAGAGAGGGGGAGACAGAATCTGAAGCAGGCTTCAGGCTCCAAGCTGTCAGCACAGAGCCGGACGCGGGGCTCGAACTCACAAACTGCGAGATCATGACCTGAGCCGAAGCCAGATGCTTACCCGACTGAGCCACCCAGGCGCCCCAGTAGTGCATCTCTTAACTCCTTAGGTTACTTACAGCTAGTAATACCCTCAGGTATAAGTAGGCATTTATGTCTGTAACACATGCTATGGGTTGACTGTGTCAAGCCTTTTGCTCAGTTTTGGGGCAGCAGATAAGAGATGAGGATTCAGAGGGGCAGCAGACATAGTAAGTAAGAATAGGATTATTTTCTTGTGTAAATGCTAAAATAAAACAGTTAGCAAAGCAATCTTGTAATTGTTTTCCTTTGAGCAAGGAGAGTTAATTTCACTTACTTTGGCCATTCTTCCCATTGCGGTTTTTGTTGGTAGCATTTATGGAGGTGTCCTCCTCACTGTCTCGTGCATGCTGCTTTGGAACTTTGTTGTGAATGATTGCTAGGTTTCTTAGTAGTAGTCTCTATTGAGGGGCTACAATGGGAGCCTACACAATCCACGTATCTGTTTTGGGAATGCTTAGGCAATCCACTCCTTGCTTCCACGCCTCTGGGATCCAAGTGTGTGTTTGGGGAGATGGTTGCTTTAGGATTAATCACGCGCATTGTAAATTGTAAAGCATTGTAAGTTGCATTGCATTGTAAAGCATTACAATCTGATGTAAATTCTGTTTTAAGAAATGTTTATTTTTTGAGAGAGGGAGAGAGAGCTTGGGGCTGGGGCAGAGAGGGAGGGAGGGAGAGAGAGGCGGGGAGAATGAATAAATGAATGAATGAATGAATGAATCGATCCCAAGCAGGCTTGACTCTGTCAGCTCAGGGCCCAAAGCGGGGCTCGATCTCACAAACCGTGAGACCATGACCTGTGCTGAAATCAAGAGTTGGATGCTTAAGTGACTAAGCCACCCATTTACATGCCCCTGATGTAAATTCTTAAAAGAGGCAGAGAAAACAAGGTGGAAGTTCTGAGAACATAATTGAGGTTGGAAAGAATAGGAAGTTGCTGTGTATCTTGTCTCAGGACATTGGATAATGAATTCTGAGGAGCACAGTATACTAATATGTGCTGATTTAAAATTTTTATTTTGTCTGTTCTGGAGACTCCTTAAGCAGGTCTTGCATTGTGGAATGCCAAAAACTGCATTGTGGAAGATGTATTTTTCTCCTTTGATATTTTCATGAGGCATCATCTCCCAGAAATAAAGTGAGCACTTTGTGCATTAGTGCCTGGCATGTAGAGACCGTCTGTAAATTCTAGTTCGCTTTCTCCTTCCTTATTTTGCAAGCTATTTCCTTGCCTCTGTCAGCCTTCCATGGCTCACTGGATTTGTTTGGAGGCTTTTATAGCATTAGGAGTGGATGGGGTAGGGAAGTTCAGTGAAAACATGGACTATAGAAACAGAGAGTGGAAAAGGAAGCAGGCTCAGGGAAGCCTCTTGCCTCCATCCAGGTGGCCCGCAGCCTGGGCCAGCTACAGCAGGAAAGTCAAGCTGCTGGTCCATAGCTAGGTGCTAGAGCCCATGCTGTCTGTACAAAGGTGGATGGGAAACAATATAGGAGGACCTTGGGTCTCAAAGCTAGCCATGGATCTCTGTCTTCATTGGCCCCTAGCTCAATAGCTTGGCTAAGTCACTTAAGCTCCCTAAGCCTCAGTTTCCTTACCTGTAAAATGGGGATGGAAACAAGACCATGTCAGAAAGTGATCTTAAAGGTGAGATGAGATCTGTGCTTAAAGCAACATGGTCCCGGGCATGTGGCAAGGGCTGTGCCTAGCCGGAGGAAGGGTGAGTGGATGGGGACTGTAGGGAAAGGGGACCTTGTCCAGCCACTTTGCTTGCTTTTACTCAGATGTGCTGAGCTCATTCTCACTTAGGGCCCTGATGCGGCTCCCTCCTCCCCATCCCTCAGGTTGCTGTTCATATGGGCCCCTTTCAGTGACCTCCTCCTCTCATTGCCCACATGATGCAGTGTCCCACATCCTGTCCCATATCGTGCTGCTGCTTCTTTACAGCCCTAGCCCCCCTGAAGAAGGGGACTTGGCTTTGCTTACTGTTGTCTCCACAGGGCACAAACAGTGCTTGGCACATAGTAAATGCTTGGTAAGTTTATGGAAGAAATGAGGCACTGGCAAACTTGTTTGGTCAAGGGCCAGAGAGCCAATGTTTGAGGTTTTGAGGGCCACATGGTTTCTGTGGCGACTGTTCAACTCTGCTGTGCCAGGTGGAATGCAGACCGTATGTAAATGAAGCATGGCTGTAGTCCAGTTCACTTTTATTTGGCATGTGGGATATAGTTTGCTGATCCCTGGGATAGCAGTGAACGGTGAAGGGCAGGGACAGACCTTGAGGGCTGTGGTGGTTTGAGCTCGGTGAGAGTTGGGTCCTCTCAGCAGTAGCGTGTGACTGCAGCCATTAGAGGAATATGTGAAATGGGAAGACCAAACCCATAGCCCTGGTGGGCAGGTGCAGCCCAGCTCCTGGGAGCAGGGACAGTACACATGGACGGGAGCTCTACTGATCAGATGAATTCAGTGGGTGTGGCCTTGTAAGTGAGAGTTCTGCTTCCGTTTGTTGCCAGCTGGCTTTTGTTAATCTTTCAATAAACACTTACATGGAGGAATTCATTGTTTAAAGTCCCCATGTAAGGAGAAGAAATCTAATTTACCTACCGATGAGAGCCGTAAACTTTTTTTTGAAAATTTATACAGTGTACTTTCCATGTATTAGGCATGAAGCTATTCCCATAAGCTTGTACATGTAACTTTACAAAGTTTCATCTTAGTGAAAGAACAGGTTACTTTAAAGAAGGTTTGTTCACAGTGTAGATTTGATAAGTTAAACGTGCAGGTATTCCCACCTGCTTCTAACATATATTTGCGAACACATCTTCATGAAAGAAGGTGTTACCTGAAACACGCATTATATGCTGTGCAGTTTCACTGAGGTAAGAATAGGTCTATTCCCACGTGCTTCTACACGTACATTTGCAAACATATCAGCGAAAGAAGATGTTACGTGAATGAGGGTTTATACATAACAGTGTAGTTTCCGTGAGGTAAGTGTACAGCTTTTCCCATATGCTTTTACCCATATGTGTAGAAACTTAATGAAAGAAGATGATACAAGAACTGTAGATTTTTTTGAAAGAAGGCACCGACTCCACCTGTGGAGGGGTTGATCTGTTCTCAGGTAGATTTCAAACTGAGACATGAAAGTTGCCTTTATTTGCATGTCCTTGACTCCAGTCTTTAGATCCACGTGTGTTCAATGCAGAGCCCTTCTCCCTTCCGCCTGTGAGTCTCTGGCAAGAGTGGAGAAATAAAGACCTGGGATGTGGCAGCCAGGCTGGGTCAGATGCTGACTATGAAGTTGCTTCCTGGGTTCATTGGCCAAGTCAATTTCAGACATGGTCAGATATCCGTGTGTGGGTGCTTTCCTAGGTGGGGACCGCTTGGCACTCTAGCTTGTCAGGAGCTTCCTGGGAGTTCTTGTGTATTGCCTGGTTTTGTTTTTGTTCTTCGATGGGAAGAGAGAATTGCTTCCTTTTTTTTTTTTTTTTTTTTTTTTGGCTCACATTAGCTATATTTAAAATAGTAGTTTTAGAATTTTTGTTTACAGACCAGGTTAAAAAAACAAAACCTGATGAAACTCAGACCTTTTAAGCCCTTCTTGGTTGCTGTGTGGATTGTATTAGTGGAACTCTACCCAATCCTTCGGGGCTGTTTTGAGAACTCAAGGGATTCCTCTTTTGGAATTCTCTTTTATCTGTTTTTATTACATGGTGGCTTCTGGTGAATGCTTCCTTTAGCAGAGTCGTGAACCTGTACCCAAAGGCAACATCTTTTCTTTCCTCGATTTCATATAGTTGCTGGGAATCTCCTGATTTGTTTTTTGCTCTTGTAACCTGGAGAAGAGTTTTCTTCCTGGGAAGCAAGGAGGAGATCAGAGCAGAGGACTCCCATTCTTCTTTGAAGAGTAGGTACAAACATGTTAGGAGGTTCCAGGGATGGTTGGTCAGCCAGTCAGAGTTTCTGATGACAGTGTGATCCGTAATCAGAGGATCGGAGTGATCAGAGGATTTCCGACCCACGTGAACAGTAGAAAAGGAAGAAAAGGTAAGATGATGCATTTTCTGCAGTATCTACCAAGCTGTTAATTGTCTCCTTTGTCCTTCTTGTGTCTCTTGTTGCATCTCCTACCCCTTTCCTTATCCCTTTATACCTCTTTCTCTGGCATTTTCTCCTTCTCCTTTGAGAACTCCAGTTCCTGTTCCCCTGGGGGGCTGGTAGGTTATACCTGGCCTGACTCTTGAGGACTGGGGAGTTTAGGTAGCAGACATCGGCTTGGGGTTGAAACCTATGAAGGTGTAAACTGGACAAAGGGAATCTGGGATATTGGCACCATTATTTAAACTTACAAAGCAAACCCTAAATCTTCCCAGTAGAGGCAGGGCCAAAGTGTTGCAGTTCATCAGGCCACAGACAGGAAGCCCTGAGACCCAGTGCCGTAGTGGGATCTGGTCCCCAGTAGCCTGCATTTCAGAGGCAAGAGTCAGTCAAGGCGAAGCCCTGGGCACAAGGCAGCCCCCAGACCTTGAGTTCCAAGGGCACACGCCAGGGACTAGTCATTGAGAAGCAGACTCAGCCTGCTGAGTGGGGTCCGACAGGGCAGTGACTTCCCCAGAGCTCTTGCCACATCACTTACTCCTCTTTCCAGCTTCCTCTCCCTCCCTTTCTCCCTCCATCCTTTCTTTCTCTTCTCCATTTCCCTCATGTTTCTGGGTTATTTTTTTCCCTCTTGAAGAAGAAATAAAGCTGCTAAAAATAGTCAGCATGACCTCACCACCCCCATCCCCAGAGCCCTCCTTCAAGGTCTCTTATTTTCCAGTTTCTCAGTGACTGTTCTTCTGTCCTTCTAAATGGTTTCTGTCTAACCAGGCGATGGAAGCCTCCTGACTTCTGAGGACTCATGACTCATAATTCTTGGGAATACTTTTCTTAACAATATTTATTTTTGCCGCTTGGGTCAGAGTTTGGTTTGCTGCTGCTATCCACGTAGACTTGCTCAAACATCCCGTTTTTCTTCTTAATGCAAAAACATGAAATGAATATTAATTTATATGTTTGTTCAGGTAAAGAGCTTAAACATTATTTTACAAGGAGAGCGTATTTTGAAGTCCTCCCCCCCACCCCGGAAACTTGTATAAAGTTTATTTTTAGCCTTAATAGATATTACTTGAAAAGAAGTTCTAGTGCTTGATGACCTTTTTATTGTCCTCAGAAAATGAACTAGGTTAAGAGAAGGAAGGGGAAAGAGAAGAAACATTTGCGTGTCTTCTCTTGACAGGAGCTTTCCATATCGATATGTTAACTTAATCCACAGAAATGCTGTGAGGGAGATAGAATGATCCTTATTTTATAGATGAAATTATAATTGGATCTCCCTTACATGGCCACATGGCTGAATGTCCTCCTGGCTGTGGGCTTGCCTCAAACTGCTGTATTCTTCCTCTCCTCTGTTGATTCTCTCAGGAAGTAGGAAGTGATGCCCTGCACTATTCCTACAGCATCTGGCCCATGGTGGGCAGTTTGTGCCTCAGGAAGGATAGATGATGAGGACCAGAAAAGTTCTAGTCATGCTCTATGGTGCGGGTGGTGAACCTGAGGACAAGTTGGTTGAGTTTGAAAAGTCCCGACCCAAAAACACAATTAGCAAGTGTTTACATACCACTCTGTGCTGCATCTGGACTGGCTTCTGAGTATCTGAGAAGACCATAGTCTGTGCGAGTATATACAAGTCATGCCCTCCCCCCACCCCGCCACATTTCAGGCAAGAAGTGGTAACAGCGTTTTCAACCAACACAGAAAAGAAATAAATTAGGTGCCCAACCATAGCTCTGTTCAAAGCCACTTGTAGTCAGTCCCTAATACCCAGTCCATCCTTGTACTGGTCATGTTTTTTGATGGTTGGGTTTTTGTGTCTGCCTCCTACACTTGGGTAGAAGTGCCCTAAGGAAGGCAACTGTCCATTCTGTTCTCAGTTTTTCAGTCCTTAGCCCAATGCCTACTCCATAGTAGACATTTGGTTAAAACATATATTTAAAACAATCTTGGGTTTATAGAGCACGTATGAATAAAAAGCCATAGAAAATCATACAAATCAATTAGGATGGTGAATATCGGGTTGCAGGAGGCAAAGTAGGTAAGAGTGTGATAGGTAGGCTGTGATAGGCAATAGGTTGTAGGTCTGGAAATTTGGGTTCTGGTCTGCATTCATACACAATCTATTGTAAACCTGGGTGGTTGACTTGATTTGTCAGGGCCTCAGTCTTGCAAAAAGCAGAAAATTAGACTACAGGTGATTTTTAGGTCCATTCTACTGCTAATATTGTGTGATTCTATAACTCTGACTTAAGAATTTCAGCTGTGGAAGCCCTGGAAACTGCTTTTGTAGACTGCCAATTAGGATAGAACTAGACCATTCAGATTGGTTGACATCAAAGCCTAAGATCTATTCTTCTCTAGGGAGTCTTCTTGGATCAGAGATGGAAGAGGAAATTAACCTTTACTTTCTGGGGCTTCGTGTGCTTTGCTCTGCGTGCCCCTCTCTGTGAGGCTGTTAGGAACAGTGGAAGAAACTTGGGCTTTGGAGTCAGAAATCTTGGGCTTGATTGCTTTTGTGTACTGCCTGAGAAGTTGATTAGTGTGGAGGGGCTAATCTTACTGAATATATTTCCTCATTGGTAAAATGGGAATAATAATAGTACCTCCTTGGAGGTCTACTCCCTCTGCCAGAGGGGAAAGTAGGCACATAATGTAAAATTTTGTGGAGTCGTGAGAATTTTCCCTCTGACTTGATTGTTTTTTAAGATTTTATTTTTAAGTAATCTCCATACCCAACATGGGGCTTGAACTTACATCCCTGAGATCAAGAGTCACATGCTCCACCAACTGAGCCAGCCAGGCGCCCCTCCCCTCTGACTTGAAATGGTGGATAGTTGAGAGTTGAGGAATGTATTCTCTTCCTGCTTTGTTAATTGTGGTCTGAATCTTGAGTTATGTCGCTGATGGAGACATGATGGTACCAGGGGAATTTAATGACTTCAGATAAGTAAACAGTTTCAGGCATAGAGCAGATCCCTAAATAAAGGTCAGAGAAGCATCGAGAATATTAAAGTGACAGGAAAACAGGTGATACATATGCAAAGTCAAATCAGTATATTCCCTGTGCTTTCCCCAATGTCATGGTTCCTAAACTGAAGTGTGCAAAGTGCTACGTTTAAAAAAACTAACATAAAATTAGATTTTTTTTTTTACATCTGTGGGCTATTGCATTTATTGCTTAATGTAAACATCACAGTTCAATGCCTGCTGTGTGGTGCTCTGTCCTTGGGACTGATAATATTGCTGGTGAGGCGTGTGTGTGTGTGTGTGTTTAGAGATGTTCATAAGCAAAGGAATTGACTTTCTTGAAGTTGAGTTGACAGACAAAAGTGGGATAGTGCTATCAAAGTGCTAATTTACATATTTCTCTCAGAAGAGAAGAAAGAAAATCAATTCTCATAAGAGATGAAACCAGTGGTGTGCTCTGTTTAGGTGAATGCCATTGTAGTTTGATCTAATAATGTATTTTAGGTTGTTTCTGAAACACTTTCTATTTTGCTAATTGAAGTTTGTGATTCAAAGAATTAATTAAAAACTGAAGATGGAAAATGATACTGGTATCTAGTACATCTCCCAGTTTAAATATGTTCGATTGATGTATTATTTTTCAAAACATGGTGTTCACTTGAGAAACCGAATTTCAATAAACAGCGAACTAGGTTGGGTAAATGAGAGTGGCTGGGAAAATTATTTGCTTAACAAACTTGTTGACATGATCACTTTTTGCTACGATTCCATCTGTGCTCTGCCTCTGTCCCTTTTCTTGTTCTTACAAGGTTTTAAGATGACCTGAAATAATACATCACTCAGCAAGATGAATAACTTAAAACACAGCTAAAGATGCACACATGAAAAGCGCGGATAGGACAGCATTTTTTAACGGCAATGTGATTGACGTTTTATGCTGGGTAATTCTTTCTGGCTGGGGGCTCTTCTGTACCTTGTCCTGTGCTCAGTAGCACCTGTGCTCTCCAGCTAGTAGCTATCAGTGGCATCCTCTGCTCCTTTTCAGTTGAGAGAAGCTAAAATGAGACATAGCCAAATGTCCCCCTCGGTGGCACAATCACCACCACCTGGAAAACACTGCTAAAGAGGATGTTTCACTCCATCCCACCTACTGCAACAGCGAACCATAGACTGGTTGGCTTATAAACAACCATTTATTTCTCAGAGTTTATTTCTCATCCACCTGTATCCTCTTGGAGGCTACTGAGTCCAAGAGCAAGCCCCTGGCAGATGTGGTGTCTGATGAGGGTTTGCTTCCTGGTTTATAGAAGTTCTAGCTCTGTCGTCACTTGGTTGAGGAAGCAAGAGAGCTCTGTGAGATCTCGTGTATAATGGGCTAATGCTATGCAAGATGACTCCACTTTCATGACCTAATCACTTCCCAATGGTCCTGCCTCCAAACACCATCACACAGGGGTTAGTGTTCAACATATGAATTTGGGGGGAACACAAATAGTCCGCAGCAGAGGGTAAAGTGGAATCCAGAGTGAAGTTTGTGCAGCAACCGGGCCCATGAAGCCTTGATGGAGATTGGACCTACCACAGTTGGTGATGATGGGCTGCCCAGGCTTTGCCCTGTGATTTCTGGCGGTTGAATGAGAGAACTGTGATGAATTAGGTGGGGTTTCCAGGGTGCAAGCAGACTAGAAGCCAGCAGAAGCACACCTGTTAGTACTGCAGAGAACCTAACAGCATTTCTCCAGGTTTCTATCTCACCAACCAGAAAGAAGCTTCTGGCAGGCAGGGAGTTTTGTCTGCCGTTGCGCCCAGAGGCAAACTTGGCACATAACTGCTTAACAGAATTGTTTCATTAAGAGGATTCTTGACACGGAGGGCACTAATAGAGGTCCTTCCTCACTTGTTGATACATGCAGAACTTCCATGGCTGTTTCTTACAGTATCATTAAATGGAAACATGCATTCTGGGTGGCGCAGTCCACAATGAGAGTCAGCAAAATAAATGGGCCCCCCTGCAGCGTGGTCCAAGATGGTAGCTCAGTCAGTGTCGACTCGGTCTGTGTAGTTAGATTTTAAGATGCTGGGGAAAGGAAGGTTGCATATTCTTCATGCGGTGGTGAGCCTGTGAAATGTTTCTTCTCGATTTGAATAGTGTAGAATAGAGGTAAGAATTCAGAGGTGCCCTTCAGAAGGGTCAGGTGAAAAACAGACACATAGACCAATGGAATAGAATAGAAACCCCAGAACTAGACCCACAAACGTATGGCCAACTCATCTTTGACAAAGCAGGAAAGAACATCCAATGGAAAAAAGACAGCCTCTTTCACAAATGGTGCTGGGAGAACTGGACAGCAACATGCAGAAGGTTGAAACTAGACCACTTTCTCACACCATTCACAAAAATAAACTCAAAATGGATAAAGGACCTAAATGTGAGACAGGAAACCATCGAAACCTTAGAGGAGAAAGCAGGAAAAGATCTCTCTGACCTCAGCCGTAGCAATCTCTTACTCGACACATCCCCAAAGGCAAGGGAATTAAAAGCAAAAGTGAATTACTGGGACCTTATGAAGATAAAAAGCTTCTGCACAGCAAAGGAAACAACCAACAAAACTCAAAGGCAACCAACGGAATGGGAAAAGATATTCGCAAATGACATATCGGACAAAGGGCTAGTATCCAAAATCTATAAAGAGCTCACCAAACTCCACACCCGAAAAACAAATAACCCAGTGAAGAAATGGGCAGAAAACATGAATAGACACTTCTCTAAAGAAGACATCCGGATGGCCAACAGGCACATGAAAAGATGTTCAGCGTCGCTCCTTATCAGGGAAATACAAATCAAAACCACACTCAGGTATCACCTCACGCCAGTCAGAGTGGCCAAAATGAACAAATCAGGAGACTATAGATGCTGGAGAGGATGTGGAGAAACGGGAACCCTCTTGCACTGTTGGTGGGAATGCAAATTGGTGCAGCCGCTCTGGAAAGCAGTGTGGAGGTTCCTCAAAAAATTAAAAATAGACCTACCCTATGACCCAGCAATAGCACTGCTAGGAATTTATCCAAGGGATACAGGAGCACTGATGCATAGGGCCACTTGTACCCCAATGTTCATAGCAGCACTCTCAACAATAGCCAAATTATGGAAAGAGCCTAAATGTCCATCAACTGATGAATGGATAAAGAAATTGTGGTTTATATACACAATGGAATATTACGTGGCAATGAGAAAAAATGAAATATGGCCTTTTGTAGCAACGTGGATGGAACTGGAGAGTGTGATGCTAAGTGAAATAAGCCATACAGAGAAAGACAGATACCATATGGTTTCACTCTTATGTGGATCCTGAGAAACTTAACAGGAACCCATGGGGGAGGGGAAGGAAAAAAAAAAAAGAGGTTAGAATGGGAGAGAGCCAAAGCATAAGAGACTTAAAAACTGAGAACAAACTGAGGGTTGATGGGGGGTGGGAGGGAGGAGAGGGTGTGGGTGATGGGTATTGAGGAGGGCACCTTTTGGGATGAGCACTGGGTGTTGTATGGAAACCAATTTGTCAATAAATGTCATAAAAAAAAAAAAGAAGGGTCAGGTGAAAGCCGTATGCTCTATCAGTCAACAAGCTGAGAGAAAGTGGAACTTGAGCTGAACTACAGTGACAGTTATGGGCAGCATTCTTAGTTAATGAGTGCTTTAACGTGCCAAGCACTGTGTTAAGCCCTTTTCATTCATCATCCACCTGTATCCTCCCCACCTCTTAGGCTCATACTTGAGAGAGGAGTCAAGTAGTTTGGCCAAGGCATGGCACTGTGATGCTGCCCCTGAGAGTTCAGATTTGGGTTAGGCTCCTTCCATACAGCTGTGCCTCATGCACGCTGAACACCCTATAGCTTGAGAATCACAGCTGGAAATAATTGTAAAGCAGTACAAGCCAAGTTCTCCTCTGAGCCATAAAGAAAAGTAAGACAACTCAGTAAAATCGTAATCCCTTTAATTTCCTTGCAAACCATTTGTGATGAAGTACACATGCAGAGATGTTTGCGAATGAGGTGACTTCCTCTATGGCAGTTTCAATAACCAGCGCAGCTAACATTTATTCTACACTTACTATGTTCTGTGCATGTTTTAAGCGCGTATATGAATTATTTTAATCTCCACAACAACCACAGGAGATAGTATTACTACTAACGTTTTGTGGGTGAGGAAACGAGCATAGAAATAGTTAATTGTCTTAATTAGGATGGTAAGCTTTGACTTTTCTAACTACTGCGAAATTAGTATGAATCTGGTAATGACTGTCTTAAAGATAGAACTCTATTCTGTCAAATTTTAAAATGTTGTTTATAGGTTTTGGTTTAAAAGTAAATAAAAGCCTGTGAAGTACAGTCAGTTCAGGTTGCTCATTTGATTCCTTTTTGGATGGAGGCAGTAGAACAGGTAATTAAGATTATAAGCATAGTCTATGCAATTTGTTAATTATTCATTTCATACCTTAAGTTTCTTAGAATATTTAATATCAAGAAACAGAATAACTGAACCTGGTCTTCATAACCCCATGTTACTAGTCAGTCTCTTACTCTTTTTTTCTTTTCTTTTCTTTTCTTTTCTTTTCTTTTCTTTTTTTTTTTTTTTTTTAGCATAAAAAAGACTACTGGTGAGCCTCATTGTGTATGCAAGTGACATTGATGATCCAGGTGAACTAATGAACTTTGGCCTTAGGGCACATGCATTCTGGATGGGTCTTTAAAATGCATGTCCCACATCTTGGGAATGAATGGGGAATTACAGCAAAGAGAAGAGAGTGTAGGGAGAGGCTTGGATTGATAGACACAACTGAATATGCTCGCTAGGATATAGTTAAGAGGCCGAATAATTCATTATTTAGAAATCACCTTCAGAGGCAGCGGTGTTAAAAAAAATTAGCATATTAGTTTGTATATAGAAAGATTCTTTAAAAAGGTGACGTTTGCTATAACCTCAGGGTCTTTTTCATACATGAAACGTTCAATTTTGTCAAAATGCTGTGGACTGCATTTAGCATTTTCACCTTGAGTAACATTTAATGTAATCTTACTCAGCTTTGTCCAACAGTAAAAACTGTTAATTGTACGTGGTCTTTGTTTTTTGGTTATATTTTAAACGAAATACCAGAGATTTCCATTCATTTGTTCTTTCAACCAATGTTTACACGGTGCCTTTTATGTAGAGCAGTGGACAAATGGAACAGACTAGTATGTAATTTCATGCAACTTAGGATCTAATGGGAGAAGGAAAACAAATATAGAAGATCTAACATGGGGTGAGAGATGCTAAAAAGAAGCATATAGAAGGGAATGAAGCAGTGGGCATGTTGTTTTACACAAAGCAGTTGGAGAACCCCCCCATGGAAGACTGACGATTGAATAGAGACCTGGAGGGTGGGAGTTTGATGGGGGGGGGGCAGAGCATGATAGCTAATATCTGGAGTGCATCTCAAGCAGAGGCCATGCTCAAGGTAAGGGTGCTGGGTGCGAAGATGCCTGGAGCAGCGAGGTGCAGTAACAGGCCAAGGTAGAGCAAGTGAAATAGTAGCTGGGATCAGAGACTTGTGAGTAGAGGTGGAACGACCCGTAAGGCATTGCCAGGACTTTGGGTTTTGCTCTGGGTGAGGGGAAGGGGAGGCCGGAGGACCCCAGCAGACGATGTGGAACATCTGGCTTATGTTTTAGATGGTCGCTGGCTGCTGTGCTGAGACAAGGATGGAAACAGGTCTGGATGGCAGGGATAAGCTTGGTAGCAGTAGGAATGGGGAAGTGATTGGATTCTGCATATGTGTATTTTGGAGGTTAGTTTAGAGGAATTTGATATGGAGTGAACACAGAAGTTCAGAATAATTGTAAGGTTTGTGACTTGACTAGCTAGATAAAAGGACTTGCAATTTACTGAAAAGGGAAAAACGGGTTTATGTCCATATGATCACTGTGATGGTGTAGAAACTGTGAATTAGAGAACTTGTGTGCTCGAGTGTGAGTGTATCTGGAGGGGAGGTTGGAGAAAATAGTTAAGAAGGCTGCAAGTTGAATGTTCATTGAAAGTTTGGATATGCCCTTTTAGAGAGAGATGATGGTACTCCTGGGGGCTATAGCCATAGAAGAATACACCCATGGTCCGTGTTTGGAGATGGTGGTGGTGGGGATGGCAGAGACACTAAAAATAAGATCAAGATTCCTTGGTAATTTGCCTTTACCTGTATTTTCATTCATTCATTCATTCATTCATTCATTCATTTTATTTATTTATTTATTCATTCAATTTATTTTTTGAGAGAGAGAGAGAGAGAGAGCACAAGTGGAGGAGGGGCAGAGAGAGGGAGAGAGGGAGAGAGACAATCCCAAGCAGGCTCTTTGCTGTCAGCACAGAGCCCTACTCGGGAATCGATTGCACCAACTGGGAGATCATGACCTGAGTTGAAATCAAGAGTCGGATGCCTAACCAACTGAACCACTCAGGCGCTCCTACCTGTACTTTTAATTCATTTTCACTGATGGTAGAAGCCATATTGTGACAGTGATGGGTTCTTCTCTTTTTCTCAGCCTGAGCATTGTAAACAGCCAACAGTGAATGGAGGTGATAAACTCAAAAAACACAGATGCGGAGTTCTAGTGATAAGCTTCTCAATAGGACTGAGAATTTTGGAAACTTTGCACTAAAAGTGCATCAGACTTCTAGTAGTTGTATTATAGTTTCCGTACACCCTTTGTTCTCTAAGATGCTTCCATGCTTCCTGTGATAGACTGCTAGCAACAGAAGTTGTTGACATGTATGTGGTGTGTTTGGTCCCTATCTGTCTGACTTCGACATTTAATGATATGCCACTGGACCTCTTCAAACTGTTTTGTGGTTCTTGGAACTGCAGGAGGATGAGAAAACTAAACTGGGAAGCTTTGAGCAAATGGGATCCACCACAAATCATTATTTGCTATTGGTGAATGAGGTAAGGTTGTATTTCTGCAGAATGTGTCTTTGCAGGCTAGTTTGTGGCTAGCAGCGACTAGGTAAGTATGTGACAAGGGAAGAGGGCTATCTCTTGATAGGAATGCATTGTCTGCTTGGTGACAAAAATTAGAAGTCTGTGAAGCAGGCATGATAAGTTCAGGCTTCATTGTTTGGTTTAAAGACAAGCTCTGTCGTTAGCTGAACTTCCTGTAGTATGAAGACTTGGGGAGTTTGGAAAAGTTGGAAAACATTAAACGGGAATCCTTTAAAGGGCTGTGTCTGAAGTTATAAGTTTGATGTCTACCATAAGCTCTAGGGTGTGATGAAATATTTGCCATTGGAGTATGAGTGTTTGAATCAGGACAAAAAATGAAAAAGAAATCGCAGGGCTGCAGTGGACCATTTTGAGAAGCTTTGACTAATTGTAGAAAGAACATTGAGCCCCTGACAAGCCAGCAAATTTGGAAAAATGATCTATTTAGAGAGAGCCCTGTTGGGATTGTGATTTGATGTGAAGAAGGAAATGGGATCCTGGAACATGGTGCTACGCTTACAGGTTTTTCTCCTTAGACTGTGTTTGAAACGTTGACAGCCCTCACAGTTCACTGACTCCATTTTCCCAGATTTAAAATAATACTCCCCTCTTGAGGTTGCGGTTCTGATTAGAAATGCTGGGTTATGGACTAATAGCTCATGGCTATATATGTGATGAAATAGATTTTCTTTTTTGTTTGTTTTCTTTTACTTTTTTCTTGATTTCCTTCCTCGCCTGCATTTGTTTCATCTTCTAGGGCTTTGTTTGGAAATATGCAAGGAAATCACATAATTCTTACTTAGGAATTATCTTCCTTCTTATTTTTCCACCCTCTGTTAACTTGTGATATAACACTCTTCCCCAGAGAGAGTAATTGTAATTCTGCAAGCTGAAAAATTTAACTTCAGGTGAAAAAGAAGGAGCAGAAGTTGATGAACCCTTAAACAATAAATATTTGTATTTTATGCAGCTGCCACTAGTAATTGGGAGAAAATAACTAAGTGGAATGGACTCTAAGTCACTCAGATACTCTCAGGGGTTCTGGATGCATTTACGGGATCCAGTAGCTGGCTATTGGGGAACGTTGTGTTGAATGTCTGTGACACATTGCCACCTTGTGGCTGCAAGCTTTCCTTTTAAGGCAAAAGCAAATTCCTAGTATTGAGTCCACATGGTAGAATCTTATTTTATATTTTCCCTACTATTTATAATTCAAGGTGATAACGAAAGATTTGAGACACTTAAAAGGATACCTGTAATACAGGGTAGGAGAATTGAAGAGAATGTCCTTGTTCTCAGAAGAGGCATATTGAAGTTTTGGGGGGTGAAGATCCATAATGCGTGCAACTCTCCACTGTGTGTGTGTGTGTGGGGGGAGAAGACAGAAGAAGAGAGAGCAAAGGTAGTATGGCAAAAGGTGGTAAAGGGAATACGGGTGCTCACTGTCATTGCCAAGAAAAAAGAAAAAAAAAACACAACAGAGTAAAGGCATAAAATGGAGCCATGAAGGAGACAAAAATAACTTCTACATTGTATAATGATCAGACCACATTTGAACCACTGATTGCTTTCTGCATTTTCCAGTAGCTGGTGTGTCACTGTCCAGGGTTCTCTTGCTCCAATTTTGTGTCCATAAGGTTTGAGGCCAGAGTATCTAAAATTCGATACAATTCCTTCTTAGAGGCTGTCCTAAGTAGGATGCTGTTGTAATGAACAGCAGACTCAACAAATAGCTTCCAAAAGTACAATCTGGGATCTTTTCCCGACTGATCTGGCTTGATCCTGGAGTGGAGGCACTGCTAGTTTTTCGAGGGCCTCTCACAATAATACTAAGTGGCCATGAAATACAGTAAGAAATTGACCAGCATTGAGTTTGAGGTGGTTACTTACTGACAAGTGCTTGAAGCCCAGATGTTGTGTGTTACTAATGAATACAGTGAGCTTGGGGGAGCACACATCTTGTAAGAGCTGAGCCAGTGAGGTCTGTTCTACCCCACTGCGCTTGGGAGGAGTTACTCATAGGCAGGGTTAAATTTCTTTTTGTGCCATCGTTTTGAGTATGCTGCACCACTTAGGCAAAATAGATCCATGATAGTGCTAATCTGCAAAAATTCAGACAGATATAACCAGATAGCTGTTTCTCTACCCATGAACACAAAGCAAAGCAAATCTCAGTGAAGCATCCCTAAAAATGCTCAGATTTGAGCAGCGCTACTGAAGTCTTGTCTGAATTTAAATTTCTACAAAGTTTTTTTCTGTGGCATTTGGAATTTCCACGAATACCTTTTGTACTCCTTTCTTGTTCTTAATAACCATCTGGATAGATGTATATGCAAATGAGTATTTTTGTCCTCAGTAACCATCTATATATATATATGTATATGTATATATATATTGCATATATACTCTGAAGGTGAACATTTTAGAAGATGTGGCCCTATTCAAGTTTGAAAGGTTTTCTTAGAAAAGGAGGACAGATCTTGAAATAAGTGTTGTGACACAAGGGATTCTTTTGTAGAAAGCTGTCTCTTGAAGTGATTTTAGTTTCTCTGATTCTTGTGACAGATTTTCTTTTAAAAGGCTATAAAGTGATATAGGGATGTATTGATTTGCATTAAGGGATGTGGTGCTGAGAAATTTCCCTTCCCTGCATGTATCTGTGAGCACCAGAAGCCTGTGGATTTTCTTTTGTGAACTACTAAAGAAGTGATCTATTGATTCTCTTTAGAACAATACTACTCATTTTTTAGAGACATCATGGCCCACAGAACGACATATACCTTACACAGTGAGTAAGGACACACACACACAAGTATAACTTAATCAGGTGATTCATAAAACTGTGCTTTTCCTTTGTTGGACTCTAACAACTTCTGCTACATTTAAACGAATCCTGGTTAGATCTACTAAATTTGGTTTCATGACCCACTAATTTGTTGGGACCCGCACTTTATTTATTTATTTTTTTATTAATTTTTTTTTTAACGTTTATTTATTTTTGAGACAGAGAGAGGCAGAGCATGAACAGGGGAGGGGCAGAGAGAGAGGGAGACACAGAATCGGAAACAGGCTCCAGGCTCTGAGCCATCAGCCCAGAGCCCGACGCGGGGCTCGAACTCACGGACCGTGAGATTGTGACCTGAGCTGAAGTCGGAGGCTTAACCGACTGAGCCACCCAGGCGCCCCTGGGACCCGCACTTTAAACGTCACTGCTGTTGAGATTTTGCGGTACGCCAGAATGTTCTTCAGATGTAGGACACAATAGTGAAACCCTGAATTCTCTACAGTAACCATATTAGGAACAGGCTTGGGAGAGAGGGATTTGGAGAAGGATAAGCAAGGGGGCTGGTGGGTGTTGAGAGTGTCCTCAGCCTGTGATGCCCCTGTGTTTGTCTCTACAGCTTGACCACATACTGTCACCTCCTCCCATGCCATTTCGGAAATGCAGCACCCCGGATGTGACTTCTGGTCCTGCAAAGTCACTGAAGTTTAAAAGACAGCTGAGTGAGGACGGGCGAGAGCTGCGGCGGGGAAGCCTGGGAGGAGCTCTCACAGGTGAGTCCTGAATGACCGACGTGCAAGAGGAGGAATTGCCTTGACTCACTGGCGGGTCCTCCCAGGTGGTGTGAAAATTGGCCTGCTTTGGAATGGGCCTGGCCCTCTGCAGACCCTTTGGTGAAATCTAATGCAATCCAGAGAGCAGTAAAATTGAGAATTTTATTGTTTCAAATTTTTGTTTAAATTCCACTTAGGTAACAAACAGTGTACTCCTGGTGTCAGGCATAGAATTCAGGGGTTCATCAGTCATTTACACCAGTCCTCATCCTAACAAGCTAAGTGGGTGATGGGTCTTAAGGAGGGCACGTGTTCTGAAATTGAGGATTTTACTGAGAAAGTTGACATGCAACAGAAGGGACCTGCTAAAGCAGGTGTGTGTACAGATTTTGGCAAATATATTTACTTTTTAAAATGTTTATATATATATATATTTTTTTTAAATTTTTTTTTTCAACGTTTATTTATTTTTGGGACAGAGAGAGACAGAGCATGAACGGGGGAGGGGCAGAGAGAGAGGGAGACACAGAGTCGGAAACAGGCTCCAGGCTCTGAGCCATCAGCCCAGAGCCCGACGCGGGGCTCGAACTCACGGACCGCGAGATCGTGACCTGGCTGAAGTCGGACGCTTAACTGATTGCGCCACCCAGGCGCCCCTTAAAGTGTTTATATATTTTGAGAGAGAAAGAGAGCAGGGGAGGGGCAGAGAGAGAGAGAGAGGGAGACCTCTGCAGGTCTCTTCGCTGTCACCGCAGAGCACCATGTGGGGCTTGATCTCACCAACTGTGAGATTATGGCCTCAGCCAAAATCAAGACTTGACTGATTAAGCCACCCAGGTGCCCCAATTTGGCAAATTTTATACACCAGCGTAGCTACCACCACAGTCGAGATATAAAACCTTTCCTGTGCCCTGTTTTTGTCTTTCCTGCTCTCATCCCTCATTTCTTGGCCCCAGGCGACCAGCGATCTGCTTTTCCTCACTGCAGATTCGATTTACCTCGAGAATTTAACATTAATAGAATCAAATGGTACATGTTCTTTTGTGTCAGGCTTCTTTTGCTCAGTATGTTTTGAAGATTCATCTGTGTTGGTGCATGCATCAGTAGTGTATATTGAACTTTATAAGGAACTGCCAAACTGTTTCCAAAATTGTACCGTTTTACATTCCCACCAGCGACAGATGAGCAATCTAATTGCTCTGCATTCTTGCCAACTTGTGGTATTGCCAGGTATTGAGTTGTTTTTTGATTTTAGCCATTTTAATGGATAGATAGTCATATCACATCAGGGATTTATTTTGTATGTTCTTGATGACTTAAGTGGTGTTGAACATCTTTGCATGTGCTTATTGGACGTTTGTTTATCATTTGTGAAATGTCTTCACAGCTTTCATCCTTTTATTTTCCTTCTCACCCATTTTTCAGTCATGTTGTTAAATTTAATTTAAACATTTTCGAATACAGAGAAAACACAAATCACTTGTATTGACTTGAAACATAGCCAGCCTAAGATAATTTAAAGTGCTTTGAAGTAACGCACCATATAAATTTTTCATATTACTCACCTTTAAATCACTGAAGGTTATTTCTTTTTCTTTCTGAGTGCTTTTTTCTGTGAATATAAATATCTTTGGACAAACTGGTTTTTATTTTATTATTCTTTATATGTTTGTTTTTGAGAGAGAGCATGCACATGTGGAGGAGGGGCAGAGCAAGAGGGAGAGAGAGAATCCCAAGCAGGCTCCACACTGTCAGCACAGAGCCCGATGTGGGGCTCAGTCTCACAAACCGTGAGATCATGACCTGTGCTGAAATCAAAAATTGGACACTTAAGTGACTGAGCTACCCAGGGGCCCAAGAAACATATTATTAAATCCCAAAGCAGAGTTTTCTCTGTATATGACAAGTTTTCTCTGCCAGTTCCTAAATGGTCTGAAAAGTAAGTTGAGTTATTCACATTTTTTGGAGAATCCTGGATTTTGACATCTGAGAGATAAATTTCTGGTAACAGCAAGGATTCTGTCATAGGCTCAGTAGACTTCAGAACATTTGACCCATTGTGGCATACTGCAGGGTGAAATTGACCTCAGGCCAGGGGGAAGAAATTCACCAAAGACTGCTTCACTTCACTAAGTTTAGGCAAATGTTCATACTTGAGTTATACTGATATTCTTGAACGCTTGTAAGGATATTTTTCTTTGCTTTCCTTTACAGATTGAGACTATTTGCTTTTTTAAGCGGGAGATCCTAAACATTGTTTAGTCCAACCCTTTTTTGTAAGTGGAGAAATTAAATCTTAATGGTTAAAAGACTCATCCCTTTCCTTACTCATTTCACTTAGGAAATTTACTTACTTTGGTTATACTATTTTTGACCAAAAGGAGGGGCAGTAATGATTCTCTCCAATTTTTGCTAGAGGAGTACACTTAAAGCTTTAAAACAATGCAGAGGTATAGCTCTTGATGCAGATAAATGACCTGAGTCATGAAATTTGGCCTACAGCTTAAAAAAAAATCTGAAGTTGATTCCCATTTCATAATCTCAATAGCTCTAGCAATCCTACTCTTAAACATTTAGTGTGCTATATATACAGTTTATTTTATTTTATTTTATTTTATTTTATTTTATTTTATTTTATTTTATTTTATTAAAGTTTTTATTTATTTTTGAGACAGAGAGAGACAGAGCATGAACGGGGGAGGGTCAGAGAGAGGGAGACACAGAATCTGAAACAGGCTCCAGGCTCTGAGCTGTCAGCACAGAGCCTGACGCAGGGCTTGAACTCACGGACCGCGAGATCATGACCTGAGCCGAAGTCAGCCACTTAACCGACTGAGCCACCCAGGCGCCCCTATTTTATTTTTTTATATACACCTTTACATTTTTATATATACTTCTATATGATTAAATGTCAGGTTATGTAATTTTCAAAAATGTTTATTAGCTCTTGAGAGAGAGAGAGAGAGAGAGAGAGAGAGCGCTTAAAAGAATCTCATGAATGTCAGTTTTTAAAAACAGTTTCTTGTAAGTTTGATTAGAATATGAAGAAAACATTCTAATTGGTCCTCTAAATAGCTTAGCTAAGGATTTGATGAAAGAATTTATGCCAAGCCCTTAGCCCAGCCATGGGTGGCTATGAATATTATGTGCAGCATGGATTGAATTTGGGGTGTTTGCACTTGGTGGGGAACTTGGGCTTCTGAACATCAGTTTGGATCCTTTATCCATTGAGTTTCCTTCTGTCTCAGGCACTGTTCCAGTATTGGGTTGCAGTAGAAAGAAAACATCATTTCTGATATTGAAGAGTTTCTACTAGTAATAGGCACCTGTGAATTATCACATGTGATCTTACCTTGGGATATACTTGTTGCTAAACTTAATTAAGTCAAAGTAACTGGTTTTGCCATCAGAAGTCTGTACCTGATATATTTTGTAACATCAAGACTAGCCATCTTCATATTGCTTAGCTTTGTTTTAATCTTAAAGACTCTTTTCTTTGGCAATTTTTTACTGCTTTCTTTAAAACAAAGATTCTGTGAAGGCTTATAGCTTAAAATTTTTGCCACTCAGTTATCCTTGATAAGTTTCATTGAACTCTGCTTTTTGAGGGGAAGATCTATGATGTTTTCATCTAGTTGTCACTAATAATAATGAGAGCTAACCTTGAGAGCTTGCTATGTAGCATGCATTGTTTTTAGGGAATTATATTTATTGCCTTAATTTTTTCTTAAACATCTTTATCCCCCTATGAAGGGCAGTCTTATCCCCATGTTACAGATGAAAAAACTGAGGAACAAATAGTTTGACTGAATTGCACAAGATCATGGTGTTCACAAACAGCACAGCCAAGATTTGAGCCTGAGTGTTGTGGCTCTGAAGTCCATTCTTGTAAATACTGCACTGTTCGTAGTGCAGTAGGTGCCAGTAGGTTTCTAGTAAACTCCAGCACAGTTAATTGGAGTGAATGCTAGGGGGGAAAATCTTTGCTCATTTGGGATCCAGGGCTGACTCAATCTATAGGGATCCTGGTCCCTTAATTGCAAAAGTAAATTAAAACTATACAATTAATAATTAAACAATTACACATTTGTTAACCCAGCCATTCTATGTCTCCCATTTCATCACAAGGAAATAGTTGTGAATGGGTGCAGAGAAATAACAATAGTGATATTTAGATCAGCATCATTTATTAGAATTAAAATTGCTTATCATCTAACTACCTGGCAAAAGATATTGGCTAAACATATTATAGTATACACATAAAATGGAAAGTAACTGTAAACATTAAATATCGTGTAGTAGAAGAATATGTTATAACATTGACATAGTCTCCCAATATGTTTTTAATATGAAATCCCATTGTTCAGTGGTCTCATGGCCTTGATTGCTTCCTAGGTCTTGCTATAAATGTAAGGAAATAATTGTATATATAACAAGGGGGAGGAAGACAGTTCCTGGGATGATTGTTGACTGGGTTCCCTTTAAAAATGGGCACGTGAAGGATGTTATGGCCTTCTTTTACACCCTGCAGTTCTATCCATGAGACATGTTTTGCCACTGAGATTTCCTGAGGCATTAAGTGGTTTATCAGTTGGTGACAATATTGTATAACTACAAACTTCCATTGGCAGACAAGTATTTCTTATTTACGTGGTTGCAGGTCAGCTGGGTTTTGGATCGTTTTGTCTGGGCTCTGCTAGGATTGGGTCTAGGATGCTATTTGAGTCCAGATTTGCACAATGTGTCTGTCTTCTTTCTTGGACCAGCAGCTAGGCAAGGCATCATATTCTGGTAAAAGACAGGAGCATGAGAGTGCATATCCACCAGCTCAGGCATGCTTCAAGCCTCTGGGGACATCATGTCTTCTAATTTTGTATTGGCCAAAGCAAGTCACATGGTCAAGCCCAGAGTTAAGGGGTAGAAACATGTTCTACCCACATGGTATCTAGGCCAAGATGCAGATATATAACACTAATGCAGGGTAGCAAAGAATTGGGACCAATAATTCCATTTGTCATAATTAGCCTCTCTCTCTCTCTCTCTCTTTTTTTTTCTTTTGCCTTTACCTATTTTTTAATTATTACAGTGATATCTGTTTGATGTAGACAAATGTAGACAAACTATCGGTACTTTTTCTTTTTCCAGGGCTAGCTTTTAAACAACAAACACAGAGTTGACTGCATTCAACTCTGCCTGATTTTTTTTTTTTTAATTTTATTTTGGAGGCTAAAGCTATCTTCTCTCTTTATGGCTTGCAACTTGCTAAGTAGGCAACCAGAAGCATCATGTAAACACTGAGCTTTGGGAACCCTGATGAGTAAGAGGAGTGTTATTCTAATCATTATACAGACCCTTAAGTCTAGGCATAAGTATGTGGTAATGTACCTGACAGTTCACAGCAAGGGAGCTGCACAATGAAGGACAGAACCTCAGGATCTTGAGTCCTGGCTTCTTGATATGCGAAGCTGTGTCCTCAATCCAGGTCCTGAATTTCACAACTATGATACATATTGGAGCCCTAATGGTCAGAAAAGGCAGGATTCTTTTCCTTATGAGGAAAATTGTGTTTTTCAAAACTTACTGGCTTGTTTGGAGTGTAAAACAAAGGAATCTATATATGTTTGCAAGTTGCATCTAATAATAATAAACCAACTTTGTAGATAGTATAAACTAGAATTTGTAACAGTGTTGTGGTGTTCTATCTTGGGGAAAATATTGAGACATTTTTCTTTCTTGGACTATGGAAATCAGTTTGGAATAACATCTGAAAAATTTTTAAAAGCATTTCAGAGTGAATTCTACTTCAAGACGGAAAAGAAAAACAAACAACCCTATCCTAAAAAAAGCTTTTTTTTTTTCTTTTCTTTAAAATTAACCTGGCGGCCATTGTGTTTTAGTGCTGTGTAGAGGTTAATGGGTTTTCCATCCTAGAGGCCTCCTTAGCTTACTGGGTGAGACCAAGAATTCAGATTAAAGTGAATTTACATAAAATAAGACCTCATTTTTTTTATGGGTAGCCTTGGTATTTAGCAAATATTGCTCCTAAAAGTTCTCCTTGATGCCCTAGATTTTTTATGGTCATAATTTCATCCAAAGAATGCCTATACAATGGTGACGTGTGTTAGAATGCCATAACAAACAAACCAAAACCTATCAGTGGCTTATCACAATGCTTATTTATTTCCTACTCATGTACATGTTTTTGGTTAGCAGGCAGCTGTCTTCCTCACGCTGAGTCAGGGACCCACGCTCCTTCCATCTTCTGGTTTTGTTCTTCCCTGTGGCCTTAATATACTTTGCTTCTGGATGATAGAAGTAAGAAAAAAAAAAAGGAGAAAGCTTTCCGTCTTCTTAAAAGTCCCAGCCTAGAAGAGACACATTCTTCTTGTCCATTCACATTCTTTCTGTCAAGATTATGTCACATGGTCACAGCCAAATGCCAGCCTGGTGCTGCTCTTGGGAGGAGGTGAGGGGACTAGCATGGTCCTTCTGGGCCGTTGCCTATTTGTACAGCTACAAAAGAGTCAATGGCAACATGGCGCTTACTGAGTTGGGGAAGCCTGAGAGAGAAATAGGTCTTACTAAAGAAATAGAATGTGGTAATTTCCCTTCGCTAACTGTGTATGTCAGGACTGTGGGATCGCAAAAAGGGAGAGTTGTATTTTGAGAAGGAAAGAATTGGCTCCATGTCAGGAAGATGGCTCTAAATGGTTATTGGAATCTGCAGTATGGTCACTGATAACCTTGGGGACAGTAGTGAAGTGGGACAAAAAGCTAGAATGGAGTGGGTTAAGAGCAAACGGTAGTTAAGGAATGAGAGGTAGCTAGTGGGTAGACAGTTGAGTGTAGATAGCTCTCTTGAAAAGTGCTGCTGTGTAAGGGAGTAGACACATTGTGGGAGCTGGAAAAGTTTAAGGGGTCAAAAGGAGACCTCTTAGCGTGGGGTCCATGTGAGCATGTTTGTCAGGTGTTGAGAATGGCAGTGAAGAAAGCCAAAGTAAAGGGCTTCCGCAGGAACCTGGCAAGGTATCCAGAGCACATGTAAGAAGGTGGGCTTTTTTATGGGAGAAGGGGCACTTCCTTTCTTGTCATCAGAGGAAGGAGGCGAGAAAGGATGCAAAAGTGGATCTATGTCATGGAATACTATTCAGCAGTAAAAAGGAATGAACTATTGATGGGGATGGCGGCCTGGGTGAATCTCCAGAGAATTAGACTGCATTAAAAACAAAAAAAAGCTTGCTGTATAATTCCATTTGTGTATACCATTCTCAAAGTGACACGCTTGTAGGAATGGGGAACTGGTGAGCAGTTGCCGGGGCTTTAGGAGGGGGAGATGGGAGGGGAGTAAGTGTGTCTCTAAATCGATGACATGCGGGATCCTCTGCTGATGGACATGTTCTGTATCTTGACTGTGTCCAAGTCGTTATCCTGATGCTTATTGTACACTATGGTCTTGCGGAGTGTTACCGTTGAGGAAAACCCGGCAAAGCGTGCCTGGGTTCTCTCTATATTAGTTTTTACTACTGCATACGAATCTACGTTTATCTCAAGAGAATAAGAAGTTTCATTTTTAAATGTCTCATTTCCATATCACTGCTGTCAATAAATTTTCTTGATAAAAAGTAGGTAGTTTAATAGATTTGGTAGCTTCGCTTTTCTCCATGCATTATGAGACCCCTGGGTAGCAGTTGGGAGGGTTATATGGGAGTCGAGTAGAGAGGGAAGTCACATGGCCTTGGAGAACAGGAAAGGAGCTGTAAATGTGGTAGGATTGCTTTGGAGTGTTAACAACCCATTTAAGGTCTGAGGTCATGAACTGCAAGTGAAGGCTATTGACATGTTTGAGGAAAAGGTAAGGCCCCAGTGAAATGTGTGTAGTGGGAACAGTACTTCCACAGAACATGGATAGCAGAGAACCCAGATTGAGGGTCGTGTGACGGTAGTGGTGGGGAGAGTGGGGTTGAGCTGTTTAAGAACAAGTGGAGTTTTGGTGCCTTTGGTGGAATTTCTCAGTGGTGAAGCCAAAGCCCAAGGGAGTTTGGAAGGAGGAGTGGTAGTGGGCACTTGGGCATGTGGTTGTATTTGGGACTGAGCACTATGTGGGCTAAGTTGGGTTTACCCAGGCCCTGAAGGTTGAGTGCAATGTTAGTATTTTGATATATGGCAAAATTGGAAACTCTCAGAGGGCAAAGACATTGGCAGTTGTTGTAAATGGTACTCTTTTGTGGTACTTCCCATCTGGGTTCTTGGCTCTTGGACAACAGAGAAAAAAAATCCCGGATCCATTGAAAATTCACACTTAAGGTCGTACTGGTTTAAAAACATCCTATTTCTATTTGTTTTGTGATTTGCCAGTACTTTAAAAATTGCCAGACTGGGGGCTTCTGGCTGGTTGGTTAAGCATCTGACTCTTGATTTGGGCTCAGGTCATGATCTCATGGTTCATGTGTTCCAACCTACATCACGCTCCATGCTAAATGAATAAATGAACCAATGAATCATTGAGTCAATGAATCAATGAGTCAATGAGTCAGTGAGTCAGTGAGTCAGTGAATCTCTCTCTCTCTCTCTCTCTCTCTCTCTATCTCTCTATCTATCTCTGGGCTGAAGGCATGTAACTGGGAATAGGAATTTTTTTTTTTACATTAGTTGAGTGTTCTCTTAGAACTTAAAAAATTGTATAGTTCGTCAACAGTTGCTAAGGAAGTTGGAGGATGTCTACGCATTTTTCTGAGTCACCAAGCAGTCAAGAGGCAAATCCATTAGTACCTTCTTCCTGGTGAGAGTGCCTGCTTTTAAATAGTCTTTGAAATCATTGCTGTCTTCACTGCCCCTATGTCATTCTGTGTCTGGATGTTTTGTTGGTATCTAGGTGTTCTAATTACAAGATGACTCTTGTGGTGTATTTTTGTTGTGCTATCTCTTTGCCAGAGTAGGTATAGCTCCAGAGACTTGAACTTAATGGGGCATGCAGCCACTTCCTTTGGCAGGTGCTGCCTCCCAGTGTCTGTCTGTCAGGAAGCCTTCTGCTGTGGCTCATCTCTCATGCCGGTGGCCCACCAGTGTGTCATTGCTTCACCTGACAGAGTGATCACAAGGTGGTTCCTGGACCCTGGTGCCCTGCTGCCTCAAACTGACATGTGGCAACCTTGTTCTGAGCCAGGCTGGAGAGACCTCTTTGAAAGTCAAATACATACTCTTTCAGGCCTCTTGGACCAAGGAGGCCTTCCCAAGAGGTGAGGATGTCAGGCATGCTGGGAGAATTAATTAAGGGATGAGTCTAAATGAGGACTTGAAGAATCAAATGTGTTTTTCTTATACCGGAAATCAGATGAGAGACTAGGCTGTTTGCTTTGAAGTAGTGTGAGTTCCAGAGAGTGCTGGGAGCCATGCTAGGTCAGCAAATCTAGCTTTTCAGAAAGCCACTTGACAATTTTATACCAGATAGGAAGACTTCAAAATTAGTTCTGAGTGTTAATTAAGATGTTGAAAGGAGACTCAGTTTCCCTTAAGTCTTTTGAGGTGCCTTCTGCAGACCAAAAAGTAGCTTGGGTCTTAAATCGCTGCTGGTCTAGAATTTCAAGGTCACTAGGGTAGGAAAATCAGTTGAATACTTACATAGAACTGAACCATTCTGACTTCCAAAATTGAGTTGGCCTTCTTGACCTTCAGCTGGGTGTGGTGGATGTGGCAAATCAAATGTGGTAAGGTCATTTTTTGTTGGTATTATTTCATTTTATTTACTTTTTAAAAATCTTTTATATGTTTATTTATTTTAAGAGAGACAGAGTGAGTGGGGGAGGGGTAGAGAGAGAGAGGGAGACAGAGAATCCCAAGCAGGCTCTGCACTACCAAGCACAGAGCTGGATGTGGGACTTGAACCCACGAAACCATGAGGTCTTGACATGATCCGAACGAAGAGTCACACTCTTAACAGACCGAGCCACCCAGGAGCCCCAAGTGATGGTATTATTTTAAAATAATTTGTATTTGTCTAGGCTTCTGGGTGGCTCATTTGGTTAAGTGTCTGACTCTTGACTCTTCATTTTAGCTCAGGCCATGATCTCATGTTCCATGGGTTCAAGCCCCACATCGGGCTCTGCACTGAGAGTGAGCAGCCTATTTGGGATTCTCTGTCTCTCCCCTGCCTCTGCCCCTCCCCAACTCGTGCTCTCTGTCTCTCTCTCTCTCAGAATACATAGATACACCAAAATAAAAAGTTGTGTGTGTCTAAATATGTAAGGAAGCTCTCTATATCAATGAGACTAATGAAGAAACTTAACAGAAACAAACCAAAGATGCGTGAATGTTCACATGAACAAAGCACTAGGCTTCCTCATTCACCCTTTTGGTCTCTCTCTTGCTCCCTTCATGTCTTGCCCATATTTTTTGTGTTCCAACGTGGTTCTATAAATAACAGACTTGGGTTATTCCTGAGAGAAGAATGAATTTATTGAATCCATGTATCAAAAATTCAAGTTGTTTGTTCTTTTTTTTTTTTTAAAGTTTAGTTATTTATTTTTGAGAGAGCATGAGCAGGGGAGGGGCAGAGAGGGATGGAGAGACACAGAGAGAGTGAGAATCTCAAGCAGGCTCCATGCTGTCAGCACAGAGCCTGATGAGGGGCTCAAATCCCTGAACTGTGAGATCATGACCTGAGCCAACACCAAGAATTAGACTGTCACCCGACTGAGCCACTGAGGTGCCTGGAAAATTCAAGTTGTTTGTTCTTAAAACTTACTTTAGAAGAGAAAGTTGATTTCACTTGGAGTTGTATGGTTTGGTTTGGCATTTTTATCAAGGGGTTGACTTTTTGAAGGGGGATTATCATGTTCTTTTTTGTTTTCTCTCTGCTGATTTTATATTTTTGTACATTCCTGAAAATTTGTTTTGCCCTGATAGGGTGGACTGAGGCCAAGTGTGGCTGGACGTGGTTTTCCCATCCTTTATGCCTTGTGTACTTTCAGGTTCAGAAAGGCATGCAGATTCTAAGCTTATCTTCTCAGCCCCATGTATGTATCATCTATAAAAGATGGATTGGTTTTAGCTCCCCGTGACACTTTTTGGTATATGTGAGGATGCCACAAAAGTTGAATTGACAGTATTGTAGTTAAAAGCATGAAATACAAAGTTAAATAACAGAAAATCAGTATGGCCCATTAAATCCCACAGACAGCACTCTTAGTAGGCAGGGGGGGCGCCCGGGTGGCTCAGTCAGTTAAGCGTCCAACTTAAGTTGATTAAGCGTCCGACTTCAGCTCAGGTCATGATCTTGCTGTCCATGAGTTTGAGCCCCACGTTGGGCTCTGTGCTGACAGCTCAGAGCCTGGAGCCTGCTTCAGATTTTGTGTCTCCCTCTCTCTCCCTGCCCCTCCCCTGCTCACACTCTGTCTGTATGCCTGTCTGTCTGTCTGTCTGTCTCTCTCAAAAAATAATAAAAAAAAATAATTAGTAGGGAAGGGAAGATACGGTTGGGGAATGCAAGGGAGATGGTGGGTGCTGCCATTTCATGCCACCCTGGAGCCACATGTATGCAGTTGGATATGGGCGACTGGCTGTTGTGGTGACATTGTCTTAATGTGTGCAGTGAAACGTACCACATCTGCTCAGAAGTGCACGTGAGGTGCTAAGTGCTCATGTGCCGGAACCCTCTGGACAACACATGCGTGGTAGTGGGGTGCGATGCAGTAGCGTTTGGGGGAGGCATGGATCAGAATGGGATACGTGGAGTAGACTGAATGGGGTTTCAAGATGGAAAGCAAGTGACTTGCCTGGGTGACTTGGTAGGTTACGCACTGCTCTTGCAGGGTGTTATGGGAACCATGAAATGGGGCTCAGAGGCCCAGATGCTGGTGACAAGCATACCTTTAAGTAAAGCATGGCTCCGTTTCTGATGCCTAATTTCGTCCTCTGTAAAATGAACAGGTTGGATCAGACAGCCTCCAAGTCCCTTCAAACTTGAGTAGTAAATAACTTTAGTTACCAAGATGAGATGGGGGGGGGGTAGTCTTTGCAGAGACCGGTTTCCCTTCATTTTCTCCCTTCACACGTAAATATTTTGTCCACTGTTGAGCTCAGAAACCCACTGTCTCCCCTGGAGGAGCATTCCAGTGATGTCCTGTCACCAGCCTCTGAAACTGAGTACCCCAGGCCATCTATCTCTTGTTTAAAGCTCATTTTCAGTGGCGAATCAAAGATCAAGAATGTAGACCTGTTTTTTACTTCCTGGGTGGAAACCGAAAATGAAGCTGACTGTATGTCAACTCCATAGTAAGAGGAAAGGAATGCAAATGCCACCAACCGGGAAGTTTAAAGATTTATAAAAATTAGTGTTCCTGATATATTAATGACTCTGGTGGTGGTAGCCTGCATTTGTCATTGTCATGTTCCATTGTCATTCAAGTATTTAATCAACGCCTATTGTCAGGGCTACATTTATTTTCTTGTGTCTGCCTCGCCAGATCATTTCTCTGTTCTTTGACAGTACTGTGTCAGGTTCCCTGCATCACACCAGGGCCAGAAGGGAGATCTTGAGGGTAAGCCCCGTCCTTGATTTTAACCCATTGCTGACTGGCTCACTGCTGGGAGTGAGACTTTTGAAAAGAAAGTACAGTATTATTTAAATGTCTGTTTCCCTCTTTCTGAATAAGACCAAAGTGGAATCATTCCTACCCTACATGATGCATCCTGTGTCCAAATTAGGCTTGAAGGATTTTGCACAAGGTAGCAGAGTTACCATGTTCCAAATCCCTGTGAGAGAGAGGCATGTATGTATGTTAAGTAACATACATGGACGTTTGGTAAGTGTTTATACGTATGCATGCACGCACGGCTCTGTGCCCTTGATTTTTATTTAGTGTGTCATAATTTCAGACACGCCTGTAGTTTTGCCTTACATCACTCTAGAGGACAGGAACAGTTACGTATGTCAGTGCCCCTTTTTTTTTTAAACCTCAAACAAATTTCGCTGGGCTCAGAACAAGGAAAAAGGGGTTAAACTAGTCTGATAAATTTGAATTCTTTCTTGAGCTAAGTACTGAGAGCTGGGTCACCCACTGTGTTTGCCTTGGTTGCCAGAAATCTCAGAGCAAAAACGTTATGTTGCTCTATTTTTGCTCCATTGCACTAGATTGTGGCTGCAGTGGTACATATAAATAATTTTTAAAAATAGGGGGGAAATAATACATGCACAAACGCATAGCACTGAGATGCCTACTTACGTGTAAAAAAAAAAAGGGAAGTGAAACTCACGATCTTTAACTACATTCAGATTCCATTCCAAACCTTCATATCACTTGCTGATTCTTCAACAGCCCTACTTTAACTCTTTCCTTCCATCGTATATTGCTTTCTTCTTACAGGATGGATCACTCTAAATTTTTTTATTATTATTATTTGTGTACCTATCATCCCTTTTACTAGTTTATAAATTCCTTGACATTTTCCTTGTTTCTTCAAAGCAGAGTTTCCTGCATTGCAAATATTAATTGCTCAGTAAATAGGATGGCCAGACAAAATGCATGACACCATTAATAATATCACATAGACAGCTAATCCTATTTTTAGTATATGTATGCCCATTCTGAAATTTGGGCACTAAATTCACTAAATCCAGTACAGATTTATTTGTACTGGAATGGATTTAGGGGTCTTATATTTTTATTTGCAAAATCCGTCTGTAAATACTGGAATGGTTTTGTGTCTAGGCATCCTCAGACATACTGTCTTTTAGGTACATGCATGGTATGAAAGGCAGGAGGTTAGAGCCCTTACACATGGATGTCAGTACAATATCCTTTTCTAATGTTTTCTTTGATTCTCTGGCTGCTTAGTCACCTCAGAGACAGGATTATCTCTGTGGACAACCCCAAGCAGATCTGGTATGTGATGTCCTCTGATGTATGTAAGTATGGATGCAAATGCCCCACTGCCATTCTTTGAACAGTTATGGTCCTCTCTGTGGATTGAAATAATGGGAGGTTAAATGCATTTAATGGAACTATTAGAAGAAAATGACCAGACACTCAATTTTTTTTGCCTTTTTATATTTTTATTTATTTAATTTTTAAAATATAACTTATTGTCAAATTGGCTTGCATACAACCCCCAGTGCTCATCCCAACAAGTGGCCTCCTCAATGCCCCTCACCCATTTTCCCTCTTCCTCCCGCCCCACCTCCCTGTCCACCTTCAGTTTTTTCTGTGTATTTAAGAGTCTCTTGTGGTTTGCTTCCCCTCCCTCTCTGATTGTATCTATTTTTCCCCCTTCCTTCCCCCATGGTCTTCTGTTAAGTTTCTCACGATCCACATTTGAGTGAAAACATATGATATCTGTCTTTCTCTGACTGACTTATTTCATTCAGCATAATACCTTCCAGTTCCATCCATGTTGCTGCAAATGGCAGGATTTCATTCATTCTTATTGCCAAGTAGTATTCCATTGTATATATAAACCACATCTTCTGTATCCATTTGTCAGTCGATGGACATTTAGGCTCTTTCCATAACTTGACTATTGTTGAAAGCGCTGTTATAAACATTGGGGTACTTGTGCCCCTATGCATCAGCACTCCTGTATCCCTTGGGTAAATTCCTAGTAGTGCTATTACTGGGTCATAGGGTAGTTCTATTTTTGATTTTTTGAGGAACCTCCACACTGTTTTCCAGAGTGGCTGCACTAGTTTGCATTCCTGCCAACAGTACAAGAGGGTTCCCGTTTCTCCACATTCTTGCCAGCATCTATAGTCTCCTGATTTGTTCATTTTAGCCACTCTGACTGGCGTGAGGTGGTATCTCAGTGCGGCTTTGATTTGTATTTCCCTGATGAGGAGTGACGTTGAGCATCTTTTCATGCAGACTCAATCTTGAGAGATGGCTGTTTAGAGGATGACTAGGACAACTGAATGGCTACCTTCCCCCACCTCAGCACCAAGCACACTGATTTCCCCCATAATCACGGCTGAATTCTCTAAAAAGGAATGCCAACTAGTCTAGTGATACCATTATTTTAAAACATGAAGACTTGACCCTGGAGTTCAAGGCTACTTGATGTCATCTAAGCTTTCAGAAGAACTCAGTGAGTAAATAATAGACCAGAAATGAAAGGGCTGAATTCCAACCCTATACCTCTCATTAATTTCTAAGCAGTGCTGAGGCAATCATGATGCTAATCTGGGCTTTAATTTTTCTCTTGTAAAAAACAAGGGCACTATTTTGTTATGTTTTGGAAATCACTTAGTGATTTCTTAGGACTTAATTCAGGGCATAGGGTTGCAGCTTGGATAATACAGGTTCTTAGATTCTGTTGCTTTTAAACCAGGTAGGATGGACATTAATTTTCCTACTTACAGAGGAAGGAGAGTAGGCTACAGAGTCCCTGATGGAAGTCTGTCTCTCCGGGAATGGGGACTTTAACAAAGTACCATTTGGAATCATGGGGAGATCTATGATATGGTATTTTTTGAAGAAATCTTTCATAGTTGTGTTCTAGACTTTTTGGTTGTTCATTAATTAGTATCAACAAACTGGAGACAAAATACTAGATTCTTCAGAAAGCATACATGGACATTGCTATTGGGGAGGAAGAATTTGAAATCTATTTGGAGTAAAAGTCAGCTTGGAACTAGAAACTGTTCCAAATAAATATATGTGGAAATACATTGTTATGAGAATTCAATTGTATATAGAAGTTTCCTTGGGTAAACAGAACTTGTTAAGAAATTTGTACTTGTCTGGAAATTTCTGCTTGGATTGTGATAATGGAGTTTGTTTTATCCCCTTGTGGCTGCCTTTGTTCTTTTTGTTTCTCTTGTAAAGTTCCTGATGGCTAGCTCCTCCTTGCTCTCTGTCATAAGTATTTAGATGTAGGGCCACTGTCAGAAATGTTTAGCATTCAGGGCTGCTAGTGATATTTGAGTGTGTCAATAAAAGCATCTTAGTGTCCAAAAGAATGTTATTCAATAGGATCCATAATTTCTTCACAAAGCAAGATGCTAAGTACAAATTGTTATCTCGTGTTTTGAGGCTAATCAGCCTACCTTGAAAATAACCAGTATTTTGTGGAGGTGTTGGACTTTTTTGGAGATGCATTTTAGAAGTGAAAGTCAAACCCAAGAAGAGTGACATTTAAGATTGCTGCGTCTTTGCCGTTATTGTTACAAAGCAAACAATGGGACTGAGTTTCAATATATATTTTTTAAAGTTTTTTTATTTTGAGAGAGAGAGAGTGTGAGTGCATGCATGTTGGCAGAAGAGGGGCAGAGAGAGAGGGACAGGGAGAATCCCAAGCAGGCTTTACAGTGTCAGCTCAGAGTCCAATGCGGGACTCCACCTCATGAACCATGAGATCATGACCTGAACCGGAATCCGGAGTCGGATGTTGATGTGACTGAGCCACCTAGGCACCCCTGAATGTAAATATTTTTCTAGGCAATGTGCAACCGAACAGTAATGGGAAAATAGGAACCCTGGTTGAAATATAAATGAGAGACAAACTAGAGATTTAGTATGCACAGATATAAGCGTATAATCATGTACAAGTTCAGTAAGTTCTGTGTACTGGATGTGATGTATGGCTGAAAACACAGATGAAGTCTAGTCCCAATTGACAGAGTTTACAGTGGAGAAGAGCAGGCTATGTATAGCAATAAATGAGACTCTCTACACATGCATCCACATAGGAATAGGTAATATGATGGGGAAAGTGGAGGCCATTAGTGCCCTGGAGTATGGATTCGGTGCCTGTGATGGATGGATCAAGCATCCTGGCGGGGGACCTAAACCACCACTAAACACAAATTGTGTATTCCACACTGTGCTGGGCACTTGATGTGTGTAATTTATTGACATCAGCACTAGAGGTATGACACTAGAGCTCAGAGAGGAAAAGGAATGTATCCAGGGTTCTCTAGTTAATAAATGGGGAAACCAGGATACAAACCTTTTCCGACTGGTTTCCCTCTCTATGCTCCTGAGTTTACTTGATGAATGAATGAGAACTAGTTATCCCCAAAGTGCCCTGTGCTGGAGAGAATCTGGTCCAGTCTGGGGATGATATCAGGGAGGAGTGCCCTTGGCAGGAAGAGGTGTTCAGCCCTGGAAAAAAGAGGGGATAAGCCATTGTTTATCCCAAGACTTGTCTTTGTCAAATGCTAGTAGAGGCTCTCTGCTCATATACTCAGTTTGTCCTCCCAGCCACCCTGTGAGATTGGTGTCTCATCTCCATTTCACAGAACATGCACTGGGAACTGGGGGGCAGGAGATTAAGTCTGACCAAGGCATGCAGCTGCTACACGGTAATAGGCTTTGAATTTGGGATTTGAACCTTGTGACTGGAGCAAAATGGTAATGGACTTGAAGTCAACAATTTCTTGAGTTTAAACATGGAACATATTTCCAGGATCCAGAGGGGGCAGTGAACATATTTAGGTGAAAAGAAATTTTGAAAAGAATTGGACAAACTGGGTTGGGAAGTCAGGGTATGACGGGGAAGGAGGAGATGACTCCTACTCATTTGGTTGGTATTTTGAAGTGCACACGATTCTGGTCCTCCTGGGAGGTTGTAGAAAGATGTGGAGGCAGATGGGGAAGAGGAAGGAGCAAGAGGAAGGGAGAGGGGGGAGCTTGACAAGTAGTTTAACAGCTGCTCCACATAGCCGCAAACTGACTCTGAGAAAAAATGGTTCTATTTATTTGCCGTTTCCGTCCATATATCTTCTCAACAGCATTCATCAATATCTGTCATTTCCCAAGGGGTTTAGGCATGTCTAGCAATTCATTCTGCTGAATTATATTTCAATACGCGGATGGAGGGAGGCCAGATTGCAGATGTTAACTCTGACCTATGCCCAGTGTTGCCTAGACACAGCCAGCACCCATCTCCTGGGTGCCCCCATGCAGGCTGCCATTCCAAGCAACACCGCTTGGCATCAGATTCTTTTGACCACGTTCTCATTAGAGTGGGCTGTATGTAATACTTGCTGAAAAATTAATTTTAAGTTGTCCTATTAGCCTTTGGTCTCTACAGCTGGAGCTTAGGGCAAAACTATTATGTATTTATTTTGTTTTTTTTAATGTTTGTTTATGTATTTTGGGAGAGAGGGAGTGCAAGCAGGGGAGGGGCGGAGAGAGAGAATGCACTCAGCGCAGAGCCCGAAGCGAGGTTTGAACTCACGAACCACGAGATCATGATCTGGGCTGATACCAAGAGTCAGATGCTTAAGTGACTGAGCCACCCAGGCGTTGATAAGAATTTGCAATACAGATAATCATCATCTGAATGGAGACATCTTGGTGGTCTAGGTGCAGTGAGGATTTGCTGACCAGGACTGGGTCTCACTGAAGAACAGGAGAGTTTGCTGGGCGTTGGTACACCCAGCGATGTGAGTGGTTGTAACAGCAGAACATTGCAGTTTTGCCAAGGTCTAGCTCATGTATTAGTTCACTTGATCCTAATATCTTCCCTTATTAGAGTTTGCAAGTGGTAATCATGGTGGATGAGAAGAAATATTTCTTCTTTAAGAGCAACTTAAAGGGAAAACAAAAGGAAGGAGAAAGGCCAAATATATTTCTCTGTAAGTATGGATTCAAATTATTCCACTTAAAAATGCACTGTGTAGGGGAACCCGGGTGACTCTGTCGGTTGGGCGTCCAACTTCAGCTCAGGTCGTGATCTCGTGGTGCGTGGGTTCAAGCCCTGTGTTGGGCTCTGTGCTGACAGCTCAGAGCCTGGAGCCTGCTTTGGTTTCTGTGTCCCCTCCCCCGCTTGCGCTTTCTTTCTCTCTCTCTCCGTCTCTCTGTCTCTCTCAAAAAGGAATAAACATTAAAAAAATTTAAAAACGTACTATGTGTTGGCATTTTCCCCCTCTATCATAAAGTGACAAGGGTAAGGACGCCTGGGTGGTTCAGTTGGTGGAACGTCTGATTTCAGCTCAGGTCATGCATGTTCTCATGGTTCTCGAGTTTGAGCCCCATATCAGACTCCGGGCTGACAGCTTGAAGCCTCGAGCCTGCTTCGGATTCTGTGTCTCCCTCTCTGTCTGCTCCTCCCCAGCTCTCTCTGTCTCTCTCAAAAATAAACATTAACAAATATTTTATAAAATGGCAAGGGTGACTGTGATTGAGGGTGAAGAGAGCACCTTTGAGTCGTGTTACTGTATGGCTTACAACTAAAGTTACTTTTGATTTAAAACTGCAGCTGCAGTTGATTGGCAATGGCAGCTAGAGATGGCTTGTCCAGAGGCTTTGATTTCTGTAGTGCAGACATGGGTGTTGTGTTATTTTTCCATAGTCCCTGGAGCTCTCATGGTATACAACTGGCCTTTAGTGACTCCCTGAAACATGTGTCATGTATCCAGTCTGGGCTTGGTAAACTGTTACCTTCTGCTACCTACTCTTTCTTCCGGCAGATTTCCTTTTAAAGCAGCCCCTTAACTTTCTCACCAGGCCCTTGTGGTTAGTAATGTTGCCCTGCCATATGTTAAATATAGAATGCTGGTGAGGGAGGATATTCTACACAGTGAATTTGGGCATCTCCATTGGATTTGAGTCTTGGAGCAAAACCAAAGTTTAGCGATGGCTGCATTGTGCTGTCATTTAGGTTCAGACTTTGATGTCCTTTTGGTGTCCTGTACTTTGACTACCAGCCTCTCAGAAGACATGCATGGTCTCTCTATTGAGCATTCAGTTGCCTTGTCAGTTGGAGATCCCTGTATAGTAGGTGGTGATGTCTTTAAGGACTTAGGGTCAAGGCTGTGCTTTGGACTTTTCTTGTGTGAATGAACAACACTTTTTTTTTTCTTTTAAGGCTAGAATAGTAGTTCAGTATAGGAGTCAGTGAACTTGACTCTCTGGTCACAGGTCTGTTGGTTTCTCAAATTATATTTATTTGTGCCATTAAGAAGAATGATTTAGCAGCATTGTCGGTGATGTCTAGGTATAGTTATTCTTTTGTGGTGGGACAAGAAATTGGAAGTCAGTCACCCATGCGAGAGGGAAGATGGAAGGAACCATGTCTCTGTGTTGTAGTAGCAGTGAGCTGAAGATGAATAAAGGGAGGCTATAATTGCCTGTGAGTACGGCAGTCGCTGTGATGAGGGAACCAATGTTTAGGAGTGAGCAGTGGAGCAGAGAAGAACGCCTTGATGATGATGGAGTATACTTGAGGACAGAGGCTGCTGACTCATGCATTCTCCCGATTCGGCCAGTGACTTCTCCTGACCTTTGACCTTTCTCCATTTCTAAAGTTGGGAGTGCTCTGGGAAAAACTCATTTCCTCTGACTTGCAAATGATTCCAAGGGGTTAAGTTATTTAAGTGTAATTTGCAAGAGCAGGTGCTGATGTGGTTTAATGGGGATACCTCCTGAACAGCAAAAGGACCTTATTTTTTCTTGGGAAGGCGAATGGTTTCAGCCAAGTAAGTGAGGGTTGTTTTGTGTATGTGTGTGTGTGTGTGTGTGTGTGTGTGTGTGTGTGTGTGTGTAAATATACATTATAAAATTTACCATTTTAACCATTTTTAAGTGATCAGCGGTGTTAAGCACATTCACAATGTTGTGCAACTGTCCCTGCCATCCATCTCCAGAACTTTGTCCTCTTCCCGAACTGAAACTCTGTACCCATTAAATAGTTAGTCTCCATTACCTCTCTCCCCAGCCCCCAGTATCCACGGTTATACTTTCTGTCTCAATGAAATTGACCATTCCAGGAACCTCATAGAAGTGGAATCATACAATATTTGTCCCTTTGTGCCTGACTGATTTCATTTAGCATGTCATCAAGGTTCACCCATGTGTAGCATGTGTCAGAATTTCCTTCCTTTTTAGGGCTGAATCTTATTCCATTGTATGTATATAGTACAATGTTCTGTTTACGTGTTCGTCTTTCAGTGGATGTTTGGGTTGTTTCCATCTTTTGGCTATTGTGAATAATATGACTATGAACTTGGTATACACATATCTGTTCAAGTCCCTGCTTTTAGTTCTTTTCTGTGTATACCCAGAGGTGGAATTAAGCAGGGGGAGTTTTAGTAGGAGATGGGGAGGGTAACATTTTGGGATGTCCTTCTCCTGCTGAAGTGGTGCATGTGAACTTCAGGGAGCCTTCTTGGAGAGGTTCAGTAGATGCTCAGGTCAGCAGCAGGATGGTAGCCCACATGGAAAGATAAAGAATGAAAGAGCTGAATGTGTGGCCCCGTCTGCCTGCTCCTGGCACCAGCATGGTGGTCACCTACCCTTGTTCTTTTTGTCCCCAGCTCCTTTACCCCTGGATTGCCACCCCCATTCTCCTTCTCTCCCTCTCATGGCTCCCCCCACGTCACCAAAACCCTTGAGAGCCACACAGCTGCTGCCTCAGCTTTCTTTTGTTCCTGGTTGGTGCCTTAGAGGGATAAACAAACTTTTTCAGAGTTTTATGTATAACTGAGTACCGGAAGCCATATCTAAAGACTGCTTTGTTAGTAGTTACTAGCTCTTATTTTCCCTTTGATGACTTGTTTGTAGTCCAAGAGAAATAACCCAAAATGTAAGACTGTGGACTGACGGCTAAATCTATGTTGCACTTCAGGTGATAAGGAACTTTTTTACTGGAAGCTTTTAAATCTAGTCAGGTACCATTATTCCCTGATGATAAAGTAGTTCTCCAGAGGCTATATTTAATTCTTTATATAGCCATTCTGCTAAAATTATTGCTGACCTGGTATTTTCCTACTTCAGAGGGATACTTGAAGCTTTGGGGTGCTTTGCAAGCATGTATTTCATGTTTGAAAGCATGCGTTTATGGAAGTCTTCTTGTTTCTTGGGATTCAGGGTGGAAACAAAGGAAAACACTCTCCAGTAAAGAGACCGTATGTAGCCTAGATAGAACCGAGGTACATTCTGGGTGTAGGCTTGGTAATCTACTTATTTTAATATATTATCTCAAAAGACTGCACATCTTCCACTGTGTTAAGTAGAGACCTAGTGACCAGAACAATAACAATAACAAGAACCAATGTAAAAACCTCATTCAAGTAACTCATACCTCTGTGGGTGAAGCCTGACAAGTGCTTACATTGTTCTGGTCAGCTTTATTATGGACCTCTATTTATTGCCTCTAAATTTCTAGTTATGTCAGTAGAATATATGTAATAAATGTTATAATAAACATACCAGAATTTAAAAAATGTGTTTCCAAAGAGCACAGGGCCAATCACAGTTCCAGTTGTAACAAGCAAGCTCGGTTTGGTATTAAAATCAAGTGGCCAGATTGGTAGGCAAGCTCACCTCTCATACAAGAAATTAGGAATGGTATTATCCATTAATTTCCACCCTGCGCAGCTGAATAATGCAGCTGACAGATGCTAATTTTCTTAAATTGTAGGCAGCAAATGATGCATGAATACAACAGCAACACACTTTTTAGAGGCTCTTGGTAGTCATCAAAAAGCGAATTTATATAAAGTTTGATGTAGCCACTACCAAGTATGGCATGATGTTAGTGCCTTCTAATGACTGTCTTAAATCCATCTGTTGTCCTCTTTTCCCTATTAACGCTAATGGGGGTCTAGGCAGGAATAAAAACCTCCCATGTGCTGTGCTAACAGACCATTCAATTTATAACATTCGTGTGATTCCTAAGGATAACACTCATGCAAGAATAATGACATCTAAAATTTAACCAGTGACAGGATTATAAATATTTTATTTTATATGTGTATAAGTGTTTCCTAATTTAATTATTTTTTTCCAGTGGCTTAATACAAGTTTATTTCTTGCCCACCTTATAATCTGCTGTGTCTTGGGTAGCTTTTTGTGTTTCTTATTTTTGAGGCTGATATTATTAAATGGCCATTATATAATGTTTTTTCTTTTCAGATTTTAGCATCACCCCATAAGTGATTTTACAGCTGAGGAAACTGAGGCTTGGAGAAGTTCATGATTAAGTGATGGAATTGCTTTGGGGGGTCAGAGTTGGCACTCAGTAATCTGACCATAGAATCAACCACAACTAGAGTAATTTTTACCATTATTGGCAAAATTTATTTTTTTATGTCCTATCGGATTTGAAGATTGTATGAGATTAATACATGGACTAAATTGAAAAATTTAGTTCAAACTGAATTCAAAAACTGATGAGTTACTGCACATCAAAATGTCTCCTTTGGGTTTGGGTCTGTTGATGTAATAAAAAGATCGAAGCCTGACAGTATCTCCTTGACCAAAGTCTAGCCAGGCTCCTCTGAGCCCTCCTTCTCAACTAGGCTTCAACCTTAACCAATAAAGACATGAACAGACAGTAGCACAGGTTGAAGGTCAAGGTGATATCCTTAGGATGACGCTAGTCCTCTTAAAGTGCCTGCCGGAGAAAACTCAAGAATGTCAAAATTTTTGTTTGTTTGTTTGTTTGTTTGGGCTAACAGATAGGATCTCTGTCTCTCAGCCTGCGTGGGAGGATAGAATCTGAATTTTCAATATTTGCCAGCTGGCAGACAGAGTTGGCCTGATCGAAGTTACACTGACTAACCCTTTGTAATTTTTCACTTCCCTGACTCGACTGAGCCCCTGTTGGCTCCCTGCCCCACTCCTTAACTCTTCTCTGAAAACGCTCAGTTACTGTGTTCAAATGGAAGGTGAGTTCAGTTCACGCTGGGCTCTTTTTCCTGTTGAGTAGTTACTACTGATTAAAATCTGTCCTTACCACTTGAACATCACGCCTTGTTTTTCTTTGACAAGGCACACATCTGGCCTTGCTACCTACATGAGACTGACATATGGTACGGTAGCGTAAAAAATGTACGTGGTAGTGGTAGACAGAGTGACTTACGAGGAGGGGAGCACACGGGGGTCCCGTTAGCAGTGGTCTCTGCTTGCTTTCAAGTGCCCTTTGAGATATAACGAAATTGAAGGGTTTGGAGCACGCTTCCGAGTCTGTGGAGGGAAGGGAGGCGGTTCCGCTTGCCTGTGCCCCTCCCACCTGAAGCGTGCCTGGGTTCACCTAGCAGGGATTCTAGCGTGTGAATTTCCTACATTGAGGATTTATTCAAGAACTTTCCCTGCTTCCGTTCTGTTCACCCAATGGCACAAAGGGAAACTTTGCCGGTCACAGCTGCCATGACTTTCATACTGGGACCCTGTATGTGTCCTCATGGTTCCTTTTGGCTCTTTGCTTCCCCACCCAGACCCACCAGAGATTTCCTATCCTCAGCAGAGCCTCCCTGATGTGGCCCCAGCAGGGGAAGGAATGTACTCCTGGCTACTTGGCCATATTAGATTAGGGAGCACATATTTTGATAGGAGTCATTAAAAGCAATGTTATATATCATGTTCAGAAGTTAATAGAGAATAATTTACCAGAACACCTATACCAGCCAGCGTTAGCTTAACTTAATATTTGCCACATTCTTCAGCTGTATTAACAAAATTAAATATTAAATTTATTAAAACCACAAGTGAAAACTTAATTCTTTAAACTTTTAAGTTCAACTCATGACCCCATTATCAGCTGCATATGATTTTTAAAGCAATAAAAATATTAGAGCATACTCCTCCCTGGACCCATTCCCCATTTTCCCTGCCAGAGATTACTACAATTCCAAATTGGCTGTTTATCCTTTCCACAAAGAGATACTCTTCTTGATTTTAATATTATTAAATATTTTTCTTTTTTTGCAGTCTAAGAACACATTGCCCTGTTTTGTTGCTAGGGTGGTGGGAGATGATGTTGATGGAATTAACAAAGTTCTCATGATAATCTGAGTAGTGATAGTAGTATATTGACTATTTCCAATGGCCCAGGTTGAGTGCATTCAATGCATTATCTCATTTAATCCAGTCTGCTACCATTTCTCATCTTTTCCGAAAAGGGGGCTGGCTGTGTGCCCTCTCTGGGTGTTATAGTTCAGATAATATTCCTTAGTACACCATAAGGTTGTTAAGATGTTGGAAGTGCCTGGCATACAGTAAGGCCTCAATGGATTTTTAGCTATTATGCTATGCTGCGAGTGAAATTAAAATGATTTGTTTAGTTTTATTCTTTCTGTTCACACTTGATCAAGCATGGGTCAAATAGTGTAGTTTGGCTGAATTTCAGGCAACAAACATTTATTGAGCACTTACTAAGTGCCAGGCACTGTGCCTGGTAGTGAGGATATAGAAATAAATACATACTTTTTTCTTCTCGAGGGTTATAGGGAGATAGTCTAACAATTATTTCCTAAAAGAAAAAAAAAAGGACTGATTTATAAAATTTTGCAGTGAACTGAAATGTTTGCATTGTAAGTTTTTCTATGGCTAATTAAGTTCTTCAACTGTTTTCGTATCTACCCTTAGTTTGTGTTTTTTTTTAAACGAAGCACCTGGGGCAGAGCTGTGGTGAGGCCATAGTAGGTTTTCTCCATCATGTAAACCTGGACATAACGTAGCTTCTATACCTCCTACCAGGATTCTTTTCTGAAATATGAACAAAGAAAATATAAAACCAAATATAGGAGAAGAAATAGAAGGGATTGGAAGAAAAAAATCCACGGGTTCTGATTACTGGAGGTTGGTACATTATTAACAAATGATATCTTTCAAATAGAGTTATTTCTCTCTTAAATCATTTCTTCATGTAATACTGATCTTAATATTCTTAAATGTAGTCTCTGGTTTTATTATCCTTCTTTATTAATGTCCTGCCTTTGGGTCTAAAGGGGACAGGTTGCCCAAAGCCCCTCATACTTCAGCTTTTAGTTCATGTTTTAAAATAAGACTAGGAAAAAAAATAAAAAATCTGGACTTTAAATCTGTGGTCTATCTTGTCTGAAAATGTAGCTGAATGTTTTTGAGGTGGTGACCAGAATCACAGAGGGTAATTATGTTTGAATTTTCAGTGGTAGAGTTTGTGCTTCAATTAATGGGTGTTTGCCATATTTATTTGTTTGGAAAAGTTCATAATCTCTTATGTGGGGACAAAAATCAGTATGATCCCCTTTTTGCAAGAAAATACAGGTTGCAGAAAGAAAGCCTGGCAGAAAATCACTGAAATTTTGATAGTGGTCTTCCCTGATGCGATTTTAGGTGACTTTTTTCCTTTATATTTACGTTATCTATTTGTGAGTGAAAAGAAACCAAATCCACGTGAAAATGATACTTACCATTTTTACTACTGTTTGGAGTATATAGCTAACTTTTACTGAGCACTTTAGTTAAAAAATTCTTTGATGCCCTCAACAATAGTCAACTGCATTCTCTCCATTTTAGAGACAGAAAAACCAAGGCCAGGAGAGGTTGACTAACGTCTTCCCTGTTGTCACTGAGGCAAGATTGGGATCTCAGAAGCAGATCTCATTTTCTGTAGGGTGTGCTTTCACTATATAATGGTGCAAAAGAGAAATTTTGGCAAAGTAAGTGTTTCCTTTGCCATTAAGATACACATTTCTGGGGCGCCTGGGTGGCTCAGCTGGTTGGGCATCCAGCTTGGGCTCAGGTCATGATCTCACAGTTTGAGTTCGAGCCCCGCATCGGGCTCTGTGCTGGCAGCTCAGAGCCTGGAGCCTGCTTCAGATTCTGTGTCGCTCTCCCTCTCTGCTCCTCCCCTGCTTGCAGTCTATTTCTCTCTCCAAAATAAATAGCATTAAAAAAAAAAAAGATACACATTTCTGAGAGTACTTGAATTCAAGAGTTAGACCTCTTAGCATGGACAGTGATGGCAGCTGCAGCTCACTACTGTACTTGGATAGTGCTGGTAGTTACCATGCACACTGCTAGTAAATCACTTTATATTGCAACACTCATTAACCAGTGGGGTAGGCTTGTGGGGTGCATGCCTGAGTAAGAGAGTGAGGCTCTACTACAAGGAACAGATCTGGCGGGGAAAATCCACATAGTGTCTCGGCTGTAGGGCCATCAGCCACATGTGATGCATTCTTCCATGTATCTGAGAGGTATGTGGCTGGAATGCCGATCCTCCCCTCCCCAGTCCTTGGATGAGGTTCTCCACGTTGCCTGCCATCCTTTCTTTGTGCCTGTTTGTTGTTTGAGAAAGACGTGCCCATTTGTTCTTTTATCATTCTGTGGATATTTCACGAGCACCTACTATGGCCAGTCGTTGTGCATGTATTAGGGTGAAATGGATAAAAATCAATCATGGTTTCTACTTTAACTGAGCTCCATTACTGTGTGAATATTCACATCCATCCTAACTTCCTAAAGTCAAGAAGCCTTATTTCTTGGGGCACCTGGGTGGCTCAGTTGGCTAAGTGTCTGACTCTTGGTTTTAGCTCAGGTCATGATCTCACAGCTTCATGGGTTTGAGCCCCATATTGGGCTCTGTGCTGGCAGCCCAGAGACTGCTTGGAATTCTCTCTCTCCCTTCTTTCACTCATGCTGTCTCTCTCTCAAAATAAATAAATAAATGCTAAAAAAAAAAAAAAAGAAGTCTTATTTCTTGGGTGTTGATAACTAGTCCAGTCCTTGTGGTGAAGAAGTAAGGCAATGTAAATTTGTTCAACTGTTGGACTTTTAAAGGCATACCAATACATTAGAGTTCAAGGTTGATGTAAATTGCTCAGTGAACCTAGACTGACATTGATGTCCTGATTTATGCAGATGAATACCATGTGTGTCCTGTGGACATGGTTGGATGACCATCAGTTCTTCAGACAGAGGAGCTTTGAGAAAGAGGCACCAGCCCCATTTCACCTTGACAGAATTCCAACTCTTTGTTTTGTTGACCATGATCTCCATTTTGTTGACTTTTTTCTGGTTGATTTTGAGATCAGTTTTTCGTAGTAGATACTGAAAAAGTCCATTTGAACGTGCTGTGATGCTGAGAATGTTTTATGGGTTTATATGCATCCTTGGCAAGTTCCTATGGAATGGGCAGAAGTAACAAGGGGCTTTATCCTGTGCTGGCCGAAAGGTACAGATGCTGGAGGGGAGGAGGTTTACTTGGGTTTATGTGGGAAATCAGGGTCACAACTTGCCCCTGGATCTCCTGACTTAATTAAAACAGCATTACCCTTGTTGCTGTTAATAAATGTAAGGAGTGTGACAGAAGCAGTTTAGAAGGATGGCCAAGAAGGGACTGGCCCTTGCCACAGAATTACTGATGTTTTGCCTGCCGCTTACACTGTCTTCTGTTTCACCCCCACAGGGCGGTACCTGCTTCCAAACCCCGTGGCAGGGCAGGCCTGGGCCACCTCGGCGGAGACGTCCAACCTCGTGCGCATGCGCAGCCAGGCCTTGGGCCAGTCTGCGCCCTCGCTCACTGCCAGCCTGGTGAGTGTCCTCTGCCTCTTTAAGCAGAGCATCGGGTGATACCGTCTCTCCACCTCCCTGGGGACTATTTTAAGTTTATTGACTTTAACTAGGTTTGAACTTAAAACCACATTTAACGTTAAGCACAGATTTGGCAATGTGCAATATTTTGCTCTGAGTGTGCTAATTTTTTCCAAGGCTTGTCTCCATCCCTCCTGCCTAATCTGTACCATTTGTTTCTACTTGACTGTCTCCCCTCTTCCTTCAAAAGAAATGAAAATATTTGTGAGATTTTTGTCTTAAATACCTTATTTGAAAATAATTCCAAACTTACTAAAAGTTGCAAGAATATGAAAAATCAGTAGAACATGGTGGGTCCTTACCTTGATTCAGCTATTAATCTCTTGCCAAATTCGCTTTATCATGTGCTTTTTCTCTTTCCTTGTATATATGTCGATGTAGATATATACCTATGTGTGTATATGCATATATATGTCCACACACTCAGATAATTTTTTGAACTGTTTGGGAGTAAACTGTTTGTATTAAGGCCATTTGTTATCACAGTTACGAACAGTGGCAAATTTATGGCTGCCATAAGCCTTTTATGTATGCTCCATTCTGTGTTTCAGTTTAATCAGTTGGCACGATAATGTCCTGTATGGCATTTTTCTTCAGCCTCCAGTATAGGATTCAGTCTGGGGTCATATATTGCATTTAATTGTCATATCTATTTAGTCTCTATCAATCTGGAAGGTTGCCACAGCCTTCCTTTGCCTTTTATGACACAGACATTTTTGAAGACTATAGTTCTCCTCCCAATGAAAAAAAAAATGTAATGTTTCTCATATTACACGTGTTTGATATGTGTAATGTTTCCTCTTGGGGAAAGTCACATTTTGCATTCCAGGCCAGAATAGGACATGGGTGGTGATGTTTCCTTTCAGGGCTTGCCTCCTGCAGGCCCCTGAAGTCGGTCTGCCCTTCATTGTGATGTTAATTTTGCCACCCCCCCTCCCCCACCCCCATCATGGCAGTGTTTAATTTCTCCACCCTAGTTTGATTTTTTCCTCTTGCAAACGATAAGCATTCTGTAGAGAGAGAGATTTCAGGCCATGTGAACGTATTTGGTCAAAAATTTCCCCTAGATTTCTCATCCATGGGTGACACCTGTTTGTTTGTATGTTTGTGTTTGTTTTTGGTAGTAATTGAAAACGGTGATTATTCCAACCTCAGCACTCGATCCGCATTTACCCCTTGGCACGTGGCACCCATGTTTGTATATATATTAGTAGTTTGGACTCCTGAATTTTTTTTCCAGTTTTTTCAGTGTTCATCTTTATTTTCCTTTAAATTTTTTTTTTTTACTGTTTATTTTGAAGAGAGAGACAGAGACAGAGACAGAGCCTGAGCAGGGGAGGGACAAAGAGAGGGAGGGATACACAGAATCCAAAGTAGGCTCCAGGCTCTGGGCTGTCAGCACAGAATCCAACCTGGGGCTTGAACTGAAGATCCGTGAGATCATGACCTGAGCCCATCAGATGCTTAACTGACTGAGCTGCCTAGGTGCCCCTCATTTTTATTTTCAATCACAATGCTTACTAGAATTTTTTTTTTCCTCCTGTGTGTATTACTTCTCTACTTAAACCTTTGGCACAGCCTAGAAGTCGGTACAAGTTACTTTTGCTCTAGTGGTAGAGTTGTATGGTATGGGAATAGGTTTTTAAACATGTTTTACTGATGATAATGCAAATAATAAATGAGTGCATTGCGGTGCCTTATAATCTTATGCATTGGTAATGAATAAGTTGGATATTTGAGAATCATTCAGTAATCAGGGAGATTTGATTTAGGTTGAGATTCTAGTCTTGCTTTTGCCATTACGTAGCTGTATAAACTTGGGCAGATCACTTAGTTTCTCAGATTGTATCAACTCAGCTGTACCTGTGAGATGAAAAGAGGTATTTAAGCAGGTCTCTGGAATTCAACTTCGGGATTCCCTGATTTTGCTTCTAGAATAATAAAGATTATGAACATAGTGAATAGTTATCCCTAAAAAAGTGTCTTTCAGAAAATTTATGACTTCAAAATTAACTATGATTTTCAAATCAAAGTTCATCTTCTTCCTCTCATGAAAATTTGGAGACTTATATTTAAAGGTATGTTTACAACGATAGTTGTTAGAATTTGCCTTCGTTCCATCCCCAAGTTCAATTTTAGTTTTTCTTCTTGGGCAATTATATTAAAAGCTTATTTTACTGAAAGCATTTACTTTTTAAGGAAAGAGGGAAATTCCTCAGAATTAGTGCTTTAAAAAAATTTTTTTTAATGTTTATTGTTTTGAGAGAGAGAGTGAGAGCGAGTGAGCAAGCAGGGTAGGAGCAGAGAGAGAAGGAGACACAGAATCCTAAGCAGGATCCACGCTCCAAGCTGTCAACACAGCGCCCAACTCAAATCCACAGGGCTCTAATCCACAAACAGCGAGATTGTGACCTGAGCTGAAGTTGGACGCTTAACCAACTGAGCCACCCAGGTGCCCCAGTGATTTTTTTTTTTTTTAAACAGAAGTGTTTTTTGGTCACCGCAATATTACTCTTAACACTTAGATAGTAATCCTGTATGTTTATTGCCAAGTAAATTATTCTGATTAAAAAGCACTGTTAAAGGGAATATATCTTACGTAATACTGGTAGTCACACAGTCAGAAACAGAAGTTGATTCATTCATTCATTCATTCTTTTTTTTTTTTTTTTAATTTTTTTTTTCAACGTTTATTTATTTTTGGGACAGAGAGAGACAGAGCATGAACGGGGGAGGGGCAGAGAGAGAGGGAGACACAGAATTGGAAACAGGCTCCAGGCTCCGAGCCATCAGCCCAGAGCCTGACGCGGGGCTCGAACTCCCAGACCGCGAGATCGTGACCTGGTTGAAGTCGGACGCTTAACCGACTGCGCCACCCAGGCGCCCCTGATTCATTCATTCTTAAAACACATGTCAGGTGACCTAAGGCTTGGGAATAAGATAAAAAGATAAAGAGAGCTATTAATAGAAAATACAAAAGAGTACTCTCTAAAATCTGTCTGATGAGATTCTTAGCAAAGTGTCATTAAATTACTGGCTTACCTGCCCTGCAAGTTTTTCCACTGTTTGCTTGAGAGCAAAACTAGAAAAAGTGCTAAAATACCATCGAGAGCAAACTTAAAATAGTACCTGGCACATAACAAGTCTCAAATGTTAGCAGTGTAATTACTTCTGTTGCTAACCTATTATGGGTAAGCTTGAGTACAGAAGCCAGACTATGGTTAACCATTTATGCCGGACAGTGAAAGTTTAAAATGTAACTCTCATCATATCTTTCCTTTAGAGGTTTCACTGCTTCCTGATTATAGTTTAAGGAAAACTGTTTTCGGGTTGTTTGACCAAGTCATCTCCCCTTGCGCCCGCCCTCCTGTTCCATTGTCGAAAGAGCAGTGGCAGCTGGAGGAGAGCTGCCAGGCAGAGTACCATCTTATTTTCCTCATAGTTCTGCGATCTGCCCACATTTCTGGCCATATTGCTGATTTCGGTATGTCACTCAGTCCAGGTTATTGACTTTTTCGGCTTTGGATACCCTTTGCAGAACCATTATGGTTAATGTTTGCTATTTCTTGGATTGGATGACATCTAAATTATCTTCCTGATTACAACTATCTATCTCTGTAGTGATAGAGAATGCTGCTCCGGAGGTGGAAATGTCCACTTACTAGAACTTACTTTTCCCTTTTTCCTTTTTTCCCTTTTCCTTCTCAAAAAGTGATGTTTGGCGTGGTGCACTGAACAGTACAATGTGCTTCACCCTGACCCTCTTTCCAGGCCACTATCCTCAATCCCCTTGCCACCTCCCTCCCCGCTCCCCCATCTCAGAGCCCCCCCCCCCCCCCATCTCAGGGATATAAATCACCCTTTCTCCTGACTCTTGTTTACCATTGTGCACCATCGGTTTTAGTTCTTTGTGTTGGTCCCTGATACCCGCTGCTAGACTGCAGGCTCCTCGAGGGCAGAATTCCTGTCTCCTCTGAATCTGGACCTCACTGCTCCTGGCACAACTCCTTGCACGTGGGAAGCATTCAATAAATATGGCTGATGGAACGAATAATTATTCCCACAAAGTGACAGATGGCTTTAGTTGCAAGGCAAGAGTGATGTTGCAATGCTGTGTGCTGGAATGGGTGGCCTAATAAGACCATCCATCTAAATACCTCTTTGTTTTTGTCGTTCTGTGTGTTAGATTTGCCATTAGCCTTGAAGTCCATGTAATGAGCCAAATTCCATGTAGTTTCACATCAGCCACTCAAAAAATAGGGTGGCCCAGTTCATCAAGAGAGGATCACTGTCCACATTCAAGAAAATGTGGTTAATATGCTTGTAAGGAGACCTGATATGGTCCCGTTGATTTCACTGTTTTGTGGGTCCGTGGAAGAAGTAAGTTGAAGCAATGTGTGTCGTCAAGTGTGGAAAAATTGGAAAAACTGGAATCCAAGTGATTTATGTCCAAATGACAGCACTGCACTTGATAAAACAGAATTTCCTGTTCAACACAACAATAAACATTTCTGAAAAGTACAGACTCTCAACCTGAGAGGTATTGATATGTTAGTAAGATATAAATGAAGGCCTCGTGGTTTGGTAGGTATGAATTTTAGTAAATGCATGACCTATAGTGATTTAAATGCCATAGGCACGCTTGAGGGTAATGCTAACTACCTTCTCAAGGAGGAGATTAATTCCTAGCCTGAAGTATCTAGTTTTCCTTGGCAATGCTAAATGTAGTTGTGCTCCCTCTCCCAGACACATTGGGCATTTCAGATAAATGGCACGTTGCCAATTCATCCTAAGTAGCCTGGTAGCTGGCAGGATACATGCTTAGCCAGTGTCCGCCTGCTGGGACACCAGCCGGGAGTGCTGATGAAGTGTCAGATGTATACTTCATATACATTAATCTGAGGAGGGGAAAACTCATTTCCCCATTTGCTTCTTCCATCTTTCTGTCCCTCCCCACACACATGGGTAGTTTATCAAAGAAGTCAGAGTTGTCAAAAGCAGGGGGATTTATACAGATGCTGCTTTCTGGCAAGAAAGATGGAAATTTCAAGAGACAAAAGCAGGATCAGTGGTAACTTATTTTTCTGTAGGAAAATAAGGTTGTAAGCCTTGGTGATTACAGTTTAAAAATAATATATGTGGCCCTCAAATGAAATCCTCACTTCTTTTTTACTTTGGAGTAATGGACAGATGGTAGAAACATGGTAAAAACTAGTTTACAGTGTTTTTCCCCTGTTTTCTGTTTGATTTGAATCTTGAGCCTCCTCTGCTCATGCCCGTAATACATTTTCTCTTGTTGAGGTCTTCCTTGGCCATGTTGTTTGAAACAGTTCCCCCACATTGCATGCTGGACACTCTGATTTACTCCTTAGCTTTATCCCCATTCGGTATGCTACACGATTGGCTTATCTTATTACATATCTAGTAACTACTCTAATGAAAAATTAATGAGAGTAAAGAGATTTTCTGTTTTCCCAGCTGTCTTCCCAGGACGTAGAATAGTGCTGGCACATAGTAGGTGCCCACTGAGGACTTGAAGAATGCAGAAGCGAAAATATTTCCTTTCTGTATGTTTTCAATGCCCTAGAATGGGTTGTTGGTTTGTTTGTGTGCTCATTTTTAATCTGCGATAAACTTTTTAGGCTTATGTTATTTTTTTGTATTTATTTATTAAACTTTAAAAAAATGTTTATTTATTTTGAGAGAGGGGGTGGGGAAGGTCAGAGAGAGAGGACAGAGAGAATTCCAAGCAGGCTCTGTGCTGTCAGTGCACAGCCCGATGCAGGGCTTGAACCCATGAACTGTGAGATCATGACCTGAGCTGAATCCAAGAGTTGGACGCTCAACGGACTGAGCCACCCAGGTGCCTCAGGTTTATATTGTTTAGCCTAATCAAGAAGCTCTTCAAGCCAGAGAGCAGTTAACCATGGAAAGTACATTCAGGAAGTAGACCTTAGTGGTTAAGTTGGAAAAAGGGAATGAGGGGGGAAAGCAGAGTGCTTAAGAGATCATCTCCACTCTCTAGTCCTTACTAGCTGTGTAAGCCTTGGTTTCCTCATCTGTGAAGAGAGGCTGATGGTTGTAACCTCCTCAGGTTATTGTGAGGATTACATGAGCCAACTCATGGGCAGTCCTTTGTCTGGTGCTTGTCACTTAGGAAATGCTGATGTTGGTCTACCTGGGGTTGATCAGAAAGATGGTTCCTTGGGGTTGTCAGGCTTAGATGAGTGGTATTATCAGCAAGGAGGGAAATGAGCCCTTTCAGATCACCTGATAATGAGCCATAGTGTAACCTTTTTGTCCCTCTTGCAGGTTGGTGAACCAGCTTGTTTCTTTCTTGCTCATTTTCACTTAGTATTCATCAACACGACAACCTGGGAGAAGATACTTGCTAGAATAGCTAACGGTTTTGAAAGAGGGAAGTGCTTTCAAATAATGCTCTTCAACTCTTACTGTTAGGTTCAGTGGTATAATTTTATATTTCTTCAGTGGCCCTTTTTTTGACATAGTATCCATTTCTTTTAATGAAAAAATTACATTTCATGATGTACTATGAATATTAAGACAAAACTATTTAAACTGTAATAGATTCAAAGAGGGTTGATGAATATTCATCTTTTCCATTTGCAAAAATGCATTATGAAGAGTCAGGGAAAATTCACTAAATGTATGCAAAAGTGCATTTTTCCTTTTTAATTCATTCACAATGCACTGGCATAATGTCAGCATTTATTTAGAGTACGGACTTTATTTGCAGTCATTTAATATTATATCAATACTTCATTAGCCTTATAGCTCAAAAACAAAAACCTGAGCTGAAGTCCAATTAGTTAACTCCGAGAGAGGATCTGTTAAATATTGATGGAGGAACAATTTGAATGCCCTTGGATAGATTGCTTAACAAAAGTTGTAGAATACAACTATGAGTTAGCATTTCTCCTTACCCACTGTGACTCAATAATTTAAAGGCTGCATAATACTTGAATGTGTGGATTTCTCAAAATTTCTCCCTTTAGGTTATTTCCAAGTTTTTCCTATTGCAGATAATGGTGCTGAACAGGCTTTTAGTAAGTCCTGGTTCACCTCTAATTACGTTTCCAGGGTAACTTCTTGGAGTAGAATCGCTGTGGCAAAGGATGTGAGCATTATGAAAGTTCTCTGTACTTCTGCTAAATATTGTTTCTATGAACACTGTCCAGATTTATGCATTCATATATTGAGGAAGTGCATTTCACTACACCCTGGCCAGCAGTCAACATTGTCGTGTTAAAAAAAAAAAAGAACTTTGCTTGTTTATTTGAAAAATAGCTATTGTAAATTTGTCAGGTTTTTAGTGAAGTTGATAAGGTTATTTGGCATGTTGAACCCTTACATCAAAGCCTCTGGATGAAGCAAATGTGAAGTTAGGCTTATCCTTGCTTCTTCCTGTAACTTCCTTCCATTCCCTAAATCAGCTTACCATACCAACTGTTGGTAACCTGTGTTGCTCTTGGGATATAAGAACTCCTGAGTGTGATTACAGTGTATGTGGCTGAAGGCATTATTCCATAGTTCAGAATTTTTTTCATCTGGAAAGTAGTAATCTCAATTGTGAAATAGTGCCTTCAGCTGTGGACATTATAATCAGAGTCTCAAGAGTGCTTATATTCCAGGAGTAATACATCTCTGAGTTATTACCCTCTGAGCTAGGTTCTGTTTATAGTGAAGGGATGAATTTTCATAACTCAGTGCTGAAATAGCAGTAGGGAGCCCTGAGCAGATTATTATAGGTCAGGCCTAATCCATGAAGATAAATCTCATTATAGGCTCACCTGGGCCCATCCACAGAGTGGCTGGTTTAACAGGACTCTATAAATCAAAGATCAGATTAAAATTGAACTATAAAATCCTTGTTATAATCCAACTCCTGTCCCCGTGAAGAGATACTCTAAACGTGACTCCTTACTCTAAACGTGCTGGGGTACTCTGAGAATAATTAGCAGAAAAACATATATTGAGTGTGTTGTGATTCAGTCTATTAATGAGTGAAAAACTACTTATTTTGTCAGGTGGGGAGGCAGGGTTTTTTTTTTTCTAAAATGAAATTGCAGCCAGAAGTAGGCACTTGAAACTTCTCCTCTTAGTTTTCTCTTCCTTACATTTGCAAAGATTAAAAAATAGCCATGACTTTGTGTGTATGTTATCCTTCCTGGGAAGGACGGGATGGATGCCTGCTGAAGCGCCTCTCTATGTGGGTGTGACTGGACAGACTGGTCAAGTGTGGACTTCCTGTTATCAAAGTCATTTGAGTGGCAGTGTGATGAATGGTGCCCATAAATATCTTGTGGGATTTCAAGAGTCAGAAGGCGTGCCCTGTTTTAATTACTTAACATCATACAGGGGATTTAAATGAATTTATAACAGTAATACCATATAAATGTTTAGATGTCATTGTGTGTGTATGTTAAAGCTTGGGTTTCATTTATTACCCACTTACCCAACTAGTATACCTGTTTAGGAGCTAGTTAACCTGTTCCTTATGAGATGATCCAGAGAATGCCAAGTCTTGGCATCTCAGCTGTCTTCTGTGCACTGTAATTTTTAGCACCAAGGGCACTGCCTTATATATATTTAGTGCTTAGATGATAGTTGTTTATTCATAAATGTTTAGGTCCTTAATTGTAAGAAATGAGAATTTTCCGAGGCTCCTGTAGTTCTGCTTCCTGGAGCCTGGACTAGTTGAATTGCTAGGCTCTCAATGATTTGAATGGGCCCTGTGTCTCGGGAAATGACTGAGATAGAGGTGGTCAAGCAGTTCTGGCTGCCATCATGGAAGTGTCCGTTGGTGCACTGGTGGATAGATGCTGCTCTGGTGAAGTCCTGGTGTGACACAGCTTGTGCTCTTGATCCCCTGATAAAATATCAGCCCCTGACATTGCTGTCTCATTGTCTCATTGTCACAAAGATTCTGCAACCCTGGAAAAACCCCAACAAGCTCATAGCAATTAGACAGTGGTTTCTGAGAGAGAAGGTATTGCGATGTAACATTTCCTTTCTTGGGAAAAAATGTAAAGTTATCATTTTACTTAATAGACTTCTTGGGAGACTTTGGTTATTGGGGCTCTGGAAAAGCTTGCATGTCTTGATACTTTTCCTGCTGTATTTTTTAGATATATTTTGGTGGTTAGTGGAATGAGTGGTATTGGTGAATACATTTATTTTTTGTTCATTGACACCTGAAGTATCAATCTAGTGTTGGATTCCAAATCTGTGTGTATTTTGTTATGCTCATTTATCAGTTAATTGACTATTAATGGAGTTCTTATTGTACAATTGGTATTAAAACCTACATAAAAAAAAAATAAATAAAAGGAGAGAAGAGGAAGGAAAACTTCGAAATACTTCTATGAGGCCAGCATTACCCTGATACGAAAACAGGCAAAGACACAACAGAAAAATAAAACTATAGGCCAATATCCCCAATGAACCTAGATGTAGAAATGTTCAAAAAATAGGAAACAACATTCAGCAATACGTTAAAAGGATTATCACCATGATCAAATGGGATTTGTTCCTGGGATGCAAGGGTGGTTGAATATTTGCAAATCAATCACTATGATACAGTACCTCAACAAAACAAAGGATAAAAAGTAAATGATCATCTTGACAGATGTAGCAAAAGCATTCAACCAAATTCGACCTCCCTTTATGGTAAAACCTTTCAACAAAGTGGGCTTAAAGGAAACATACTTGAACACAATGAAGGCCATGTGTGAAAAACTCACAGCTAACATCATACTCAGTGGTGAAAAACTGAGGCCTTTCCCCATAAGGTCAGGAACAAGACAAGGATATCTACTCTCACCACTTTTATTATATATAGTACCAGAAGTCCTAGCTACAACAAGCAGACAGGAAAAAGAAATGAGGCATCCATATTAGTAAGGAAGAAGGTAGCTGTCATTATTTGCACATAACATGATAATGCATACAAAAAATTCTGAAGACTTCACCAAAAAACTGTTAGAAGAAATAAATGAGTTCAGCAAAGTTGCAGGGTACAAAATTAATGCCCGGATATTGGTAGAATTTTTATACACTAAAAACAGAATAGCAGAAAGGGGAATTGAGAAAACAATGCTATTTACAGTTGCACCAAAAAGAACAGAATACCTAGGAATAAACTTAACCATAGAGGTGAAAACCATAAAATATTGATAAAAGAAATTGAAGACAAACAAATGGAAAGATACTTCACGGATTGGAAGAAATAATATTGTTAAAATGTCTGTACTCCCCAAAGCAATCCACAGATACAACACAATCCCTGTGAAAATACCAACAGCACATTTCGTAGTACTAGAACAAGTCACAGTAACATTTGAGTAGGACCACAAAACACCCCACACAGCCAAAGCAGTCTTGAGAAAGAAGAACAAAACTGGAGATGTCACAATTTCAGATTTCAAGATATACTACAAAGCTGTAGTAATCAAAACCATATGGTACTGGCACACAAATGGACACATAGATGAGTGTAACAGTATAAAAAGCCCAGAAATAAACCCATAATTATGTGGTCAATTCATCTCAGACAAGAGAGGTAAGAATTTATAATGGGGAAGACAGTCTCTTCAACAAATGGTGCTGAGAAATTTGCACCACTTTCTAACATCATACACAAAAATAAACTCAACGTGAGTTACAGACCTAAATGTGAGACCCCACACTGTAAAAATTCTGGAATAGAACACATGTCATGTCGCTGACCTGGGCAATGGCAACATTTTTCTTGATTGGTCTCCTGAGGCAAGGGAAACAAAAGCAGAAACAAACCATTGGGACTCTATCAAAATAAAAAGTTTTTGTACAATGAAGGAAATCATTGGCAAAACTAAAAGGCAGCCTGTTGAATGTGAAAAGATATTTGCAAAGGACTTATCTAATAAATGGTTAATATCCAAGATCCCTAAAGAACTTAACAACTCAACACCAACAAAACACAAATAATGTGATTAAAAATGAGCAGGGGGTCTGAATAGACATTTTTCCAAAGAAGATGTACAGATGGCCAACAGACAGATGAAAACATGCTCAATATCATCACTAATCATTAGGGAAATGCAAATCAAAACCACATGAGATATCACCTTATACCTGACAGAATGGTTAAAATCAAAAGCACAAAAAACCCACAAAATATTGGTGAGGATGTGAAGAAAAAGGAACCCTCCTGCGCTGTTGGTAGGAATGTAAATTGGTATGGCCACTGTGGAGAACCATACGGAGGTTCCTCAAAAAATGAAAAACAGAAACACCCTGTAATTCAGTAATTCCACTACTGGACATTTATTCAAAGGAATCGAAAGCACTAATACAAAAAAATATATGCACCCCAATGTTTATTGCAGCATTATTTACAATAGCCAAGATATGGAAGTAACCCAAATGTCCATCACTAGATGAATGGATAAAGGAGATGTGGTGTCCACACACAAACACATATATAAGTGTGTGTGTGCACACACATAGTGGAGTATTACTCAGCCAAAAAAGGGATGACACCTTTCCATTTGTGACAGTGTGGATGCAGCTAGAGGGCATTATGCAAAGTGAAATGGAAGGAAGGGGATGGCAGGATGGGCAACATGGGTGAAGGAGATACAGGCTTCCAGTTATGGAACGAATAAGTCATGTAAATAAAAGGCACAGCATATAGTTGATATTATAGTTGATAACAGTGTAATAGTATTTTGTGGCGACAGATGGTTGTTACACTTGTGGTAAGCATAGCAAAATGTATTAAGAAGTTGAATCACTATGTTGTACACCCGAAGCTAAGATAAAATTGTTTTTCAACTGTACTGAAATAAATAAAACGTACCTGATAAAAATGTGATGCGTCATCATTTTTAAAGAGCTTCAAAGTTAGTTGAAATGAGACTTGAGAGAAACCAGCAAAGTGGAAGGAAATAATGTGTTGGATAGTGTGCAGTTTTGAGAATTTATAGATCTGGAAGAAGGATGTGGGCTTCAGGGCTCTAGCAAGGATGGTCAGGCAAGCCTCAAGGTGTAGTGGAATTAAGTATGTAATGAAACAGGCTGGGAGTGGTAGATACAAATGGACAGTGTGGTGTGAACAATGTTGTTTTTTCTTAGTACAGTGTTTCTAGAATAGTCACAGAGGCAAAGGACCACATGAAGAGCCAGAGGCTCATGGCTGTCAGTGACAGAATGGTTTCTGACTTAATGTGGATCTTGAAAGACCACTACTGTCTGTCTGTTAGTAAGAAGAATGTCCTGTTGACTTAGAAGATCTCCCAGCTGCAAAGTCTCTTATCTGCAGGTATTTTAGTCAAAAGGAAATAATTCTTAATTTTTGTTGGATTCCATGGCTAGACGGTAATAATGGCTTTCTGGATTATATATTTTCTTTGTGATCTGGTACTATTAATTTGTTTTTAAATAATGGGACACTGTGCAATTTCAACTCAGCTATTTGTGATCTAAATACTTCATTGTTCAGGGCTCTTGTTTGTATAAGTGAATGTCTTTTTTGTTTTTAATTTTTTTGAAACATTTATTTAATTTTGAGAGACAGAGACAGAGCGTGAGTGGGAGAGGAGCAGAGAGACACACAGAATCTGAAGCAGGCTCCAGGTTCCAGGCTCTGAGCGGTCACCACAGAGCCTGATGGGGAGCTTGAACTCATGAACCATGAGATCATGACCTGAGCCAAAGTCGAATGCTTAACTGACTAAGCCATCCAGGCCCCCCCCCCTTTTTTATTCTTAGACATAAACAGTGATAACTTTGAGCCTCTTCTTTTTGCATAGCTCTGATCAAAATGTTCTTAATTAAACTTTTAAAAACTTCTTTCTTTCCTCTATTTTCTGGAAAACATCTTTTGACAGATTCAGGTGATGGAAAGTCATGAGTTTCTCATCTTTAAGTGCTTCTAAGGTTTGGTGAAACAACTTTGGCAGTAGTGAACCATCTTCCATTTCCCAAGGACATCAAGTTCCTAGTCTCATGCCCATCCTTGTTCTGGAAAGAGGATAACTATGTATCTTCTTTCTTTTCGCCTGACCAATACAGCTCTGTACACATACACTGTCTCTTCCGGGAAGCCTTCCCTGACATCTCTCTCTACCCCAGCCTTCTCTGAATTGTGCATATGCAAAAACAAAACATTTATCATATGGGACTATAAGGGTGTTTTTGCTTACCTTCCCCTCCTAACCTCTTTTGTCCCCAAGTGGTCTAATTACTGAAAGGGCCAGGATAATGATCTATAGTTGAAAAAGAAGTGAGCCTAGAGTATTCATGGGATGGCCTCTTAGAAATAACACTAAATGAAATATGAAATTGATATTAGGTGTGTCCATAGCACCTTTTTACATTTTAATTGACCTTCAAGACACTTGTTTCTGAAAATGAATTCTGGAATTGGAGAATCTTATGGGTAGTATATACCTTAGGTCACCCCTTTCCCCTTGCCTAGAGAGATGGTGCACTGCAGTGGCCTTTATCTAAATGGTGTTCCTTTTTTTTTACAAGCCCTTGATTTGGAATTTAATTCCTGTAAACAGTTTAGAGGAATGCTTAGAGCATGAGCTCCAGAGCCAGGCTGCCTAGGTTGGAATCTGGACTTGAGTACTTAATAGTTGTGTCCCTTTGACCAAGGAGCATAACCTCCCTGTGACTCTGAAAAATGGGAATATTAATGATACCTATTTCTTGTGGTTGTTGCTGACATCAGGAAGCACATGAGAAGAGCACAGTAATGTTAACTGGTACCATTTTATTCAAGAAGAGTAAGCTCACGTATTTATTAAACCAGGGAACTTAAGTTTTATTAAATGCATGCCTGAAGTTTATGATTTAAAGAATTGATGAAAGTGGTCTTGCAAAGATAAGGTTGTCTCTGATTATTTTCAGATAGCTGTAGGCCTACTCTCTTTTCTATAGGATAGTTTATAATACATGAAGCTTGTTTGGAATTAAAAGTTAAGAAAAAGTGTAAATTGGTATTTTTAACAAGAAGTAAACTTTTAGGGAAGATATCCTGAAACAAACAAAAGTAGAAAGGCACCCCCCCCCAAAAAAAAGGAAACCCCAACTACTTTTTTTTTTTTTCATTTCCCTCATTAGATTACAGAAAAGGCTTATCAGGATCTTGGTCTTCAAGAGTCTTATTTTTTATCAAATACATAAGTTGCTTTCTTTTGAGTTGACACTTTGTATGCTACTTACCACAGTGCCTTTGTATCCAGGCCTTTAAAATAGCAACATCTATTTGAATGCACTGTTAATTTTGCCTTCATTTTTTGCCATGGCCAAATTTCGCTATCATTTATGAAGTTGTAACAGAGAGCCTACCTTTGGGATTCTAACATTTTTGCTGGCTCACTCTGTCAAGTGAAGCATTTTTGAGCGCACCTCCCTACTATATGAATATATTTTAAAATTATTTACATACATGTACTTAGAGGAGGTATTAAAAAAATCATCGACCTATGAATCTTTACTAGGAAGCTGTTGGAACATTTCCTTTAGGGTTTTAGCAGGGGTCTGGAGGCAGCTCTGTTTGCCAACTTTAACCATATAGCTGTCATGTCACAGAGAAGTACAGGGAGTCCTCGGAGGGGTAATGGGTAAGGTGGAGTTTATGTGGAGCGCCTGAGGCAGTGACTGTTGGCTAACTTGTGAGGAAGTATTTTAGCCATCAGAAATAGTGTGTATCTGCTGAGCGTCAGCCTGAATGTCAACTTAGGAAATGTACTAAAATCCCCAAAAAAGAAGAAACACAGAAAACGGCATCCAGTACTCTTACATTTTCCCCCTAAACCCAGTTGGGTTATATCGTGTACCCCTGGGGCGTCCATATTGTACTTTGTAGATTCTTGGAATAAACTACAAGGTCTGCCTTCTAAACCTGCTACGGTAGAGTTTTATTGATTAAATGATGTTTTGAATATTCAGCGAGGCTGCCTTTTCTTTTTAGGAAAGGTTTTTAAAATTTTATTTGTAAATGGAAGGAGTAGCAGGTCTTTGCTACACATGTCATTAACTGCTACTAAATTGACACAAATGTTGACAGTTACTGTGAGAACTGTTGCAGAGCTAATGATGTTAATTAGAATGTAACATGCCAGTAATTGCGTGTATTCAAACATCATACCATCACTTTTTGTGTTTTCTTCTCCAGATGTAAGCCATTCATTCATTTGTTGCTTGAAAAGCTGCAGAATTATAGCTAAGATAACAAATAATTGCCTGCAAATAAAATTGGTTCTTTAGAAATATGCTCTAATTGGTTGGCTATGTAAAAGGCAGAAACAAATGTTAGCATGTTAAGCATATAAATTAGGAACATTGCTTACGAAATCCTTAGTTTTGGGCTTTTCATTTAAATAAGCCTTCTTATTGCAATTAATATTATCGTTTGGTTTATGAACCTTAAAAATATACTCCCTTTCAGCATTTTTTGAAGTTGTAATTTAGCTTTCTTATACATGTTAGATGATTTGCAATTTAGATTTCAATTTGATTTCCATTCTTTAAAATACCATTTTTCTTGTATTTCATTTTTATTTAAAGCATGATTCTCTGTATTTGTGGAAGCTAGGCATAAACTACTAGAAAAATCAAGCTTTTAAGCAAGCCAGGAACATAAAACATTTTAATAGGAATTTCACATAACTAAACTAAGTATTTGAGGGTCTAGCCAAAGAATTATGGTTCTTTGGAAATAAACTTTATGGGACATAGTGTCCCTAATTTACTTTCTCTTATAGTTCCTTTAAAAGAAATAGCGTTTCTTTTGTTGATTTAAAATCCTCACCACTTCTTATGTATGTAGAGTGTTATATATGCCTTTTCCTGATGATTTTAGGGCCATATCTACTTGAAGAGAGAGTTGTGGTCTCTGTAGTTTTTTTAAGGTTTTTAGTATATGTATGTATGTGGATGTGTGTGTATACAATGTGCGTGTGTGTGTGTGTGTGTGTGTGTGTGTGTGTGTATTAGAGGGAGAGAGAGGGCACTAGTCGGGGAGAGGGGCAGAGGGAGGGACAGAGAATCTAAGCAGTTTCCATGCTCAGCAAGGAGCCCAACACAGGACTCAATCTCAGGACTGCGAGATCATGACCTGAGCCAAAATCAAGAGTCCTACGGTTAACTGACTGAGCCACCAGGTGTCCCTGTATTTTTTTCCATTGAAAGTTTTGATGTGAATGTTTCTGTTGTAATTGGAGTGTGTCTGGGTTCCCGCCCCCCCCCCCCCGCCTCAAGTTGTGACCCACATAAATCAGCCCGTCACTTGCGGTACCCTGACCTTAATTCTGTAGGACTTGCAGTATGTATATCCTTTTCAGTATATATACCCGATCCATCATCTGGCTCTATCTAGTGTGATGTGCTCAGAGGGGAAGAGTGTTTCTTTTAAACCCCTCTTATAATGATCACTGCATAATTCTGCTGGCAGATGCTGTGTTTTGCCTATTTTTTGCTAATATTTTTGTTCAGCATTTAAGGAGCTCCTGTTATCCTTAGTATATAGGTCCTGTCTTGGTTTATTTACTGACTTTAAAAAATAGCAGATGATGATGAAAAAGACTGGCATGTTTAGGGAAAGTTAAGACTGAATTCTAGTACTCAGATCCCTAGTTCTGGGCAATTGTCCCTTAACCTCCTTGAGCCCTGGTGTCTTCATCAGTAAAATGGGAATAGTTAATCCTGCGTTTGTCATAACACTTCAAGAATATGACCTAACATACATCAGAACTAACTGCTAAGTACTTGGCATTTTTTGTGTATCTATTTCTGGGCTTCTCTTTCTTGCAGTGGGCATATTTGCCTGCTTCTGTGCCTACATCACACTTTTTTTTATTCCTGTAACTTCGAAAGTCTTATTACTAATTGGTCAAGAAAGTTTCTTCACGTTCTTTATGAGTGTTGGCTGTTTTGGCATTTTTATCTTCTGTGTAAATTCACTAGTGAAATTCTGCAAGCTAATTAGATTTTGATTAGAAATACGTTAAATCCAGAGATCAATTTGGGAAATTGACATTTTTATGATGTTCAATTTTACTATTCTAGAGTGTAGTATATTGCTCCATTGACTTAGGGCTTTTTAAGTGTTCTCATCTACAGAACGAATTTGTATATCCTCCATTAGATTTATTCTTAGGAATTTAAATAGCATCTTTCAAAAATAAAAAAGTATACCTGTTTGCTAATGTATGAAAACTGAACTGGCTTTTGATATTTTAAATTAACTAAGCTTGCTAATCTTTTCTGATCTTTACAGATCTGTAGATTGGTGGGACGGGGGGCTCTTGTAGACTCTGATGATGTACAAATAATAACAGCTTTGTTTCTTCCTTTTCCAGTCTTTATAGCTTTTATTTCTCTTTTAAAAATCTTACATCACTAACCAGTACTTCCAGGATTATGTGGAAAGGGAGTCATACCATGCATCCTTGTCTTGTTTTTCAATACAAAGGGAGTGTTTTGAACATTTCATATTATGTATGATGTATGCTTTGGAGACTTTGTTTTTGTTTTTTATTTTGGAACCTCTTTATCAGGTGAAGCATGTTATTTTTTTTTATTTTTTTTTTAATACCAATTCTTTTTTTGTATTTGTTAATGTTATTGATATGACACTTTTGAAAAAAAATGCAATGTTGTCACGGCAAATAACTTTAAAAAATACTTCTGTACATTCAGTCTACTGTTTTGTTTAGGTTTTTGCTGTGTTTATTCATGGTATTAGCTGGTGCTTTCCTTAGGTTATGTTAGCTCAACACCATGAATTAGGAATATATCCGTCATTCCTGTGTTACTACAATAAGGGTGCATACCAAGTCAATTGCTCTGTGGCACTTGTCAGTAGTATTTATTTCTTGCTGCAGGTCTGTGGGTTGGCTCGGGTTTTGGACTGTGGATGTGTGAGTTGGCTTGGCTCTAATCGGTAGGTCAGAGCCCTGTCTGCCTTGCATGGACTACCGTGGGACCCAGCATGAAGGGGAGCACTTGCCTGTGGAATGGTTTTCTCCTAATGGAAGTTGGAAACTCCTAGAGGGAGGAAGAGAAATACTGACTACTTAAGGGTTAGGCTCAAAACAGCCCAGTCTCCCTTCTACCCATTGGCGAAAGCCAGTCACGTGAGTAAATCCAGCATCAGTAGGAGAGAGGAAGTGCTTGCTAAACCATAATTTTATCTATGACAGGAACAGTTCCTTCTTTGTCTAATCTCTGAAGGAGTTTGTTTAAGAATGGATTGATTTCTTTCTGGACTGTTCTGAATGTTACCTAAAAAGGAGTCTGGACCTGACTGATAATTTCTTTCATGGGGCACTTCTGCCTGATTGCATTTTTAATTAGTTATTGTACACATCAGATTTTTAATTTCTTCTTGAGTCACTATGGTATTTTTTTTTAATTTTTTTTTAACGTTTTATTTATTTTTGAGACAGGGAGAGACAGAGCATGAACAGGGGAGGGTCAGAGAGAGGGAGACACAGAATCTGAAACAGGCTCCAGGCTCTGAGCGTCAGCACAGAGTCAGACGCGGGGCTCGAACTCATGGACTGCGAGATCATGACCCGAGCTGAAGTCAGCCGCTCAACCGACTGAGCCACCCAGGCGCCCCAAGTCACTATGGTATTTAATAGTTTTGTGTGTATCTGGTTATTCTGTTTGCAAATGATGTGTGTGGTGTGACGGCTGTAGTTTTGATTCCTTTCCCATTCTTACTATTGTTTGGTTGTGTTTTCTTTCTTACACTTTTTCCCCCTTCTGTTAGTTTTGCAGACGTTTGTCCAAATTAGTAATTTAAATGGCTCTGGAACTCGTACTGTGCCTAGATAGGTATTTTTTCTTCTCAGATTCTAACAATGTGTCTCATACTTTCTTACTTTTATGGATGAATTTTTAATGTTTAAATCTGTAATCTGGAACTTACTTTTATTGATGAGTAAAAGCTCATTTGAGTATATTATTCTGTTTCCAAGTGGGCTAGCTAGTTATTCCAGCACTATTATTGAACAGCTGCTTCCCCCCCACCCCTAATTTGTAATACCATTTTTAGCATGCAACAAATTCCTAAGTACGTTACGGGTCTGTTTCTTGGCTCTGTTCTGTTCCTTTGATTTGTCTCCTTGTGTTGGTATCATACAACCTAATTCCTGAAGATTCATGCTATTTTTAACATCTAGCAGGGCTGGTAGAGGAGCCTCATAACTCTTCTAGTTACATTTGTTTACAGTTATGTTTATTTAAAAAAACTTTTGTTAACATTTATTCATTTTTGAGAGACAGCACGAGTGGGAGAGAGGCATAGAGAGAGAGAGAGACCCGGAGACCCAGAATCCAAAGGAGGCTCCAGGCTCTGAGCCATCAGCACAGAGCCCAGTGCACAGCTCTAACTCACAGACCATGAGATCATGACCTGAGCCTAAGTCAGATGCTTAACCTACTGAGCCACCCAGGTGCCCCTATTTGCAGTTACATTTAAAAGACTGGCCCTCGTTTTAGCATTTTTTCTATCTCTGGAAATAATTTCCTCATTTTCTTTGAAAGCCAGTGAGAGGAAAAAAAAAAAATCATCCCTTGTGAAAATAGTAGACATCTGCTAGTCTTATAAATCATAGTTCTTTTGGGTTGCAGTGGGAGGAGAAACTGTCTTTTCTCTGGTCAGTTTCCCACATCAGCCTCCTGACCTGTGTACTACAGAGCTTTGGGGCACCATTTACTGAGACTTATAATGTGCCAAGTTCTAGTATAGTGGTGTGATACCTAACCCTGGACCTTGGCGCTTCCTGGAGTGAGGCTCACTGATTATTTTTGCCACCGGCTTAAGAAACCAGAGCCTCCCAATAGCAGGTCTCCAAAGACTGGGGATATTTTCAGAGAATGTGCACATGTGTGGTCCAGCACTGCCTCTACATGTGGGAAACACCTCCTTTGCCAATCTCAGGGGCTCCTGCTTTGATTTCGTGAAGGGAGTGACCAAGTTACCTTGTAGCTTGCAGTTGTGAAATCCTAATGCCACCAACTACCACACTAGCTGTACAGATGTCCTGTTTCTTGGTGGCTGCATCAGAAGAGCCAACAAAAGAAGTGAAAAGGTAATGACCATACCACTTTGCTGGCACGTGCTGTTTTCCCAAAGTGTTGTTTTTCTGAATTATTCAGAACGTTCTCTGCCCCTCGTGCGAGGGCAAAGGATGGGCTCCAAGGGGGATGGATACTGATAACACACAAGGAATAATTCCCCTCATCCATCAAGCCTGACAACTCATGGATTCCTTGCTCTGTCAGAGCAGGGAGAGGCTTGAGCAGGGTTGAATGGTCCCTACTTGTCTGGCATTTTAAAGAAATCTGAATTTGGTATGAAATTAACTGGATGCAGTTGAAGTCGCTGGTGGCAACAGTTCCCACTGAAGTCCTAATCCTAGAACCTCTCCCACAAGGCAGAAGGATGTGACAAACGTGTGTCTGAATTATGACCATCATCTGGGCCTGTCATTGCTGAAAGCTCCTCATTAATCTGAAGAGGTTAGGAATCCAATATCAGGGCAAATGATGCCACATCTTTGATTGGCCAGAACTTTATTTACCTTTCCATCCTGGAGTCTTAGATCCAGTTGATCAATTAGGAAGTTCAGGATTAGATTACTTCTCTGTTCTTTATTTTTTGTTCTAAAAAGTTAAGTTTATTTTTGTATCATCAACTTATAAATCCCCATAGAACATTTAAAAAAAATTTCTTGAAAGGTAGGGATAAAAGTCATGCATAATATGCAACCATTCTTAACTCCTTTTTTCGAAACATAGTTTGTCTTTTCGTGCCCTCTGGTAACTTGTGGTAGCCCATAGACATTCCTCTGTGCTCACCTGTCCTGTTTCCCCCACATCCCAATTTTGGGCTAGTTACTGGTCTGATTTTTCATTTCTCCCTTTGGTTTCTTTCTGTGTGTTTTCCTTCTCTGTAGTTTGTACCTCTGACATTGGAAGTCTGAAGGTTTTTGTGTCTCAGCGGGAGCTAACCCCGTGTCCCGGGTGCCACAACTGATGGTTGGTACCCATCTTTTATTCATGTGATCTCTTCCCTTTCCTTCTCCTACTTCTTCGTGCCCCACTTTGCCATCACAGAGGGGTTTACGTCCTTACGCTCATACGAATTGTGGAGCTGAAGGCTCTCTGTCGGGCATCCCCTTTTCTCTAGACACGGGGGTGGGGTGGGTGGGGGGGCCCCTGGTTCCCGAAAGGAAGTATTGCTCTGGCAGCTGCTCCCCTAAGACTGGAGTCCTCTGCTTCCACTGCCATCAGCCCTTTTGTGTTGGCTGCACCGCTATCAAAGCTGATATCCCTAGATATCTCTAGATGGCAGCATCTGCCTCCCTCTGCCTTGAGGCTAGAATAGAAAAGAATACTTGACTGTAGCCCCAAGGATGATGTGAGTGTTGCCGCCTGGTCTTTGTGACAAGTGTTTTTCCTTGCCTTTCCTTCTGCTTCCACGTGGGTGTTAAAGTCCACAGACAGTCATGGAGTTGGAATATCCAATATACCCTTTTCCTGTGTTCTTCAACGGTCCACCTTGCAAAACCAGAGACTTGAATGGAGTTGTTCAGTCGTGTTTTATCCAGTGAAATTTTATTGTGAGGAGCATTGCTTTAAAATGTAGCTAGGGGGTGAGTGGTGCCTGGGTAGCTCAGTTGGTTAAGCATCTGACTCGATCTTGGCTCAGGTCATGATCTCACAGTTCATGGGTTCGATCCCCACATCTCTGTTTCTGTCTCTCTGCCCCTTCTCCCTTCTCTCTTTTTCTCTGTGTCTCACTCAAAATAAATAAATGAAGTACAATTTTTTTTTTAAATGTAGCTTGAAGTTTCTTGTTAGTTATTCTTTAAAAGGTTGCCCATGAGGGCTGGTGGGTCGGGCTGCGGGAGGGACACCGGAGCCGATGTGCTAGATGCTGGACCGGTTCTCTTAGCTCTTAGCTGGTGCTCCAGTGTGTGTGGCTCTGAGTTCATTGTGTGTGACTCTCTTGAACACTGATGTCAAATATGTGGCCCCAAATCCAATTATGTTGTTTCCTGGTTCAGAGTACTTTCAAGATAATTACAATGTAGATTTGAAATCAAGTACAGGAGAGTGTTCTGCTTTTTAAAATATGTATTATTATGTAGAAATGTTTGACCAGTTGTAATTTTTTTTTAACCTGCCCGTTCCCCAGTGAAACTTTGGCTGCTGGGGAGCCCAGCAGGGCTGTGTCTCTGTGTCCTCTATTGTCCTAGACCCGGGCCAGCACACTCAAGTTTCTCCAGAAACCTCTCCTTTACTAATAGCATCCTCTTTGCCCTACATTTGGTCGCGGTTCCTGATACCGTAGCACAAACCATTTATCTCAGAATATTTAAACACACATTCTCTCTGCCTTAACTTCTGTGTTCCGGTGGAATTGTGTTCAGTTGATTTAAACAAAATATTAAACAGCTCAGCGAGCTCTTGCATTATATTGGATGTGGTGCCTGTGTCCCGGGTCAGCCTTTTCTCTGCTGCTGTGGAAATTAAACTCAAGCAAAAGAGATGAGCTAGACTCTGAACCGTAAGATGCCTTTATGTACGTTATTGTGAAATGTTCAGGTTGTAGATGTGCTCCTTTTTCTGAAGGATATTTTTTTAAATGAGACCCAGAGTTTCTCCCAGGGTTAGGAGAGGTCATTTCTTTTCTTTTTTTTTTTTTTCACGTTTATTTATTTATTTTGAGAGAGAGAGAGGGAGGGATGGAGAGAGAGAGAGAGGGAGGGAGGGAGAATGAGCAGGGGAAAGGCAGGGAGAGAGAATCTCAGTAAGCCTCTGCATTGTCTGCTCAGAGCCTGATGCAGGGCTCCAACCGAACTGTGAGATGATGGCCTGAGCAGAGATCAAGAGTCACATTCTTAACCAACTGAACCACCCAGGCTCCCCAGGAGAGGTCATTTCTAAGTGTAGCCCCACCAGAGCTTCCTTGTGTGCAACTTGTCTCCTTCACTCTGCCTTCTTCCTTGGTGCCACCGTCCATAGTTTCAAACTGAAGTGCTCCCCTCCCCCACCCCCGCCCCACCACCAACAAAATGTGGCATTTAGACAAAGAGCTTTGAAGTCAGGGAAAGGCACATTAATTCATCCGGGAATGAATTTACGTGGAACTGGCTCTTCAGGCATTTCTTTCGAGATCACTAATCAGAAATGCTCTTGCTGCCTGTTACTTTTCTAATAAGCAGGAGAGTCTTAAGTTCCATGTAAGTAGGGGAGCCTTATGGCCACCCATGACACCAATACAAATTTAGAATTAAATAGTTACAATTGGCAGTCAGTCAGCACCAATCTCTAGTGTCCTCACTTGGGAGTTAATCTGCCGGGGAGGAGGGGAACTCTCATTCATTTTACTGATGTGATCCTTCTTTCATGCTGCTCATTTACATTTTAACAGTAACATTTTTTTTTTTTTAATACGGGGATGTTTGGGGGCGGGGGGAACAACTTAGTAGCCCAGAGTGTCGGTATCCCTGTTGACATTTTTATAAAAAGTCATACATATATAATATTATAGAATTTGAAGAACACAAAAAGATATGGAATTAAGAAATGATTTACTTGTCTTCCTTGTCCCTCTCCCCTAAGGTAATCATTGCTAATTGTGTCTTGTTACTTGTAGAAAAAATGACATATGTCTCCATATGTCTCCATATTTATGTCTCCATAAATATATACAATTACATTTCTTTTTGAAATTTTGAACAGAGTTTGGCTTCACTTTTTAATTTAATATGAAGCTGTGTCATATGAGCACAGAAAAGTCTCCTGTGCCCCCTTTTAATGGTGACACAATATATCATCGCATGGATATACCATTAAGTAAATTGCCCGACCAGTCCCCAGGGTGTGGACTCTGCACCAACTTGGAGATCCCTGGAGCTCTGACCTATGTGACGTCTGCTGGGAGAGAGCTCGCACACCATTATTTGTAGCTGGAGCATGATTTGTGGTTGTTGGTGAGGTAAGTTTTCTCTCTGTTTAATCGGGATGATTTAGGAGTGCCTTGTGTTCTATTCAAGAAATGCCAGCTGTAGTAACAAATATACTCCGTTTTTGCTGATGTAGAAGTTTATTTACTATTGTTGTTGTTTACTTCTCTAAACCATAGAACTTTACTTCTCCCTCACCTGTGGGCCTTTTGGGCAGAGATGTGCGCTCTTCTACCGGAGCCCTTCAGGGACTCCGGCTGATAGAAGTTCAGCTGTGTTTTTGTTCTTTCCAAGTTCCCCTGTGTGTTGACACCCCAGATAGTATATGGGGAAGGATCGCATGGGAAGTGTTAATGGTCTGGATCTTGAAGAGCGGTTCGTATCTACCCCATAGTCCGTTGTCTGGAACTCAGTCTTGTAACCTTACCCAACTCTGAGAGAGGCTAGGAAATGTCTTCTAGCGGCATACCCAGAAACAAAGATGAATGGTAAATAGACAGTTGACACGACCAAAAGCATGAATGGGAGCACTACCAAAGCATCACCTGTCACTCCATGTGGTGCATCTGGCTGCCTGTCCTCTCTTTGGATCTTTGTGGTACAGGTTCCTCTGCTTTTCAAAAGTTCAAGTTACCACCCTTCATTTCTGCAAAGGACCTGCCTTGGTACCTGTTTTTACTAACCGAAAGAAATCTAAAGAGGATTTTCAATTTTAGGAAAGCAAGCTGAAGGGGAAAAGTAGTGTTCAGCATTTGTTTTGCCCCAAGCCCTTAGAGAGGCGGTGAGTGCCCCAGCCTTGAGAGTGGCACAGCCAAGCTCCTCCCCCCGGAACTACACTCTACCTGGCGGCCTCAGGCTGCCATAGCTTTGAACACCCGCCCTTTATCTTGGGCTTCTTTTAGCAAGATGTGTCCTGAGTTATCAGAAAAGCCCGAGAGGTTGTTTTCTTGGGTCTGGGCATGCTCAAAAGGTTTTCCATATAAATTAATGGTAATTGCTTCTTTGCTTTACAAACCTTGTTGGCTTACGAAAGGTTTCATAGGAGCACTCTAGGATAGCTGGGGAAATCTGGATCTAGTGTGCT